>NC_060140.1:626453304-626763304 GCF_021461385.2 Schistocerca piceifrons
TGGTGAGCGGACGTTATGGCGAGAAGGAGAGGGAGGTGGTCGCTGCCTGTGGGGTCAAGGATGTCAACGACGATACGCCCAAGGAGGTTGCCAGAGGCCATGACAACATTAGGGGTGGGGTTGCTTTCAGGACGGGTGTAGAGAGGAAGAGGGACAAGGCCACCTGGGATCGTAGGGAGGACTCGCGTAAATTCTAAATGTAGAGAAGAGAAAGGGAAGAAACTATTGACATCAACTGCATTGGAAATTTATGCGGATTTAGCGGCGACGAGTAAAAGTGTGTGACGGATCGAAATTCAAACCCGAAATTTTCGGCTTTTATGCAATTGCGTTCACCACTACGTCAATCGGCCCCAACGTTTATTAGAAATATATCTACTATCTCGATATGCCTCTCGCCCTACTCACATGCGCACCTGGTGCCACCTATCCACAGTCCCAGTCAACGTTCTCCACTGTCGCTAATTTGAGATACCCGTCGGGAGACGAATGACTGCAATCAAGAGTGGGGATCCACCGCCCGTCGCGGCGATTTATTTATGTTAATGTGTGGTGTCTGCTCTTTCGGACACTTGAAATCTGCAGCTGTGATACATGTTTTGTACAGCCGTTGGATCACGGAACGAGTTGGCCAATGTTGACGCGGTGCTCTCCGAGTTTTGTGACATCACCACCTGCTGTTTCATTTTGAAGAGCCATTCGTCATGTGTAACACAAAACACGTTTTGGGATACTTCGGCAATGTGCCACACAAAGTAGAAACAATAATAAGAACGCTGTGTATGTCAACAGCAAGAAGAAAGACACCATATTGTATACGTCGCGTTCATTATAAGCCAATATTCGGTTCGTTTTGAGACACATTACACTGTATGAATGTCTAGAGAGCGAATTGTTGTAATAAAAGTATGAGGAACGTCATATCGGTGATTAAAGAATGTACGTTCAAAATGGTTCAAATGGCTTTGAGCACTATGGGACTCAACTGCTGAGGTCATTAGTCCCCTAGAACTTAGAACTAGTTAAACCTAACTAACCTAACGACATCACAAACATCCGTGCCCGAGGCAGGATTCGAACCTGCGACCGTAGCGGTCTTGCGGTTCCAGACTGCAGCGCCTTTAACCGCACGGCCACTTCGGTCGGCAAAGATTGTACGTATTAAGTTGTTTTTGCGTTATAACTCACGTGTTGTGAGAATAAGCAGTTTTAAGGCAACGAGCCAATTAAGATTCATGAAAACGTTTAGTTTTTTTGCTAGGATTTCAATTAATAATTCTTCCACGATTACAGCCTTTTGAAGGATGTAACCCGAAAAACGATATCACAAGTTGAAGCATTACAGCACAGCACAGTTGGCTGAACCGCCATTTTGGAACGGCGGGTGGATCGGTAAAGGGTTCGTGCCCTGCTGCACACTTTCTTTCACTTCCACTTTTTCTAAAAGATTCTGGGACTTTCGTACGAAATTAATAGAAACAATTTATCGATTGCTTTATGTTATGCTAAGTGTGCTGCCTTTTACAAACTGATTCCTTACTGAGTCCACATGTATACTTCATCTTTGTGTTTTTACATGTTCACGGATGTTGTTGTTGTTGTGGTCTTCAGTCCTGAGACTGGTTTGATGCAGCTCTCCATGCTACTCTATCCTGTGCAAGCTTTTTCATCTCCCAGTACCTACTGCAACCTACATCCTTCTGAATCTGCTTAGTGTATTCATCTCTTGGTCTCCCTCTACGATTTTTACCCTCCACGCTGCCCTCCAATACTAAATTGGTGATCCCTTGATGCCTCAGAACATGTCCTACCAACCGATCCCTTCTTCTGGTCAAGTTGTGCCACAAACCTCTCTTCTCCCCAATCCTATTCAATACTTCCTCATTAGTTATGTGATCTACCCATCTAATCTTCAGCATTCTTCTGTAGCACCACATTTCGAAAGCTTCTATTCTCTTCTTGTCCAAACTATTTATCGTCCATGTTTCACTTCCATACATGGCTACACTCCATACGAATACTTTCAGAAATGACTTCCTGACACTTAAATCAATACTGGATGTTAACCAATTTCTCTTCTTCAGAAACGCTTTCCTTGCCATTGCCAGCCTACATTTTATATCCTCTCTACTTCGACCATCATCAGTTATTTTGCTCCCCAAATAGCAAAACTCCTTTACTACTTTAAGTGCCTCATTTCCTAATCTAATTCCCTCAGCATCACCCGACTTAATTAGACTACATTCCATTATCCTTGTTTTGCTTTTGTTGATGTTCATCTTATATCCTCCTTTCAAGACACTGTCCATTCCATTCAACTGCTCTTCCAAGTCCTTTGCTGTCTCTGACAGAATTACAATGTCATCGGCGAACCTCAAAGTTTTTATTTCTTCTCCATGTATTTTAATACCTACTCCAAATATTTCTTTTGTTTCCTTTACTGCTTGCTCAATATACAGATTGAACAACATCGGGGAGAGGCTACAACCCTGTCTTACTCCCTTCCCAACCACTGCTTCCCTTTCATGTCCCTCGACTCTTATAACTGCTATCTGGTTTCTGTACAAATTGTAAATAGCTTTTCGCTCCCTGTATTTTACCCCTGCCACCTTTAGAATTTGAAAGAGAGTATTCCAGTCAACATTGTCAAAAGCTTTCTCTAAGTCTACAAATGCTAGAAACGTAGGTTTGCCTTTCCTTAATCTTTCTTCTAAGATAAGTCTTAAGGTCAGTATTGCCTCACGTGTTCCAGTGTTTCTACGGAATCCAAACTGATCTTCCCCGAGGTTGGCTTCTACTAGTTTTTCCATTCGTCTGTAAAGAATTCGTGTTAGTATTTTGCAGCTGTGACTTATTAAGCTGATAGTTCGGTAATTTTCACATCTGTCAGCACCTGCTTTCTTTGGGATTGGAATTATTATATTCTTCTTGAAGTCTGAGGGTATTTCGCCTGTTTCATACATCTTGCTCACCAGATGGTAGAGTTTTGTCAGGACTGGCTCTCCCACGGCCGTCAGTAGTTCCAATGGAATATTGTCTACTCCGGGGACCTTGTTTCGACTCAGGTCTTTCAGTGCTCTGTCAAACTCTTCACGCAGTATCATATCTCCCATTTCATCTTCATCTACATCCTCTTCCATTTCCATAATATTGTCCTCCAGTACATCGCCCTTGTATAGACCCTCTATATACTCCTTCCACCTTTCTGCTTTCCCTTCTTTGCTTAGAACTGGGTTTCCATCTGAGCTCTTGATATTCATACAAGTCGTTCTCTTATCTCCAAAGGTCTCTCTAATTTTCCTGTAGGCGGTATCTATCTTACCCCTAGTGAGATAGGCCTCTACATCCTTACATTTGTCCTCTAGCCATCCCTGCTTAGCCATTTTGCACTTCCTGACGACCTCATTTTTGAGACGTTTGTATTCCTTTTTGCCTGTTTCACTTACTGCATTTTTATATTTTCTCCTTTCATCAATTAAATTCAATATTTCTTCTGTTACCCAAGGTTTTCTACTAGCCCTCGTCTTTTTACCTACTTGATCCTCTGCTGCCTTCACTACTTCATCCCTCAAAGCTACCCATTCTTCTTCTACTGTATTTATTTCCCCCATTCCTGTCAATTGCTCCCTTATGCTCTCCCTGAATCTCTGTACAACCTCTGGTTCTTTTAGTTTATCCAGGTCCCATCTCCTTAAATTCCCACCTTTTTGCAGTTTCTTCAGTTTTAATCTACAGGTCATAACCAATAGATTGTGGTCAGAGTCCACATCTGCCCCTGGAAATGTCTTACAATTTAAAACCTGGTTCCTAAATCTCTGTCTTACCATTATATAATCTATCTGATACCTTTTAGTATCTCCAGGGTTCTTCCATGTATACAACCTTCTTTCATGATTCTTAAACCAAGTGTTAGTTATGATTATGTTGTGCTCTGTGCAAAATTCGACCAGGCGGCTTCCTCTTTCATTTCTGTCCCCCAATCCATATTCACCTACTATGTTTCCTTCTCTCCCTTTTCCTACACTCGAATTCCAGTCACCCATGACTATTAAATTTTCGTCTCCCTTCACAATCTGAATAATTTCTTTTATTTCATCATACATTTCTTCAATTTCTTCGTCATCTGCAGAGCTAGTTGGCATATAAACTTGTACTACTGTAGTAGGCGTGGGCTTCGTATCTATCTTGGCCACAATAATGCGTTCACTATGCTGTTTGTAGTAGCTTACCCGCATTCCTATTTTCCTATTCATTATTAAACCTACTCCTGCATTACCCCTATTTGATTTTGTGTTTATAACCCTGTAGTCACCTGACCAGAAGTCTTGTTCCTCCTGCCACCGAACTTCACTAATTCCCACTATATCTAACTTCAACCTATCCATTTCCCTTTTTAAATTTTCTAACCTACCTGCCCGATTAAGGGATCTGACATTCCACGCTCCGATCCGTGGCTGGATATTAACGTTTTTATTTATGTTTATCAAGGGTAGAAGAACATGACTGGCACATGGCCAAGAAAGAAAATGTGTTTCATTAGAGCTTACGTAGGGATACTTTGTCGTGAACAACCGGCATGGTGTGCGAAACAAATAAAGCCGACAACTACGGCTGGAGAGCACTGGTCAAGAAAAATCACGCTAACCAGCTCTTGTCGTTTTCCGATCGCACTGTGTTTCGTCACTCTGGATATCCCGTGTGCGTGCGCCTCAACGTCAACCTCCCTCGCTCGTATGCCAACGGGTTAAGTTGGTCATTTCGGCCTGCGGGCCACCATAAGTTGCCCATCCCCTGTATAAAAGATTAGTTATAGGTGAGACAGGTGGTGAACCAGATCTTCCTTTACCATGTGGCCGACAGTGGCACCTGGCCTGGTCCAGTGCCAGCACACGGGCGCCTATAGCTGTGTGCAGGCGCTGCGCCAGATATCGAAGGGGCTCTGCGTGGGAGGCGCTAACCAGGTGTGGCCACCCACGCAGCTCCAGCCACGGACGCTAAGCTGCGGCTCCACTGTCTCACGTATTCATCTCGTCCGTTTAAGATACCTAATGTACTGTGAAGAAACCGAAGGTAAGAGACGAAAGAAGGAAGATCAAAAACGTTGAGGGGATATCATGTTTAGAGAAATACGTTAGTAATTAATGAAATAGAAAAGAAGTGCAATGAAGCTAAGGCAAGAAGGGTTATGAAAAAATGCGAAAAAAATAAAAAAAATGGTTTCATGAAGGATGCATTTAAACAAATATCTGTGAAATTAAAGACTAAGTTGTCGATATTAAGAATGCACAGAGAATTCTATTATTAAGCGCAGAGGAGAGGCGGATAGGTGGAAAGAATCTACTAAAGGCCTCCGTGAGAGGGAGAACTTGTCTGATGACATGAATAACGAAGAAATGGGAGTCGATGTGGATGCCATAGATGATCCGGTACTTATTAATAGAGCTTTGGAACACTTTCGATCAATCAAGGCAGAAGGGGTAGGTGACATTCCTTCGAAATTCGTAAAGTTATTGAGGAAAGGGACAACAAAGTGACATTAAAGTTCTGTGTAGACTGTATGAGGTTGGAAGCATATTATCAGACTTTCAGATAAACATCAACCAATCATTCCCGAAGATATCAATTGCAGATACGTGCGATTGCTACAGTTTAATTCAGTCAGGTGTGTGACAAGGGCCTCCCGTCGCGTAGACCGTTCGCCGGGTGCAAGTCTTTCGATTTGGCACCACTTCGGTGACTTGCTTGTCAATGGGGGTGAAACGACGATGATAAGGACAACACAACACCCAGTCCATGAGCGGAGAAAATCTCCGACCCAGCCGGGAATCGAACCCGGGCCGTTAGGATTGACATTCTGTCGCGCTGACCACTCAGCTAACAGGAGCAGACAACAGTCAGGTTAAAGGCTCATGCACCCAAGATGCTGAGAAGAATGGTATGCAATAAATGGGAAAAAATTAAGGATCTCTTAAATGACGATAATTTTTACTTCAGGAAAGGTAAACCACGAGGGGCAGTTTTAACGTTGCCATCAATAATGGAAGCAAGGATTGGTTGCTACTTAACATAAAGATAACACATTGAGCTGCACACAGACACAGTGAAATGACTGTTGCACACTAACCTCCAACCAAAGCCTTCGGTGCGCCGTGTCCACTGGAGTGGACGAATTTAAATGGCCACTTCTTTGGAATTTTGAATCAGCACTAAGGTTGCAAATGTAAACAAGACAAAACATCAGTAGGGGGTGCCCTCTCCAGTGGACTGCGTTCGTTTGCAGCCTCACGACTGACTGAACACACCAGACAAGCGGCCACGAACAGTGCAGTGGTCACGCTGTAAGACAGATTTAAGGAAAATCAGGACACATTCTTCAGATCCGTCGACATCAAAACGCGTTCTACAAAGTGAAATGATCCGAAATGTTCGAAATTTTGATAAAAGTAGGTGTTAGCTATAAGGAAATACGTATACACACAGGGTCATTGCAGCATAGTCAACTAGTTATAAATGTTGTTTCTAAAGTATTAATCCGCTTTTTCAAGAGTTCATCTTGTACTCGAATGAAGATAGATAGTTGGAAATCATTTTAATTTCCACATCAATGATAACTGTATAACTAGGCGACAGATTTCAAGCTACCGGTCCCTATGGTTTCAGGTAAGGGCATCTGTGGTGCAGCTACTTCGCTCGCTCGAACGGTCAGTTACAACAATCACTTATCTTGGGTACAGGCACTTTTCCCAATTGCAAGAATGCGCCAAGAGATTGGTTTTCCAACTGAATGGACCACAGTTGTACTGGATTGACAGTAAGCGGAGTACGAATCTGCCCACTGGACAAATGGCCTCTACGGACACATAATCACACATTGTGTTGTGTGTATGTATGTGTGTGTGTGTGTGTGTGTGTGTGTGTGTTTGAGTTTGAATGACACTGTCTCTGTGCCGTCTCTTCCACTGAGTTTCGGCGAACAACGAAATCGCACAGTAACGGCAGTGAATGCAGTGACGAGCGCATTGAAGATTTGTGAAGGGAAAATGAAAGCAATGATCCTAATTATAAAATGTACCAGAAACTTATGTGTATATGCATGTAAGTGATATATCCCTGTAAAATAGCGTAATTGTTTAGAAAATATAAAGCTCTGTAGTCCTAGGCTTAAGATTAATTTCTCCCCGAGTTTCTATAGTCATTCTTATGGAAGATATAGTCCTGTGAAACCGAATTAAACTTTTTGTACAACTGATAAATTTCCTTTTTAAACAACAGTACATCTATCACATACGTTATCAGCATGCAAATATGCTCATATCTTTTGTGTTTACAATAATGATGTAACCGTGCCAGGTAATTTCGCTACATAACGTTTTTCACTGTACCATGAGAAACATTGCGACCATAATCTGTGATAATACTGAACGGAAAATCGCTTGAGAATGTTGCATTTTTGGAACTAGGATTTCAGACTTTTGCGGAAGTAGGAACAAAATAAAAATTGGTACTCTTTTTGGATATCAAGAAAGACAACCTGTGATGTATGCTCCGCAGGTTTTCATGTGATAAAGTAGTCGATAGGGATGACATAGGACATCCAGTATTACAGTTATAATTTAAAAGAGCTCAGGGAAATCTCAGGTCAAATAAGAAGGGATAACATTCCGTTAGAACTTCTATAATCATAGAGGAAATGGCAGCGAAACTAAAATGGCAACCAAACATCTGATCATGGTGGTGTGTAGACTCTATGGAATTGGCGACGAACCAATAGACTTTCAGAAAAATATCACCCGCACAATTCAAAAGTTAGCAATGGCAGTTACGGGCGAAAACAGACGCTGTATCAGCTTAACAACTTACACATTGAAGCTGCTGTTAAGAATAACATACGGAAGAAGGAAATAAAATTTAATATCAGTTAGATGAAGAACATTTAGGCTTCAGGGAAGACAAAGGTCCTAGAAGAACAATTCTCGTAATTCCCTTGTTATTGCAAGCAAGGCTCAAAAGCTCCCGACAACGAAAAATGATGCCAGATATTCGAAATACTGAGGATAATAGGAATAAGCTCAAAGGAAACTCGGATAATATACAATGTGTACAAGAAACGAGTGAGAGCAATGAGATAGGAAGGCCAAGAATAAAGTGTTCAGATTAAAAAGGTGTAAGACAGTGATATAGTCTTTCATCCGTGCTGTTCAATGTTTACATTGAAGAAGCGATGACAGAAATAAGAGGAAGATTAAAGAGCGGGATTAAAATTCTACGTCAGAAGATATTAATGGTAACGTCGCTGATGACATCACGATCCTCAATAAAGATGAATTACAGGAATGAATGAGTTTAGAAAATGGATTTTCTGCAAACAGAAGAAAGGCGACTAGTAGCAGATATAGGATTAGTGATGAACATGACATCAAAATTGGGCCACGCAGCATAACTTAATGTATTCTGTTAGCTCGGAAGGAAAATTCCCGACGCACGAAGGAGGCAGGATTAAAAACGAGAGTAACACCAAAAAAAATTTCGGGCATTCCTAGCTGAGAGATATTTGATGAGATCGGCATCAGTTTAAGGAAGAAATTTCTTTATTTATTTATTTAGACGTCAAGTTCCGCAGGACCAACTTGAGAAGCAAATCTCCAAGGTCATAAAAATTATAACAGATAAAAATAAAATTTTTATAAGCCATAAATTTAAGTAAAAGCAATCAAGAGTACAACAAGAATTTTTCAAGTAGATCCTCGACAGAACAGAAGGAGTGATCCATGAGGAGCCTCTTCAGTTTCGAATTGAAAGCGCGTGGATTACTGGAAAGAGTTTCGAATTCTAGTGATCGCTTACTGAAAATGGATGTAGCAGTATACTGCACACCTTGCTGCACAAGAGTCAAGGACGTCCGATCGAAATACAGATTTGATTCCTGCCGAGTATTAATTGAGTGAAAGCTGCTTATTCTTGAGAATAAGCTAATACTGTTAACAAGAAATGACAGTAAGGAATATATAAAGAGGCCAATCTCAAAATACCTGACTCGTAAACAGGGGTCGACAAGAGGTTCTTGATCTTACACCACTTATTGCCCCAACCGCCCGTTTCTGAACCAAAAATATCTTTTAGAATGGGAAGAGTTAACCAAAATATACTACTGGACATTGAAATTGCTACACCACAAAGATGACGTGCTACAGACGCGAAATATAACCGACAGGAAGAAGATGATGTGATATGCAAATGATTAGCTTTTCAGAGCATTCACACAAGGTTGGCGCCGGTGGCAACACCTACAACGTACTGACATGACGAAAGATTCCAACCGATTTCTCATACACAAACAGCATTTGACCGGCGTTGCCTGGTGAAGCGTTGTTGTGATGCTTCGTGTAAGGAGGAGAAATGCTCACCATCACGTTTCCGACTTTGATAAAGGTTGGATTGTAGCTTATCGCGAATGCGGTTTATCGTATCGCGACATTGCTGCACGCGTTGGTTGAGATCAGATGATTGTTAGCAGAATATGCAATCGCTGGCTTCAGGAGGGTAATACGGAACGTCGTGCTGGATCCCAACGGCCTCGCATCACTAGCAGTCGAGATCCAGGTATCTTAACCGCGTGGCTGTAACGGATCGTGCAGCCACGTCTCGATCCCTGAGTCAACGGATGGGTACGTTTGCAAGACAACTACCATCTACACGAACAGTTCGACGATGTTTGCAGCAGCATGGACTATCAACTCTGAGACCATGGCTGCGGTTACCCTTGACGCTGCATCACAGACAGGAACGCCTGCGATGGTGTACTCAACGACGAACCTGGGTGCACGAATGGCAAAACGTCATTTTTTCGGATGAATCCAGGTTCGGTTCACAGCATCATGATGGTCGCATCCGTGTTTGGCGACATAGCGGTGTACGCACATTGAAAGCATGTATTCGTCATCGCCATAGTGGCGTATCACCTGGCGTGATGGTATGGGGTACCATTGGTTACACGTCTTGTTCGCATTGACGGCACTTTGAACAGTGGACGTTACATATAAAATGTGTTACGACCCGTGACTCTACCCTTCATTCGATCCCTGCGAAACCCTACATTTCAGCAGGATAATGCACGACCGCATGTTGCAGGTCCTGTTCGGGCCTTTCTGGATACAGAAAATGTTCGACTGCTGCCCTGGCCAGCACATTCTCCAGATTTCTCACCAATTGAAAACGTCTGGTCAACGGTAGCCGAGCAACTGGCTCGTCACAATACGCCAGTCACTTCTCTTGATGAACTGTGGTATCGTGTTGAAGCTGCTTGGCAGCTGTACCTGTACACGCCATACAAGCTCTGTTTGACCCAATGCCCAGCCGTATCAAGGCCTTTATTGCAGCCAGAGGTGGTTGTTCTGGGGACTGATTTCTCAGGATCTATGCACCCAAATTGCGTGAAACTGTAATAACATGTCAGTTCTAGTATAATATATAATTGTCCAATGAATACCCGTTTATCATCTGCATTTATTCTTGGTGTAGCAATTTTAGTGGCCACTAGTGTATAATACCGTACGAGATAAGCGAATGAAAATAAGCAAAGAAGACTAATTATCGTGTCGAACGATAGCTCACTTGAGATACCGTTCGAATAGTAAAAATGGCAGCATTACGTCTTTGAACGAGATCCAGAACGTGGACTTTCCACGACAGTTTACTATCTATCTGAACGCCAATAAATTCGAACTATTCAGTGTCACTAATTATGCCCATTCTCTGTAATAAGGCCGTCAGCTTTTGTTCATGTGTTTTATATACAGTAAAAAGTGAGTCTTACTGTGATTTAGCATTAGTTTATTTTTTAAAAGCCATGACATTATCTCATGAACTGCACTGTATCAAACCGATCCAATGTTGCTCACAGCATCCTTTACTACCAAGTTACTGTCATCAGAAGACAGAAATATTTTAGTTACCTGTAATACTAGAGGATATATCAGTGACATAAATAAGGAACACATGTGGCCCCAACACTGATCCCAGGCGCGGCTCGTGTTCGGGCCGTTATTGCTTGACATCTTGTCTTGGCGGTACTCGCTGCTCGTTTCGTATTCGATTTACTGGCGTCACTCAGTTGCTGGCTTCCCTGCACGTGACTGGCAGCAGCAGCGCTTATCGATAAGAGCACTGTAGTACTATTTTTGGAGCCACCACTGGTATTTCCGGGTCGTCTTGTGTCGGGAGTTAGTGGGGACAGAGCAGCGGTGAGGTCCAGACTGCCATAACTCGCCCGACCATTGCCGACACACATGACTTGAGTGGGGACGACCTTGGTTGGTCGTTCGGATGGTCATCTCATCGAACGACGTGTATTTGTTCTCCAACTGCTTTCGGGTTATCTGTGTGTGTCAACTTGTGAATCCTCCTAGTTGTTCCACAGTGACTGGTTCTAGTATTGTTCGAGTTGTTTGTGGAAGTGTTTTGCGGAACTGTGCGTAGCTTGTGTGGTTTTGACTGAGCAGTTATTTTAATGCTATCTGCATGCTGGATTGAGTCGGTCGGTTTGGACAGAGCAGTGAGGAAGTCTCCGCAGCGCGGGGTCAGGCCGGGACCGCTGGCTTCGTGCACGCATGGCCGAATTGTGACGCGCTAGCAACGAGAGCTACAAAGTTCGTTGCCCACCGAACCTGGACACTGAGGTTGAGCGATCAGTTAACTTGTTATGAAACCTCAACTGCTGTGACATCTCTTCGTTCATTGCTGGTTGTTGGTTCCTGGGCCGTTCCAGCTAGCAGAAACGTATGGTGCATTGGAGTCGCCGAAATTTAGCAGCCGTCTTCCTGTATGGTCTTTAACTACTAAATCGGTTGTAACAGTGAAGGGCACCCGCGGTATTTTCTGCCTTGTTAACGCCCCAGTTACTTGCCCTGGTCGTTAGCGTAGTTTTCCGGCAGTGTGTTTCCTCGCCGTGTTGATGCTGTCCGGCATGGCGTGTAGTTCGACAGCCTTTTAGTTCTTTGTTCATATTTTTTATTATTTGTGCTTATTGTGCCTTGGCTGTTTTTAGACGCCAGTTTCAAGATTTAGCACTGCTGGAATCTTCATTCTCGGCTGATATTTTCCGTTGCCGTGCCGTTGGTCGGGCGGAAGGAATTGATTAGGTCGTTGGTCTGTCCTTCAGCCACCCCTGGGTGGGGTTGCCATTCCATTATTTAACCTTACTCTTGGCTGCCTGTCTCACCTCACCTTATGCTAGAGCTACCTCCTCGGGCCCACCCTTGGAACACTTCTGAGCACCACTGTTTGTTGGTTTTAGACTGTGATTTTCATTTTAGTCTGATGTACTGTGCGAAACTTCCAGTTGTCTATTAATTTAGTTTGATTAAATTTTAAAGTAATGCGTTCAGCTGACTTAAATTAAAATTTGAAAATTCATTTGTTTAAAAACTAAATTTTGAAAGTTTGTTCTATCTGTAATTCTTGTATTCCAGGCCTTAAGCCTGAGTTGTTCAATGTCTTGTGTGTGGCCTTCAGCCGAGTATTTCCATGAAATACTTTTTTTAGGAAGGCCTTCAGCCGCGTGTATTCTTTAAAGTAATTTTTATAACTTGTGTTCAGACCTTCAGCCGTTCTTGTTTTTGGTGTGGTTTTAGGCCTTCAGCCCAGGAGATATTGCAAGTTATCTTAACTAGGCCTTCAGCGATATTGTTTTAATTTGATCCTTTTAAGGCAATGTGTAATTGAGTGGTTCTTAGGAAAATAAAAGTTTGTGTGTTTTGTGCAACTAACAGTAACTTATTACAGCCCCCTCCACAACCATAACCTGATCCACTCTATCCTGCGAAACCAGATTTCATCACCACTATCAAACGCCTTAATTAAATCAAGATATGCGCCTAGCGTTCGAAACTTTTTATTTAACCCATCCAGTATCACACAGAGAAAAGAAAGTACAGCATTTTCAGCTGTTAAACGACTTCTAAAGCACAACTGTACATTTGATAGCAAATCGTGTGATATAAAATGATCAATTATCATTACATACACAGCCTTTCAATAACTTTAGCGAACACTGATGGCATGGAAATAGGTCTAAAATTGTCTACTTTATAGCTTTCTCCCTTCTTATAAAGCGGCTTTACTACTGAGTACTTTAATTGTTCAGGGAACTGACCATTTCTGAAGGAAAAATTACAGATATGGCCAAGTACAGGGCTAACATTTGTAGCACAGTACTTTAATATCCTGCTGGGCACTCCATCATATCCATTACAGTCCCTAGTCTTCAGCGGTTTAATTATTAACACAATTTCCCCATTGTCTGCATCACTGAGGCGTATTTCAGACATCAGTCTCGGAAAGGCATTTGCCAAGACAGTTATATGATTCCCTGGAGACACTAAATTTTTGTTTAATTCATCGGAAATACTCTGAAAATGATTGTTAAATACTGTACATATAGCTGATTAATCAGTAACAAATATTTTTACTGCCAACTGACTTTATCTCGTCGACCTTTTGCTGTTGACCAGATACTTTCTTCACAACTGACTATATGATTTTAATTGTATCCTGTACATTAGTTATTCTATTTGCTTACCACATAGTCTTTGCCTTCCTAATAACACTTTAAGCACCTCACGGTTCCGTTTGTAATGGGCTACTGTAGCTTGATTGTGAGTAGTTCTAACATATTTACATAATATCCTCTTTGTTCTAGATGATATCCTTATCCCACTACTCAGTCACCGAAGTTGCCTTTTACTGTTAGTACCCCGCTTAGAACGTTCTAATAGAAAGCAACTATCAATGAACATGAGAAATGTGTTAAGGAAAGGATTATATTTCTCATCTATGTTATCGGCACTATAAACATCCTGCCCCTTGTCCCTTGACGAGGTTTAAAAAACTTTCTATTGCTGTTGGATTAACTTTCCTACATATTTTGTAATTGTGTGTAACGTTTTTTTGAGTACAAAAGTCTTTTAGTGTTAAAATTTTTTCATCATGGTCTGAAAGTTCATTCTCGCTTTTACTAACAGAATGCCTATCTAGCATTGAAGAATGCTTGAAAATATTGTCTATGGTTGTGCTACTGTGCCCCTGCTCCCTAATTGGAAGAAACACAGTCTGCATCAGAACATATGAATTTAGGAAATTTACCAACATCCATTTCCTTTCATCAAAACATGCAAAATTTATGTTGGAGTCAGCAAATATAACTAATTTCTGCTACTTCCTACAAAGTGAATCAAGAACCCTGTCTAGAATTAGCAGAAATGCCCTAAAGTCAGAGTTAGGGGACCTATAAACACCATCAATTAGAAGTTTAGTTTCACTAAATTCAACTGTCCCTGCACAACATTCAAATATCTGTTCATTGCAATGCTGTGATACGTCTATGGACTCAAACGGAATACTTTTCTTTTTACGTACATGACTACACGCCCACCCTGCAAGGAACAAAAACAGCCAGATAATATGTGCTCTGGTAAAGGAAGTCTCAGATCTGCCAACCTATTGAAGAGGTGCTCCGCTATATCAATAATTTCAGAGTCAACATCTATAAGCCGTTTACTAACTTTATGTACAATATCTCTTGTATTCTGATGAAGTACGCTAACTCGTTCTCTACTTGGAAACATGACGTCCTCTGAAGGTGAGACCTTGTTAGAGGGACTTCCTTTAAACAGGTATATCTATCAGCTAATTTCAGTCTTAAAAAAGGTGCAGCTCTCATACCAACTACTACAGGAATTTTTCCATGGGTGATCCCACCACCACCCACTGCACTGTCACCTATAAGCTTTGCCAGACTTCCCTTCCCATACCTACTGAGGTTCAGGCCATGCCTAGCGAAACCCGATCTACTGATAGACTCAACTGGCACCACGAAAATGTGACACATGCCCTCTAGTATAAGTGCCTCCTCCAGCCCCATGTTAACGCGCCTAGCAGCCGCATTAAGATGAGGTCGATCATGACGCTGAAACAGTTGCACGAAATGTACATTAGTGCCACCAGTTTGAGTAGGTATCTTTACGAGGTCACCATGTATATCATATATATATCAAATTCCCCACCCACTATCACTACCTGATCCTCCTTCGTGAAATTCCTACATAACTACCCTACGCTGTCAGTCACCTGAGCCAACCCTGCACTGGGCCTCACAATGCTGGAAACTTGGTACTCACTCCCCAACACTTCTTGCAACTGCTGGCTCACCCCTCTACCTTGCGAACTACATAGCAGCGGAACTTTCTCCTTCCTCTTAGACTTTGCAACTGTCCTAGGCCTCATAACTGCTGAGGATTGCTGCATATTCCCTACACCCACAGCTACAAGAGGCCCCTCTCCTCGCAACTCCGATAGTTGGTCAAATCTATTGCATGTTGTTGTGGTCTTTAGTCCTGAGACTGGTTTGATGCAACTCTCCATGCTACTCTATCCTGTGCAAGCTTCTTCATCTCCCAGTACCTACTGCAACCTACATCCTTCTGAATCTGCTTAGTGTATTCATCTCTTAGTCTCCCTCTACAATTTTTACCCTCCTCGCTGCCCTCCAATGCTATATTTGTGATCCCTTGATGCCTCAAAACATGTCCTACCAACCGATCCCTTCTTCTAGTCAAGTTGTGCCACAAACTTCTCTTCTCCCCGATCCTATTCAATACCTCCTCATAGTTACGTGATCTACCCACCTTATCTTCAGCATTCTTCTGTAGCACCACATTTCGCAAACTTCTATTCTCTTCTTGTCCATACTAGTTATCGTCCATGTTTCACTTCCATACATGGCTATACTCCATACAAATACTTTCCGAAATGACTTCCTGACACTTAAATCTATACTCGATGTTAACAAATTTCTCTTCTTCAGAAACGCTTTCCTTGCCATTGCCAGTCTACATTTTATATCCTCTCTACTTCGGCCATCATCAGTTATTTTACTCCCTAAATAGCAAAACTCCTGTACTACTTTAAGTGTCTCATTTCCTAATCTCATTCCCTCAGCATCACCCGATTTAATTTGACTACATTCCATTATCCTCGTTTTGCTTTTGTTGATGTTCATCTGATATCCTCCTTTCAAGACACTGTCCATTCTGTTCAACTGCTCTTCCAAGTCCTTTGCTGTCTCTGACAGAATTACAATGTCATCGGCGAACCTCAAAGTTTTTACTTCTTCTCCATGAATTTTAACACCTACTCCGAATTTTTCTTTTGTTTCCTTTACTGCTTGCTCAATATACAGATTGAATAACATCGGGGAGAGGATACAACCCTGTCTCACTCCTTTCCCAACCACTGCTTCCCTTTCATGCCCCTCGACTCTTATAACTGCCATCTGGTTTCTGTACAAATTGTAAATAGCCTTTCGCTCCCTGTATTTTACCCCTGCCACCTTTAGAATGTGAAAGAGAGTACTACAGTCAACATTGTCAAAAATTTCTCTAAGACTATAAATGCTAGAAGCGTAGGTTTGCCTTTTCTTAATCTTTCTTCTAAGATAAGTCGTAGGGTTAGTATTGTCTCACGTGTTCCAACATTTCTACGGAATCCAAACTGATCTTCCCCGAGGTCCGCTTCTACCAGTTTTTCCATTCGTCTGTAAAGAATTCGCGTTAGTATTTTGCAGCTGTGACTTATTAAACTGATAGTTCGGTAATTTTCACATCTGTCAACACCTGCTTTCTTTGGGATTGGAATTATTATATTCTTCTTGAAGTCTGAGGGTATTTCACCTGTCTCAAACATCTTGCTCACCAGATGGTAGAGTTTTGTCAGGATTGGCTCTCCCAAGGCCGTCAGTAGTTCTAATGGAATGTTGTCTACTCCCGGGGACTTGTTTCGACTCAGGTCTTTCAGTGCTCTGTCAAACTCTTCACGCAGTATCGTATCTCCCATTTCATCTTCACCTACATCCTCTTCCATATCTATAATATTGTCCTCAAGTACATCGCCCTTGTATAAACCCTCTATATACTCCTTCCACCTTTCTGCCTTCCCTTCTTTGCTTAGAACTGGGTTTCCATCTGAGCTCTTGATATTCATACAAGTGGTTCTCTTCTCTCCAAAGGCCTCTTTAATTTTCCTGTAGGCAGTATCTATCTTACCCCAAGTGAGACAAGCCTCTACATCCTTACATTTGTCCTCTAGCCATCCCTGCTTAGCCATTTATCACTTCCTGTCGATCTCATTTTTGAGACGTTTGTATTCCTTTTTGCCTGCTTCATTTACTGCATTTTTAAATTTTCTCCTTTCATCAATTAAATTCAATATTTCTTCCGTTACCCAAGGATTTCTATTAGCCCTCGTCTTTTTACCTACTTGATCATCTGCTGCTTTCACTACTTCATCCCTCAGAGCTACCCTGTCTTCTTCTACTGTATTTCTTTCCCCCATTCCTGTCAATTGTTCCCTTATGCTCTCCCTCAAACTCTCTACAACCTCTTGTTCTTTCAGTTTATCCAGGTCCCATCTCCTTAAATTCCCACCTTTTTGCAGTTTCTTCAGTTTCAATCTGCAGTTCATAACCAAGAGATTGTGGTCAGAATCCATATCTGCCCCTGGAAATGTCTTACAATTTAAAACCTGGTTCCTAAATCTCTGTCTTACCATTATATAATCTATCTGATACCTTTTAGTATCTCCAGGATTCTTCCAGGTATACAACCTTTTTTTGTGATTCTTGAACCAAGTGTTAGCTATGATTAAGTTATGCTCTGTGCAAAATTCTACAAGGCGGCTTCCTCTTTCATTTCTTCCCCCCAATCCATATTCACCTACTATGCTTCTTTCTCTCCCTTTTCCTACTGACGAATCCAGTCACCCATGACTATTAAATTTTCGTCTCCCTACACTACCTGAATAATTTCTTTTATCTCGTCATACATTTCATCAATTTCTTCATCATCTGCAGAGCTAGTTGGCATAAAAACTTGTACTACTGTAGTAGGCATGGGCTTTGTGTCTATCTTGGCCACAATAATGCGTTCACTATGCTGTTTGTAGTAGCTAACCCTCACTCCTATTTTTTTATTCATTATTAAACCTACTCCTGCATTACCTCTACTTGATTTTGTATTTATAACCCTGTAATCACCTGACCAAAAGTCTTGTTCCTCCTGCCACCGAACTTCAGTAATTCCCACTATATCTAACTTTAACCTATCCATTTCCCTTTCTAAATTTTCTAATCTACCTACCCGAATAAGGGATCTGACATTCCACGCTCCGATCCGTAGAACGCCAGTTTTCTTTCTCCTGATAACGACGTCCTCTCGAGTAGTCCCCGCCCGGAGATCCGAATGGGGGACTATTTTACCTCCGGAATATTTTACCCAAGAGGACGCCATCATCATTTAATCATACAG
Source organism: Schistocerca piceifrons (assembly GCF_021461385.2). Classification (NCBI taxonomy): domain Eukaryota; kingdom Metazoa; phylum Arthropoda; class Insecta; order Orthoptera; family Acrididae; genus Schistocerca; species Schistocerca piceifrons. Next base: position 626,471,661 of record NC_060140.1, read on the forward strand.
TAAAGCAGTATGCCCTCGGGGAAAATTACGGCTGTAGTTTCCCCTTGCTTTCAGCCGTTCGCAGTACCAGCACAGCAAGGCCGTTTTGGTTAAAGTTACAAGGCCAGATCAGTCAATCATCCAGACTGTTGCCCCTGCAACTACTGAAAAGGCTGCTGCCCCTATTCAGGAACCACATGTTTGTATGGTGTCTCAGCAGATACCCCTCCGTTGTGGTTGCACCTACGGTACGGCCATCTGTATCGCTGAGGCACGCAAGCCTCCCCACCAACGGCAAGGTCCATGGTTCATGGGGGGGATTGCATATACGTAAAGTATAACAGTCTGAATACCTCCTCCTCCTAGCTGCCTTCTTTTCAACTACCAGTTCCCATTCCCCAGCACCCTTCACTCTCCTCAACCTATCTAGTTCCTCCTTTACAGGCTGTAACTGCACCTGAAGGGCACAGATCTTACGCTCCTGCTCCTCTATCAACTTATTTTCTGCATTCCTACGGACGAATGTGAATGTACCTTGAGAGCCCTGTACTGTGTGATAGTGACTGATGGAGTATCAGAAAACTGGAGCAGAAGAGAATGGAAGCGCTTCATATGTGGTGCTTCTGCAGGATTCTGTGAACTGTGTGGAATGATCAGGTGTAAGGAGGTTCTGCGCAGAATCGGTGAGAAGAGCAACACAAAAGAGGGAGGTGATAGGGCATGCTGAGACGTCAAGGAACAACTTCCATGGTACTAGAGGGAGCTGTGGAAGGTAAAACTGTAAGAGAGGACAGAGACTGGAATACATGGAACAAATAATCGAGGAAGTGGGGTGAAAGTGCTACCTGTGTCGGCGCAGGATTTCCCTCGTTTCAATAAAATCGCTTCGGGTATGTTATGGTATCTTAACGTGCAAAGAAATCTAACGCTATGTTTCCTGTGGCACGCCGCCGTCGTCGTGAGAATAGACCTACTTTTTCGCAATGTACTACATATCTGTTGCCTTAGGATATCACCATATCGTCAGAAATATAGCACAAGCAGTGTTCATTAAAATTCAAACTGTTTCTATTTGTTCTTGACTTTGTGTTGCCTTTCATTTTATATTATTGCCACATTCATTGTCTCCTACTGTCCTCCATCCTGACAGACGCTTGCTCAATCTGTTGTGTCTTTCCAGAACCAAATTTCACTGTGCAGCAACGTGTACAATAATGTGGAACTTCCTGGCTAACTGGGAGAGGTCGGTGGCCATTTGCGCCACCAAATCATTGAAGAAGTTACTATTGACACGGCGGATAAAGCTGGACTCTATATGCGATCTTCAAGCAATGCACGAACCGTATTGGGACAGCTGAACATTCCATGGTCCACCGTTAGAAAAGTGTTTAGGTCAATTGTGAAATGTTACCTACAGTGCGGTTCCTGGATATCACAGATGCAGATGATGGTCAGATTTGGTAACGTTTGCAACCTGGGACGTAAATAGCGTACGTAGTTAAAAGTACTGCCGTCTGACGAGGAAATTAAGTGTTTCATTCAGGGGTTTATTCGTTATTTCTCTTCCACATACCCGAAAAAAATTATTCCACGAAGTGTTATTGTCCTACGAACATTCTTTCTCACATAGGGCCCTCTCAAGTAGTGGAAGATTATTTATAAACACGCTACACACGAAGTCATCAGACAGCAGCATCCAATTGCTGACTGAGAGTGTGTGCATAAACTTTTTATTACAATTCAGGTAAAATTCTTTATCATTGCTAGAAACATCTTCCCTCTACCTAAATAAATTCTAATCATTTACTAATGCGATCAATTATAATTTTTGTTAGTACCTTAGGCATTACAAATATTAAGATGATGGTCTGTAGTTTAAGGTATCTTTACTGTCTACTTTCTTTTGAAGAAGAAACATTATGCAGTTGATTCTGAATTGAGGAATTTTCTTCTTTCCAAATATTCTGTTAATACTTCTTGTAAATTCGATTCCAAAAAATTCCCAGCAGTTCTTAACGTTCCTACTGAGACACTGTAGTTTCTACGTTTTTGCCATGCCTTTCTTCTTACCTCAAACGATTTCACGCGTCTATTTTGTCATATCGTTCTGAATTTAATTAATTTCGTTATTATGTTTATGTCCCTGATTGATCTCGTGTATCATACACACATTTAATGAAATCTTAGAACTTTTCTACAATTTCCTATTTGTTTTAATTACTATGTAATCTGTTAGCTTAAGTTGAGAAATGTGACATATACCTGAAACTCTGGTTTGTTCTTCATACTCTTATTTTTCTCAGTCGCTTTCGTTATGAAACTTTCATTATATCACTTAACATTCTCTCGAAATCACTTACGAAAATACCAGTGTACTGAATCGTCTTCATATTATATTTTATAATTTCTACCTCTCTAAGATCCGCCTTCGATCATGTGAGTTTTCCTTTTGTTTTGCCTTCTTCTTAATTTCAACATTTCTTTCTATTTACTTAACTTTCTTCCTTAAGTCGCCTATGAAGTATATATTTTTAAGGCGCTGAATATGTTGCCCCATTTTGTACCTCCCTTTTCTTCTATGTAAAATATCGTAGTCATCATTTCTGACTTCCTATCTGATGAGCCTCTTTCCTTCCAGGTTTTTGTCAATTTTATCCTGTACCTTAGGTAACAAAATAGTTTACTATCTTTCCTTAGATAAAAATTCAGTATTATTTTATTTGATCATTTGTGTTCCATAGTTTGAAGAATGATACCGTGTGAAGATTTTTCAGGTCAAAATATTGAACTGCTGTTATTTTACGTAAATTGTCTAAACTCAAAGCGTATTCTAAATCAATAGTGCACTTACAAAACAAATCATCGCTCACGTCAGTATAGAAGTTAAGAAAAATCTCTACTGATTTAGTTTAGTCGTTGGTAGTTTTAAGTCACATAGATTCAAGTCAGGGCCGATAAAGTTTCAAATGCTTTGGCCTATTAATCAGCGCTGGAATGTTGCTCCCGTAGACCTAGTCACCTAGTATGAATGTTCCATAAATTACATCTATCAAGCTGAACGTTCGAGAAGAACTCTGTAGTTGTTGATAAATAAATCTACAACTCTTCCAAAGGTACTAATTTTTCAAAGCAGCAAGCTTCGTGTTGCCCTGTTTCACATGTGATTATTTTCTACCTAGATAAACCTAAAGAAGCAGATACTGTATGTGTTTCAGTAGTTGGTCGTCAGTTATTACATGCTAAAGCCGCTAGGATATACTTCTCTTACACTTGAGATACAGATTACACTAGCCAAGCTATCCACAGAACGTGGTGAAGACGTATCACTTTGGTTACAAAGCACTGCAAATATTTTTCTACGATAATGCGGCTGCCGGAAATGACACATGGATGATGTTCGTCGTACTTGAGAGCCTCCAGGTAGTGAGAGGCTGTCTTCAGTATCAGCGAAGGAAAATTCCTGACCGCAAGCTGGCACGCTTGTTGTTGTTTGGATGCCGTTCTCAGAACGACGACTACGCTCGTTGGGCCAGAGATTCCGCGTGACGTCACGGGCAAACCAATGCACAGGCGAGGCGCTGCTACTGAACGTATATAAGAAGACGGTGTGGAGACTGAGGTGTACTGCGTATCCAAGTACAACTTCGAATGGTTCCTCAGGTCATTGCTAGCTCACGCACTTCTCTGCTCTGGTCTTCGCCGATTGTAGAGAGAGGTAAGTTTTCCATGTGCTGTACCTATATGAAATTATATTTTTCTGTACATCAACACCACACAGCTTGTTAATACTGAAATCATTAACAAGTAAAAAGTTTCTCAACTGTCTATTTCAATTTTTCTTCAAACTGTGTAGTAGATCAGTAATTTAACTTCGTTACTGTCATTCACATACTTTTACTGCCTCCCAAAGAGATCGTCAGCACCTACGAACATCAAAGTATGTTTGTCTGTTAAGTGCAATCACGATAAATCTTTCTTGTCTGTTAAGTTATTTCAAGGTTTTACAAGCCCTGTCTTGTGTACCATTTACATCATTTGCAATGTTTGACATCATTCTATCCCTGGAGTCTGGTCCAGATTGCCTTACCATTTCCTTTCAAAGTGAAGTTTGTCTTTACGCTGCTCATCCGTTTCCTCTGTATTTTAATGTAAATGTGTAATGGAAAGCTTCGTATCTTTGTACTTGCATTTTCTGTGTTCTCATTCCAGATTTGACACCCTTTCCTTACATTTCTTTTTCCTCTCATTACGCAGCATCGCCTCTTGGAACACACATGCATTGATGTTTTCTTATTGTGTATTTATGTTACTTCCTGTAACTTCATTCTATGAACAATGCGCAGGCCATTGCTGAAAGAGACTTCTTATACTATGTTCTTGTACAGGGTAGACTCTGACAGTTTGGTCTTCGAGTTTACTCTCGGTAATTGCTTCTTTCTTCAATCTAGTAATCAGGTTTTACGTTGATAGTCAACAGTAAATAACCAGTCTATATATCGCTACCTTTACGTACTCTTACATCTTTTGCTAGTCTTCCTAGTTTCCTGTTCACTGTGACGTAGTCATAATCGAACTATAGCCCCTTGCGCCCCAGGTAAATTTACGAATAACCTTCCTTCAAAGCTAGTGACGCTAATTTTAATTGTTACAAAGTGACGAAATTCATGGCCAATGTTATTTTTACCTGCTCTTTAAATGTTCCTATTGTTCCTGGTATCGGCAAATTCCCACTAATGAGTTAAAATCTGCACTTATAATCGGGCAATATTTCTTATTTTTATGTAGTTTCGTCTGAAGGTCTTCAACTGTGAAGACCTTCAAGACTTCTGGTTCATCTGTCCTTCCTTCTTCTGTGGCATATACACCTATTATTGTGAGACAGCCTTACTGAGACTATTCTTTCTTTTACACAGGTATAGGTGCGAATTTTTTTTATTGCCTACAAGCTAATGTTGCCACTCCATACTTCTGTCTAGTTGTGTGGTTCACTTCACTGTAAACTACTACATAATGATCCAAATATGTTGTCCTTGTTAGCTTATTTTTTATTTCAGTTATTGCAGCCATACTTATGTGTAGTTACTGTTCTTTCTGTCCTATTACTCGTGCATCACATGTACCTATTTTTATCCTTTCCGAGAGTCCATTAATTTGTTCTTGTCATGGTTTGGTTGTTTCCTTTGAGTTCCGACCGGCTTTGTTTTGAGAAGATTGTGTGTATGTTCACGTTTCCTGTATACCAGGACACTAGCCTGTTGCTAAGGTAGATAGGTGGTTGGGCTGCCACGTACAGGTCTCCTGAGTTAGAAATGTTGTTGTATGTGTTGGTGTACTATGTAAACACTCATTTATCCAATCCTGTCTGAAGGCTTAGTTACAGCACAGTTGTTTGGCCTTATCAATTCCGTATCCTCGTGGAGACATTCAACTTAACCTTAGTCCTATCAAGTACCAGTATAATGATTAGCGATTTGAGTGCCCATGCCACCATTCATAGGTAAGAGAGAACTTAGTAATTGTGTCCTTCTACACTTACGAATGCTCCGTCGCCATATGCGTCTCTGTTCTTCACCCGACGAGACATGGACTGAAGATCATTACCGAAACTTAATTTCCAGTAAGTTTTCAGAAGAACTCCTTCTACTGAGATGTTTCCACTCGCATTACATTGTATCAGATTACTGAAAAAATAGAAACTACCTCCTTCGTCCGAGTGCAACCACTTTACAAACAGTTACGGGCTATTTTTGGCTGTCAAGAAATGAAGTTGAGTGTTTCATCATTAAAGTAACCTAACGCGAAAGATGTTTCTCAGTTATCAGCAGTGAGACGTCCGTAATTGCGACAGACAGGCTCCAGCAGTTTGCTGCACTCGGCTCACCAGCAAATGAAAGACCTTGGATTGCTGTAGCGGATGTACGACGAGGCCACTTCTTTCAATTTCTCCTCTCTTTTTCGTTGTGAAAGCTAATGTAGAATCACTGGAACTAGCGATGGCGATCCTTGGCATGGAAGGCAAAATTCACTGGCCTTGTCCTTACTGTATGATATCCTGGGAGAGAAGGCACACGATATGGTTACCAGCAGTTGATATACCATCCTCCTGGGACCTTATGTAAAGAGGCTGCATCGAAGAAAACTATATATAAAAGGTTTAGGTACGCTATGGTGAAGGCTTATGGGACAAAATGAATCTTCGCGTTATCGATATAAACGTGGCCTTCAGCTTCTGTGTGAGACAGTCGACGGATAACGAGGCCGTTTTTGTAGCTTTCTAAACACCTCCGCCAGTCCCAAAAAAAAAAAAAAAAAAAAAGGTTGTTAATTCAGAATGTTGGTGCTGCTGTTTCCTATACCTGTTCATCTATTTTTTTCCCACATGTTTCAGTTTACGAAACCTGCTCCTAGCAACATTTTATCTCATCAAGCTCTCCTTTAATTTTAGTTCTCGCAATTTTACACCAAACGTGTATCTCGTTTCTTCCTAGTGAGGAAGAAACATATACATTTCCAGAAGGATAGGTAAGAATGGAAGGTAGGAGACGAAGTACTGCCGGAACTAAAGCTGTGACGACGGGCTGTCAGTCGTGCTTGGGTAGCTCGGACGGTAGAGCACTAGCCTGCGAAAGGCATGGTCCCGATTTCGAGTCTCGGTCCGGAACACAGTTTTAAGCTTCCCGGTAGTTTCTATTTATACGTACATTACATAATTTAATAACTATTCTCGGCATATCCTAGTAAAAGGTATTAGCTGCTGTTTTGTTTCACGTAGAGAGTTACTCTGATTCCATAGACTTCCTCGCTAAAAACACTGACCTCCTAATGTTGTGTATTGTGTATTTCAACACGGGACCCAGAAACGATGGAGAGGCTTCGTCCTGCCGTAGCCCTCAATGGTCCACCACCCCACAAAATGCTACAGCATCCACGCATCCCACCGTAACTTCAAACTGAATCCAGGGTTATTGTGCGATTCGGTCCCCATTGGACGTCCCCGGGTACGTCTCATACCAGATGAGTGTAGCCCCAAATGTTTGCGTGGTAGAGTAACTATAATGTATGCGTACGTGGAGACAGTGTTTGCTCAGCAAACGCCGACATAGTGTAACCGAGGCGGAATAAGGAGAACTAGCCCTCATTCGCCGTGGTAAATGGAAAACCTCCTTAAAAACCATCCACAGGCTGGCCGGAACACCGGACCTCAACACTAATCCGCAGGGCGTATTCGTGGCGGGGACAGGCAATCCATCCCTCCCAGACTTCTAGTGTTCTTTATTCATCTGTTATTTCTTTGAAGCATCCACTTGAAAACTGACTGCTCTCGAGTTGTTTGCTTTTGGGCTACTTGTAATTAATGTCGGATTTTCTCTTCGGTGACCTCCTTCACACACTATTGATGAATAGTTGGCACTTTTTTCTTACATATTCTCTCTGTTTCTGTCAAAAATTTCAAGTGATGACTTCTACTATTTTATCTGTTGCTTATCAGAAACATATGTTTTCTGTCACTAAATACAATCAGCACTTAATAGATCTGCGCACGTAAAACACTGGAAGCCACATGGCACTGCACCCAGGAATTGGAAGGGGATGAAGGAGATAACCGTGTGAAATAGTGAATGTTGACTGGCTGATTTGAAGCACCTGTTCGACACTAACCTGTGTCCCGCAGATAAACGAGCCACTTGATTACCACCTCTGCCGACAATTTTGCCGTCCCCGACTGAGACCGGAGAGTTGCAGCCAACCAACAGGATGAGGGGAGCAGCGCTTGTGTGTGTGGCGTGTGCGTTGCTGCTGGCGGCGGTGTGGTGCGCGCCCCGCGGCACTGCCATCGGCGGCGTCTACAACCCGCCGTGGTTCTCCTACCAGCCCCAGAAGCATGCTCGACCGACGCCGCCCAAGTACGGCGCCCTCAAGCGAGAAAACAGTTATAGCGTTGAATCGAAAGAGGCAAGTATTCAGACATTACTAGACGTACTTTTGCAACGCAATGTGTAAATCAATAAACTTGTAAAACCTCGATTTCTAAAGTAGTAGGTATCTATACGGGGTGAGTCAGTGGACCATACCAATGGATTTTATGCAGCCCACAACGCCCTCAGAAACTTGGCACAGGATTTCCATATTTCCTCACTCGTTGCGTCAAAATTGTCAGTCCTGCAGAAAAAAATGAACAAGACGTTATTGTCGGAAATTTAATGAAGTAAAAATTTTTAGTGGAATATTTTTTCGCTGAAGACGATGTTTATTCAAGAAACCATTTGAAGGTCACTTTTTAGATTTTTGTTGAATAATTCGGAAACTATGGCCTCTAGGGAAAATTCACCTTAATACAAAATTTAACCACATTACATTTGCCACAAAAAGGTATTGTTCATTTTTCTGTGGTCCTCATTCTTTGTGTGTAGCGGGCGAGACAATTTGAAAATCTTGCACGAGGTATTGGCGGGTGTTGCAGGTTGCCTAAGGCCCTGAGGTAGGGGCAGCCGATTCGCCCTGTACACTGAGTGGTGGGAACAGTCTGTATACACTCCTGGAAATTAAAAAAAGAACACCGTGAATTCATTGTCACAGGAAGGGGAAACTTTATTGACACATTCCTGGGGTCAGATACATCACATGATCACACTGACAGAACCACAGGCACATAGACACAGGCAACAGAGCATGCACAATGTCGGCACTAGTACAGTGTATATCCACCTTTCGCAGCAATGCAGGCTGCTATTCTCCCATGGAAACGATCGTAGAGACGCTGGATGTAGTCCTGTGGAACGGCTTGCCATGCCATTTCCTCCTGGCGCCTCAGTTGGAGCACGTTGGGTGGCACGGGATACATGCGGACGTGCATTGTCCTGTTGCAACAGCAAGTTCCCTTGCCGGTCTAGGAATGGTAGAACGATGGGTTCGATGACGGTTTGGATGTACCGTGCACTATTCAGTGTCCCCTCGACGATCACCAGTGGTGTACGGCCAGTGTAGGAGATCGCTCCCCACACCATGATGCCGGGTGTTGGCCCTGTGTGCCTCGGTCGTATGCAGTCCTGATTGTGGCGCTCACCTGCACGGCGCCAAACACGCATACGACCATCATTGGCACCAAGGCAGAAGCGACTCTCATCGCTGAAGACGACACGTCTCCATTCGTACCTCCATTCACGCCTGTCGCGACACCACTGGAGGCGGGCTGTACGATGTTGGGGCGTGAGCGGAAGACGGCCTAACGGTGTGCGGGACCGTAGCCCAGCTTCATGGAGACGGTTGCGAATGGTCCTCGCCGATACCCCAGGAGCAACAGTGTCCCTAATTTGCTGGGAAGTGGCGGTGCGGTCCCCTACGGCACTGCGTAGGATCCTACGGTCTTGGCGTGCATCCGTGCGTCACTGCGGTCCGGTCGCAGGTCGACGGGCACGTGCACCTTCCGCCGACCACTGGCGACAACATCGATGTACTGTGGAGACCTCACGCCCCACGTGTTGAGCAATTCGGCGGTACGTCCACCCGGCCTCCCGCATGCCCACTATACGCCCTCGCTCAAAATCCGTCAACAGCACATACGGGTCACGTCCACGCTGTCGCGGCATGTTACCAGTGTTAAAGACTGCGATGGAGCTCCGTATGCCACGGCAAACTGGCTGACACTGACGGCGGCGGTGCACAAATGCTGCGCAGCTAGCGCCATTCGACGGCCAACACCGTGGTTCCTGGTGTGTCCGCTGTGCGGTGCGTGTGATCATTGCTTGTACAGCCCTCTCGCAGTGTCCGGAGCAAGTATGGTGGGTCTGACACACCGATGTCAATGTGTTCTTTTTTCCATTTCCAGGAGTGTAGCTTGTCAGGGCGTTGCAGCGTAGGCTGTGCTGAGATATAACTGTTAAGAAAACATTGTATATCTTGCGCACCTTTTCCGAGTTTATTAAAATTAAAGTTAGACAATCAGACCATCTCGCACACAAATTTACGTGGCCCTCCAGAAACATTTAGTGTCAGCTGATGTCATAACGTCAATAATAGCGCAAGAGACCGTTCCGTCTTCTGCTCGGGCTTCATACTTACAGCTGTCAACTGCTTTGTATCGCAGTCTCCTTCAATTTTTTGAAATAAAACAAACTATACGTTTGAAGACATCGTCTCTGGCAGTCAGCACATATTTGCGGGTGAAACGGCCTGGCTAACGTTATGCTAATTAACTCAGAGACTGGGCGACGTATCGAACGTGATCCCGAACAATTATTTCGCAGCAAAATCTACCTTTGAACACCCATACAAGTTTTCTAGACCGTTTCTGCCCAACCTGTATACAGGGTGCTTCACGTGTCTTATTTTTAACGCTTACTGAGATACAGCTGTCGAATATATACCAAAAAAATACGAGGGCTCTCCAGAAAGTAAGTTACGATCGGTCGCGAAATGGAAACCACCGGGAAAATCCGGTAAAGCTTCGCATAGATGTGTTGGTCAGTGTCTCTAGTATGACCGTCAATTGTGCCGCGACGCTCTTTTCAGTTTTGAGTGAACAGTGAGCACGTAGAGATGCGTAGGGAATAGCGTCTCCCGCCAAGCATGAGGGCCCGGTCAGAGATTTCGCCCGTGTCATACAGCTCACATAACACAACTGTCGAGCAGTTCCTTCTTCAAGCCAATTCTCGGCCGCACACTGCAGGGGCAATGAAGACGCTCCGGCAGGGTTTCCGATGAGAAGTGTTTGATCACCCACAATACAGTCCGTAATTTGCTCCTCATGAGTCTCATTTCTGCTCACAAAAACCGCTGGCCATGAAGACAAAATTTTTCGACAGACAACGAGCTGTAGACCTGGCCGAAAGCACAGGCGGCTACTTTCTATGACGAGGATATTGGAAAGTTGATACAACACTACGATATAACTCGAAGTTGGATCGTAACTTACTTTCTGGACAGCCCTCGTAGTCTCCAAAGTTGTTGAGAAGAGGAATGTCATTAACTTCAAATTTGATGTTTCATAAATTCCACCTATGACGTCAGTGCACTTCTGAATCCTCTCTAAAACACAACCTGCCGCGCTTCTCGTATGTTCTTGCTGTTCTTTTGTGAGAGCAGCATTAGCCATAAACGCAACGATCCATACAGCTCTCGTTTGGAGCAGTTTACTCTTCAACTATCGTCACAGGCCGTCTCACTTTTTCTATAATGGTCCAACACCTAGGCCGGTGTGTCTGTGTGTCTTCTATATATTCAGCTATCTTTGCCTACCGATCTTCTACCCAACATTCTGAAACTTAATGATTGTTTTTAGTACTCTCCAATCTGAAACTTTTAGATGATGTTCTAGCCATCTTGATCATCACACCTACAGCATATATCCCAAACTCTCCTCTAAATATGCATTTCTTTTTCTATGTAATTTAAGTAACTCACAATGTTAGAAATTTCATTTCTACCACCTGGATCCTACTTCCATGCATTTTAGTAGCTGTCTAAGTTTCACTTACAAATAGCAATGTAGCGGCGGTCATTATTTTACAGAATCTGATTTTTGTGTATTTCATAATTTTATTTCTCAAAGTTCTATTGACTTTTATATTGACATTTCTGCAGTCTGTTGTCAGTGTTGAGCTCAAGCTGATAGCTCTTATTTCATGGGAAACTGAAGGAAATGATTTGGTGCTTTTCTTTGATTTCTACTATGAACTTAGTACTATGCAACTTTGTCCATTTGAAGTCAACACTTATTTTTAGAATAGATGTTTTCATATCATGTTCCTTAGACAGTAGACGAAGTCTGTAGATGGATGTTTCTAGACAAGTTTCGGTATCCTGTACGATTACAAGATCGTTTGCAAGAAGCATTGTTTAAAAAAAATTATCCTGTAATAAGATCAATCCTGAATCAGCATATTGTTTCCACTTCCCAGTCATTAAAAAATATACTACACCCTTGTGTGACCCCTTTCGTTTATAGGCATAACTCCTGATATTGTATAGTTAGCGTTTATTCTTACTTTTGTGTCTCTATACAGGTCCCCAATCGCCTTCATTATTTTCCGAGGATATCCATTCTTGTCTAAAGTCTTCCATACGAATTATCTGCTAAATGATCACAGACCTTTACTGAGTCTATGAATGCGCACAGGTTAAAATGTAAGGGTGACATGTGCACGGAACTTGCTATCCAAGAAATGTAGCCATTCCTGCCGATCCACCAGCAGGGAAATGCTAGTATTAGATGATGTATCCCCTGATGACCAGAATGTGGACGGGCTCCCTTCATGTTGGAAGAGCATACACAATAAAGAAACCAGGCGAACATCGTTCCGATAACGCGGGAAACTCGTTTCGAGCAAAGGATACATAACAGGCCCGTAAGTCGATGCAGTAACACAACTGTAAGTGCGTCATGCTTAAACAACACAGCAGAATTGTTAAGGAAATCATAGTCACGGCTTAATAAGGCATTTTTGTCAACTGAATCACAACATCATCACAAAACGAATGTCAAACTCGATGATTATATACGTAGCAACGGAGCATCAAGATGTGAAATAAGACTTATCTCTGCAACCAACAAAACTTGGACACATACAATATGGAACACTTTATTCGAATTACTCTTTACTCGTCTCTCCGAAATTACTATTATTCCCCATGAAACACGCTGTACATAAGTTGGGATCTGTAAGACGTAACATAGCTTTTACAGTTTTAGCGGGCACTTGAACATGTCAAAACAACATTGCAGCACACACGCTGCTTTACGGCTAGGTCCATTATGGTGATACAAACAATTATTGTCTCCTCTCTGTCCCCACACTTTACATTGTATACAATGTTGTTTCATATGTTAATACCACTCCGGAAATCAACATAAGAGACTCACATCCTCGCCACCAAAACATTCTGTATCGTAACACCATCTCCTCCGCACTTCACTACTGCAACTATACGTGGTGACGTGCAATATTCGCCAGGTATTCAATACTACAAGTCATTTCATCGGATTGAGACAGGGTATAAGGTCATTCGTCACTTCAAATCATTCTTTTTCTGTAGCCCGTTGTCCAATGGCGTATTACGCAGTATTAATCGTCGCTTAGCATTTACTCCAGAAATGCGTAAGGTATGAGGAGGAACTGGACCACTCTACCGCATTCTTTTTAACCCCATAAGCACCGGCATTGAACTAGCTGGACTGCAGTTAGTACTTTGGAAATCGTGAGTGATTCCTTCCGCTGCTTTCATGCGTTTACTTTATAGTCACTCTTCGCATTCCTCGACGGTCATTGTCGGTCATGAGATGTACATAGTTTTGCTTTAGCTGTGGTCGTTCCATAGCGTTTACATACCGCAATCACATCAACAGTGACCTCGGGCAGCCTTAAAATTGTTGGAATATCCCTAATGCATATGTTACTCATATGAATAGTTACAACCAATGAGTAGTCCACGTTCGAGGCCACTGAGCTCTCCTGCTCGACCCACTCTGCTGTACCGTATCTCAGCTGATAACAAAAAAACTAACTGCCTCATTTTACGCTTTCAGGTCCCCTCTAGTGACATATAGTGGTTTGTTGGGCACCACACAGGATTGATTAGATCGTGTCTGTTAAATTTGTTTGGGTTAATCTCCATCCAAATACATCCACTACTTTTCATTTATCAGTTCTTTTTGAAATTCTGAAGGTAGCGGGGTGTGGGGGGGTACAAGACAGGGAGCAGAAGGCTATCTACAACCAGTATATAAAAAAGACGGCTGTTATGAGAGGCAAGGGGCATGAAAGGGCTGTAGCGGTTGAGAAGGGAGTAAGGCAGGGTTTTAGCTTCTACTCGATCTTATTCACTCTGTACATTGAGGAAGTGATAAAGGAAGCCAAAGAGAGATTAGCAGCAGGAATTTAAATTAAGGGAGAAGTAATAAAAACTTAGAAGTTAGAAGACGACATTGTAATCCTGTCAGAGACAGTCAAGGTCTTGGAAGAGCAGGTGAACGAAATCGACAGTGTCTTGTAACGAGGATGTAAGGTGAATATCAACAAAAGGAAAACAAGCACAATGGAATGCCGTGGAATCAGATCAAGTGATACTGAATGAATTAGATTAGGAAATGACTCACTTGAAGTAGAAGATGAGTTTTTCTATTTGGGCAGCAAAATGACCAATCACTGCTGAACTACAGAAGACTACTACTGTAGACTTGCAATAGCATGAAAAGAGTTTCCAAAAATGTTTCCTAACAGCCAATATAAATTTAAGTGTTTGTAAGTCAATTCCGAAAATATTTGTCTGGAATATTGTTTTGTATGCAAGTGAATCATGAAAATGAACAGTATAGATGAAAAGAGAACAGCTGCTTGGAAATGTCGTGCTGCAGAAGAATGCTGAAAAGTAGATGGGTGGGTCATGTGATTGTCGAGGCGGTACTGATCACAAGCAAGGAGAAACTAAATCTGTGAAACTAATGAAAGGATAGCTTGATAGGACTCATCCTGACACATCAAGGGATTGCCAGTTTAGTGTTGCAGGGAAATTGAAATGGGGATCGGGGATAAAATTCCTGTAAAGGAACGAAGAGATGATTTCACCAAGCAAATTCAGAAAGTTGTAAATAGCAGTATAGCTTCGAAGATGAAGAAGCTTGCACAGGATAGATTAACTGCATGAAACCAGTCTTAACTAACAACAGCAGTATTTAATTTCAACTCAATTCATTTTCCCAGAGTAATATTTAGACTGTAGCGGCAGAGCGAGGTGGCACAGTGGTTAGTATAATTCGCATTCTGGAAGACGACCGTTGAAACGCTTGTCCGGCTATCATGTGGGTTTTCTGTCATTTTCCTAAATTGCTTCAGGCAAATGGCGTGATGGTCCCTAAAAACGGCCCAGCCGATTTCCTTCCCTGTCGTTTCCTAATCCGAGTTTGTCGACGGGACGTTGAAAGCTAATCTACTACTATACTCAGTCTGTAGCTGTAGGTAGGTTTCCTTTAAACATCCAGCCAGATGAAAAGTAAGTGATAAATTACACACGAGTTTTCGTGGTAGTTTCCTGATCAGTAAACGCCTCTCTAGTTATTATTCTTATGTTTCCTCTATGAACACACATATTTGGCAACATAGATTTGTCTGCTTTCCCGTTTTAACGCTCGCCCATTCTGTTACGTTGTACGCTGCCGATGTCACTCTGTCCTAAAACGTGAACACACCGTCCGAGCTCAAAAGCAGGAAAATTTCCAGAAGTGCAGCGTTTAGTACAAAGACAAACAGCTGATACTTGATGTAACTCAATGTACTTTAATATTTGCTATGACTTTCTGTCACTGGAATCAGTCATAACAAGTATCTAGAAGCATCTGATCTGATAGTCTTATGAGGTAATGCCTACATTAATTCAGATCTGAAGCGAGCGCTTCAAACATCTACACATGAATTTTATTTGATGGTAAAGGAAGCATCTGATCTCACTTCAGGAGTTACTGGCGCTAATGGATACAACGTATAAGAAGTAGATTATAAAGTGCTTAAGGAATTATTCAAGTAGGAAAATACCTGCGACGTCTGTTGCCTTAGTAGAAGAACCCATTCCATACACAGAAAATATATAGGGGTATGCGGATCGTGAGAAGAATGGGAGACAACGTTGTAAAACATCCCTTCAGTCACTGTACACAGTGGTACCGAAATGAAGGAAGAAGAGAAGGAAATCCATAACAAAGAACATTCGTAATAACGAATTACTCATCAGTTTTGCTGTTAGAAAATCACTTTCTTCTTTCAAGAATCACTTACAAAATTATAGTAAGTTTAGTTTCGATTCCAAGGAACACTACTCAGACTTTGATTTGAAGCTAGATTTTCTGTCGATCTGCAACACAAAGTCTGTGAAACTTCCTGTTCTCGGGATGCCTATTCGATGCTACACTGATCGGAAACTATCATGATTGGATCTAAGTAAGCCACAATGAATTTATATGCTGAAATATTCCATTAATTGCCACATTTAATACTGTATTTAGTAGATTTACATTTGGTGAAAACTGTGTATCTAAATTCAGTACCATCTTCCTGTATAAAAGGACTAGAATCAAATGTAATGTAATTTATATCTTGCAGTGCTATTGGATAAAAAAATAAAAATTTTACTATCAGTGTTACAATGGAACAAACAGAGTTGTGATCTTTCATAACAATATCATTTCCTTTTCAGGGTTTTGAATCAGTCCCATCCATTGAGGACTGAAGTGGAAGTATATGTACTACATATAGCTGATCACAATCTTCAGAGTAGCTTCAAAGCCTCCGAGACCACCAGATTGTGAATAGCCTGGACCGCAAAACCCTTATACGTTATGCAATATGTATTTTTGCACTGTTTCATCTCTTCAGATTTGAAATAAATAATTTTAGTATTCTATTTTTAAAAAACTTTCATTGCGTGCACTGTCCATAGTAGTAGAAATATTGCGACTCTGGCTAACATAGAACCCTCACAGTTCCAGTATCTGACCTTGTACGTTGTCATTGACCTTTTCCAGGTGATCGTGAAAGTTATGAACGACGTCATCGGTGACCCTGAACTCCTGGTATCAACAATCAATAACATCAATCACTCATCCAATTAGTCAGCAACTGCAAATGAAATAATTTCTCCCATCACATAACCTATGCATCCCTAGCCACCCCCTTTCCCCACCTACTTTCAGCTAATCATTGAATAGTATTAAAAATCAATGATGGCGGAAATAGCGCAATTGTGCTAATAGAAAGTTTTAAACCCTTCATTCCATACATGGAAACACACCAGTTGTGTACTTCATAACACAACTCCCTCTCTTCTTCAGATTGTAGTGCTAGAAAGTAGCAACCTATCCGACTCTCCCCACTAGCTCCCCTCCACCCTGTCTCAATCCAATCACACCACCGTAGATCCCAATATGTGGGGAATCGACTAGTTATATGCTTCATGTTTCACAGGTAATTTGCAATCAATGAGAGCATAGTATCAATATGAGGCATAAAACTGGTATGAAATTACATTATATCTGACAAATGTATGAAGTCCCAATCCCTCCCACTCCTTATCTGCAGCGTATCATAGTGCAGTATTAAAATGCAACACATGATGAAAGCAGACCAATTACATGCTTTGTGTCTGCTACCCTCCTTTCTCCAAATGACAATATTTTCCAGGGGCGTAAAGAAGTGCGACATTAAATTATTTATTTATACTTATGGGTTTATATCTCTTAGCTAATATTGAGAAAACTCAACGTCAGAGATATGCAATGTACACATAAAATGGAGCAAACACAATCCGTAGTGTTCAACTTCCCAGTGCCATCCACAAGTCAGATCTTAGCACCAAAATGGAAGAGCCAATTTCAGAGCAGGCCCATGTAGTAGGCTCAAAGGATACGAGGAACACTAATTGTTAGTAAAAAGATTACTTCACAGACTTCTATCTCTCCTCTCCCCTAACCAGAAAATAGTATTAAAATACAAGAGCCAATTACAATATATACCCTAGTGGCCTATGTTTGAAAGTATTTACGAATTATTTATCAAAAACATACCTCACAAGACTCTCTCCTCCAGTCTGTTTGCTCTTATAGTGTAATCCGATCTGGGCTGGACAAAGTTTCTGGAATTTGTACATAAAATGCTCTCTATAAGTAATCGAAAACAAATATTTATCAATAAGGTATAAACAATCAGTTAGGTATATATAGCTCTCGGACATGAGTTCCACTTTAAATACTGTTCCATAAACCCTAAAAATGCAAAATAAATTCCACTGCTGTTTCACATCCAAACTGTTTACTGTCATCAACAGACGGCTCCACTGCTAAAATATGTCACAAATTCAGACTCTGTGCCGTAGGTTGTTCTCTGTGTCACCAGAATGTGTCTTTACCAGTAGATAAGGTCAAACTTCAATCTACGGACAATATAGTTCAAGACTCAAAAGAACCTTGAAATTTTTTCCATATATAAGACGTCACATTATCCTAAATTGTGTCCAAAGCATAGCCAAACCAAAAGTGCGATGTTTATATCGATTATCACATTGCTTTTCTCATCAAGCTGTTTTGCATTTATGAAACATGAATATGAACTGTAAATGTGTGTCTGGGGGAGGATAGAATGAAGATAATGTATCACTGGAGACATAAAATGGAGAAAAATTGTTGCAAATGATTGTGCGTCTATTTGAAATTAACTACAGTAAGAACGATGTAAGGTTCAAATTAATTATAGCACCTCAGCTGTAGTGCTCGTGGAAAAGTCACAGTGTTTGAAAATTCGACAGAAGGTGCAATGTACACATTTCAGCAGTATCTAAATTCGTGAAGTAATTTCAGTCAGCGAAAAATGTGCGACATTTAAGTGGATTATCACATGGCTCATCTGTCATGACTGAGAACACAGTCTTATGTGTTACGGGAGAAGAGGGTCAAGACAATGTATCACTAGAAAATTATAATTGACAGTATTTATTGCAAACGATTTAGACTTAGATGAGGCTAACGACCAAAAGCGCACGGCTCACATTACGTTATCTCATCTACAATGTTGGTCAAAAGTGCCCCAATTCTCTATAACGCTTGAGAAGTGTAACGTGTACTTAATTACAGTATTTAAATACATAAACAGTATACGATTTCATAAGGTGTGTACTTTCTTCACCTAAATATTTCTTCAACTTCTTCAACAGTTTCGTAGCGGGGGTGAAGGTAATATAACACAAGAGAAAGTACAATCGATGACAGGTATTACAAACAAACTGCTGCTGCTGTATTCGGAACTAAGGCTCGCTAAAAAACCCTGGAATCAACTACGTCAACACCGAATAAAAGTATCACTACATGGACGACAATTTTTTCTTTTAGGGAAGGAAGTAATAAAATGGTCGATTTTAGGAAGATACATGGTGTCTTATTTCGTTCCTTCACTGCACAATTATGTAGATTTATGGTACGCGCTCTCACCAGAGACGACCTACTACGATAACAGGGAGAGCTGCGACATCTCCAAAGACAATGTCAGAGTGGATATCTCCAACTTAAATAAAATTATTTACCATTGACGATACTATATGAGATTTCTCAAATATGCAAGCACAACGAAGCTTGAAATTAAACATTTCACCATCTAAGTAGTCTGTACTACTTATAAAAATACACTCAGTTTGCGTGCTTGTAATAATATACGCAATATCACTGAGGAAATTCGAGAAAAGGTAATTGCATTACATGTAACATTTTTCAAACATTGCCAGAACACTAAAGCTTCACCGTAAATAATGCGACATTCGATTGCTTGTGTTAGTTGCTAGAATACTCGCAGCTTGCATATCGGGACATCTAATAAGAACTTTTAGATTGAACAGCTTTCGTTTACGATGGTACTTCGATAGACACACCACGTCTGCAAGCTCTATGGACCTTTAAAATAAATATTTCCCCTTCAGAAGTGGGCGTACAACTTAATGAAATACACAAACATACAAATCCTTGTCTAAAATTCGAGCAAAAATAAATTTGTATTCTATTTGTAATTTGCACACTATGCAAACACAATGAAACTTCAAATTAATTACGCACCTACAATGTTTGTATTACTTATTAAAATACTAACAGCTCAGTTATTGACTTTGCTGACAAGAACTTTTAGGTTAAGCAATACTCTTAAGAGTTGCACAAATGTTTTAATACCCACGATAGGAAAATAAGCTTTAACGTTATTTTAACAACAGTGATTTATTTTCCACAGTTAAAAAAGTGAGAAAATGTATTTTAATAATTCATTTTTATGTCAAAACTGTTCATTGGTACTGAATTTATGACAGCAAACATGCTCTGACTACAGCTAAAATGGATACTGATATACACGAGGAACGGGAAGGTGCCTGGGTTTACGGTTTCTCACATCAGCCTACGGCGTCTTGGTATGATTATATGACTCAGTGTTTTACATGCTTAAAGTCCTCTTTAGATAATTAAAAGAAAAGGGAAAGTTATCTGAATAAATAAAAATATTAACTGAAGAACTCTGTCTCTGATTGTAAACCTAAGCTGTATTAACAAACGAACTGTCGTACTGGAACTTGTACTGTCGTAATGCGAAGACACGGCTGCAATATAAGAGTAGTTACTTGTCATAATCAAAAGGAAAGTATTTCATATTGTAGAAATTAACAAACTGACAGCAAGAATTTTGAACAGTATAAACTACCTGAATAACTTTGGACATGAAACCTAGAGTAACTGACTTTGCAAAATTTGATCACAAAAACTGTCTCTTAATAACATAAGTTGAGTCTGATTGAATAAATAAAAAAATCACATTCTTTCCTCCCTACCTTTATTCTGCGCAAATTCAGATAACGCGTTGCAGCACTGCTCTGTCTTGCGCGCCACTGTGCTAAAGCTTGGGATGTTGTATTTCCACACCGCCACATCTCGTCACATAAAACATTGATTTGAGTAATGAAAGAGGCCAAGGGCCATTTATTTCCCAATGTATAATACTGAACTACGCAATGTAATGATGTATTTTGCCGACTTACAACGAGAAATCAATCCAGCGTCACTTGTTCCTAAGAAATTATAGAGTAATTCAGCAAACATGTGAAAACATCGATATTAAAGACACACTCTGAAGACATTTGAATATTAAAAAAAAAAAGAGCGCGCAACCCATCGTCCACTGCCGGACGATATCACTCTCTTTTTATCACCTGTATAACGCGGACGCACCATTACATAGGCGACATTATAAGATTTCTAATTTGTTTAAATCTACAGAGATACACCGTTAATTTGTTGCATGTGAGATTAGCATGTGTGAAAAATGCAGAAAGGTTAACAAATGAACATTTCTACGTGATTTCTTTACTTTTCAAAGCACTCAGGGTCTGTCATTGTTATTGACCTAAGTGTTAACTTGTTATATGTGTTTTAAATCCAAGCTCGTAATTATAATGTCAATTACTTTCAATTTGTGTTTGCTTTGGTTGTTGGACAACGTTAATCATTTACTTTCTATGTGCCAAGTTCTTTTCACAGTGCCAACCGTGTCCGACGTGTCATTGTGTGGACAGAACATTCGAGGCCGAAGTTAACATGCTACTTCTATTCCCCTGTTGTAATATTCTTCAAACTCAGTTTTAAACTGGCCCTTAGGTACATTTTCAGTGCGAGTGAACTCCGGGAATTTCTTAGCAATCTTCACTTCTCAAATTGCACATCGCTCGCACAAAGCCTCGCTGATCCACAATGGTACGCGGCACTTTCTAAACGGGAAAAGGAGCCACGCAAGTATATTTGCTTCCCCCTCTCATTCTGATACTTAATAATAATATTTCCTTACATCAGATGTGGCGCCCGAACAGGGACTTTAATCAGAATCATAACTAATCCCTTGTTTTTAATTTCGTGCGGGACCGGAAAAAACGGACGTGGAAAATATTCTGGTGACTACCAACAGAACGTAAAATACAATTGGAGGCCGTAATTGCAGTTGCGGGTCGTTGTTTCAAGACAACGCAAAGGGAGTACAATCCTATGTGTTTGTGGAAACCCCGCTTCCGTACTGCATTTTCTGACACTCAAGTGTTGTGCTCATTTAAAATCCAGCTTTCCCTAAGAACAACGCTTCATTTTATTAATTTCTTCAGATTAGTTATATCAAAAACGTTTCATTGCAATATTTAAAGGCAATTTTGTTAAAGTGCAAAATATTTATCAATTTACTGTAATTGTGTGTATATGTTCTCTTGTATTCATTCTTGTCATTCATATTCAAGATGATGGCAATACAGCGTTGGTGACTGAAAGCAGAGTTGTCTTCGATTGTTTACATTTAATGGAATCCATATTGCCTCTTTCCTGTTGTGCTATTCAATTTTCATTGCCGCCAGTGACAATTGACTGTTTCAGTAAACTCAGAAATAGACACCCCGTGTGAGCAGTACAGTAATGTATCTAAAAATATTATCAGTGGTTCTATCGCGAAATCTTTGGTTGCAAATATGGCAGAAGAGAAGCAAGTGGAAAATTCCGCAGATGAAATATCTGCAACAAATAAGGTCTTTGGCAACAAACGCGAGTACATACCTGCTTCGCTCGCGTGTAATTTCTATGCACCCGGTGTCCCGGCAAGGCGTGTTAAATACAGTAGAGCGTCAATTATCAGAAATAATGGGGGGACATGGGTGTTCGGAAAACTGGTTTGTTCGGATAATCGAACTGTACATGTTTATTTGCCAAAAACAAGTACTGTACAGTAAATTAATTCATAAAAACAGGCTTCTCTTTTAGTATTACAAAGTAACATACAAAGGCAACTTCAGTAGGAATATATAGCATGTGACACAGTTTATTAAACAAAAATATATACATATTACATACGCATTTTGCATGAACAACACACACAGTATATAAAATTAACGCTTAAAAAAATCATTTATTTTGGTCTGTCTAAGTAAGCCTACACGCTTACTAGCAGCTAAGTCACGTAATTTTTCATTACAGATATCTGAAACTGGTCACTCTCATCTTGGGCTTCAAACCATCGCAAGGCAGTATCTAAACAAGTGAACGCCTCAGAAGCTGTTGGTATACTTTCATCTTCACTTTCTGGAGCACTGATTGATGAGATGCTGGCGGCGTCATCTTTATCAGTGACGACGCGTACAATCTCGCTGTCCTGCATGATTTGGTGTCCTGGATCTGCACATCGATATTCATCCATTCATGAACGTCTTCAAAAAAATGGTTCAAATGGCTCTGAGCACAATGGGACTCAACTGCTGTGGTCATAAGTCCCCTAGAACGTAGAACTACTTAAACCTAACTAACCTAAGGACATCACACACATCCATGCCCGAGGCAGGATTCGAACCTGCGACCGTAGCGGTCGTGCCGTTCCAGACTGTAGCGCCTTTAACCGCTCGGCCACTCTGGCCGGCATGAACGTCTTCTTCATCACATTCGTGGCAATCTATTTCTTTTAGCATACCGAGAATTTCGGACGTATCACTCTGTTCGTCATTTTCAATCATACCTTGTGAATTTTCTACTGTGTCCAAAATTTTATTCCAGGCTTTCTTCAAATTCTCTTCCTCTACACTATTCCATGCTGCGCTGATCATGTAGGACGCGTCTTTCAAGTCAATATTCTTATGATTTCGTAAGAGACTCTCTTCTCCATCCTCTTCTCTTTATAACAATAACTTAAGCAACAATTCTTTCCTGCAATATCGTTTGAAAGTCACAATAACGCCTTGATACAAAGGCCGGTCAGCAGCGCCTTGTGAAGGCCCCATTAGAAGCAATGTTCCGCCAGCGGTGGCCCAGTGCGGCGACTACTGCGGGAAACTTGGTTTGGGAGTGAGGGGGATGATGGACGGTAGGGTAGGAGAGTAACAGGTGCGAACGAGTACACAGTTCGGTTAAGCGGTCGTTCGGTTGACCGACATTCGGATAATCGACGCTCTAGTGTACTGAGGAAGAGGAGCGTGAGCTAAGACTTGGACAAACATCGCAGATTAGTCAACTGGATAAACTTGACATTTGTATTGAAATGTGGCAGAGAAATAAACGCGAACGTAAGGAGAAGGAAAAGTAACGCGGAGAGAAGGAGTAGGAGCGGGACGAGGAACAAGCCTTGTTATTCGCCAATTAAAAATCGGACATGGAAACTAAATTTCATTCTGTGTCAAGTAACTTGAAGACAGATTTAAGAATTGACTTGAAGGCCGACTTAAAAGCATAAATAAGTTCGGTAATGGCAGATGTACAAACTAAACTTGACTCAATGAATAAGGCCGAATTAAAAGCGGATATTCGTAAACTCGGATCACAAATGGTTACAGTAACGGTAGAAATCATACCTTGTGAATTTTCTACTGTGTCCAAGATGAATAGGGTAATATCAAAACCAGATTTGGTACAGTGGAAAGCAAAATAGATTCGGTACAGGACGAACTAAAAGAAGGCCTCAAACATGAAGCAGATGCGGTTACAACCGACCTACATGGGCAAATGGATGGAAAATGGCAGGAAATCAATAGCCGACCGACTTCAGCTTCAAGTAACCGCTTGCCAGTCTGAGGCGGCGAAGACGCTGAAAAAGTACGAAGAAGTGTCTGTAAAGGTCAACAACTGGAAGACAATATCAAGAAAATAGGCGATGAAATTACAGAATTGTAAGATGACATGTCTAAGTTGAATATTGAAAGTAAAATAAAGTATGGCTTAGACACGTACACCACAGAACTGAGTAAGAGATACGAAGATTCTGTGGAGACCAAAGACAAAGAAATTCCTGACAAGGTAACTAACGAGCTCAAGAACGCCGTAAAATCAGCCACATTAGAAGTCTTAGCTGTTCCCGGAACTTCAGGAGACACACTGTAGCGAGTTAGGGCAGATTAGACGTGTCTTCATGAGAGATTTAGCAGAGTGGAAACGCAAAATTGACAGTCAAATTGAGACAATGCAATACCGCTTAGATGATCTCCAAAACAAAGACTCGCAGGGCGAATCCCAAAGCGAATTACCAACCGTAAATAACTCGCCGGAATATTTCGACCGCCAGCAACAAGCTTCCGCACGATCAGTACCGGAGCAGGAGTACCAACCTTTACAACCGGAACAAATCGCTCAAGTATCGCTCGCGAATCTATTGAAAGAAGAAAGCGTATTGAAACATAGTCTTTCAAACATTCATACCAGAGAAAAGAAATTTATTTAAAAGGATATTCTGCCGTATTCCCAGAAAGTTGGTCAGACCGCCAACGCATACAGTTTGTTATCGGATTCATTCAAGGAGAGAATGAGTTATGGGGAACAGAGATGCTCGACAGATGTCATACCTATGCCGAATTCGAACACCAATTTTTGCATGAGTTTTGGAGACTGGAGTACAGCAGAGACTTCGGAAAGAACTGTATAATTCCTAACCTTTTCATTCCAAATTTGGGAGTCGAAGGTGGTTTTTCGAGAAATACTTGAGGAAGATTTGCTATTTGGATACACCAATCACCACTAAAGATATAATAATGATTGTCTAGTCGAAATTGCCTATATCGATAAGGGAAAAGTTGGTGAACGTTCCGGATGACGACCAGATGTTCTTATCCATGTTGGACAGTTTAGACCTCATCCGTTAAGACGCGCGTGTTCAGAACAACCACAGTTACGGATATCAAACGCCAAGCGCACCGGCCGCCGATACCCACGGCAGCGCGAGAGGGAACAGCCAGGGTACTCTACAGGGAAACGCGAACTGGCAGCCAAGCGGCGGAAAGAATAATGGCAACTGTAGGAATGGAAATGGAAATGAACGTTTGGCGTCATTGACCGGGAGGCTACTTACGGGGCAGGTCTGGCCGCCTTGGTGCAGGTCTTATTGCGTTCGACACCACATTGGGCAACCTGCGAGCCGGATGGGGATGAAATTATGATGAAGACAACACAACATCAGCCGGGAATCGAACCTGGGCCCCTAATGACGGCAGTCCGTCACGCTGACCATTCAGCTATCGGGGCTGACAACTATAGGAATGGAAACCAGTCGATCAGACGCAATAATAATTACAGACACAACCCCATTGATAATGAGAGTAAAAAAACTATGGCAATGGCTGCAAACGAAATAGATACGGCAACGGGTACCAACGTAACAGCCACGGTGGGTACAAACACGGCGAACAAAACAATGGAGGCTACCAAAATGGGTCGCGAAATCATAACAGTTTTCAGCAGCAGAACTAAGTCATGCATACCAACAAAATGCGCCACCACAGCAGGCAACGAATGCAAATAATCAGCAGCAGTTTAAACAAAATCAGAAGCTGCGTGGAACATACAATCCGCCCATATTCAGCATCCAAGTCAGTCCGCCGCTGGACTTCAATTTTACCAACCAACCGCAATTCGTACCAACGGGAACACGGTATCCAATCCTCACCGTGACGATAACTGAAGACAATAGCACGAGCGCTACATAAAAAGGTAGTAGCTCAGCCCAAACGGAAGCGGAAAACTAGAAGCAGCTAGTCCAAGCCTCTGTGGGTTGGCTGCGGAATGTGCAGGGGGCGGCTTCATGTCGGAGTCAAGAAATCTTATACACAATGATCAGAACACAGATATAGGTGAAAAAATAATCGGAGAATAGTTGATAAACCAACAGAAGTCTTATGGGAAGACCGAGTACAAGCTTCTGCGCAGATATATATCGCTGATTTACCCATAATTACGATTATTGATAAAGGTGCGAAAGTGAATCCAACGTCGTTGTGTGTTTTCAGAAAAGTATTTGCATCAATCAAAATACCCACTTTACCTGTTGAAGGCTGTACAGTCATCGGTGCTGTCGGTTCCATGATTCAAAGAGTAAACCCTCAAACCCAAATACCAGTCCGAATAGAATCACTGACAATCGCGTGTGTGTTTTTAGTTGTGAAAAATCTATCCGTTCCTTGCATACTCGGTATGGAGATTCTCCGCAAGACAAGAGCAGTAACTGATATTTATAACGGTACATGCAAGTTAACAGTCAACGAGAAAGGAATTATGGTTCGACTTTTGCGTGACAAGATAAGAGTACCAGATGGATCATATCATGTTTTGATGTGTAGACTGTACAGGAAGGGTGAAGTACGCAACGGTCACCTATTGAATTTCAGCCAACACATTGCCGATTGTGACGGAGACGAGCAAACGGTTCAAGAAGAAATAATCCAGAAAACCATGGAATCACGTGAACTAACAGACGCCCAACAGCAAGACGTATTCCATCTTTTAATAAGATACTCACGCGTTATTTTCTACTAAGTCAGTTATAATAAGAGGCTTTGAGCTCGACATGCAAAACCACCTATGCGGTTCCGCAATCCAAGAAGGCAGCAGTCAGAGACGAGATAAGAAGAATCATCAAGTGGAATTTGTAACCCTGTTCGAGCAGATAGTCAACAACCTACCCCACATGTCAACCGGTTACACGCCACTAACGTCGAATCAAGGGGAACGCAACGAGTGTATCGATCTGATACCTAAAGTTCAGAGTGATGAACAAGAACTCGATGAAAAACTCTGATAGGCCATGATTTCTCTTACTGATTTTATGAATATCAGAAAGATTGCACACGATAAGAAGATCGGGAAAGTGGTAGACTACAAACTCAATGAGAAAGTATTAGTGAGAACGCATTACAAACCTTCATACTGCACCGTCTAATTAAAATGTGGAGACACTTGTACGAGGGTCCGTACATAATTTTGCCCAAACCACACGTTGTTTACTATCTGATAGCCGATCCCGTGTCCGGAAGAATAAAGGGTCTGTATCACCATCAGGACATTAAGAAGTATGCTTTGAGCCGAGGAAATAACAATAGCCATTGAGGAAGATTTTGCCGACCACACCTACAAAAAGACCGCTCAAAGACATCGAGAAGAATGAATCTGCCGCACAGAAAAGAGGAAAGAAGAGAAGAAAATTAATAAAGAACGTCGCCGACCTGATGTAAAGGAGAAATTATCGGATTAGTTTCAAATTAGTTATTAAGAAGATGAACTCCTACGCGACTGTTGGCCATGGATACCGATTTATATTGAGGTTTTATTTGAATACAAAGGAAGGACGTAGCCGGTGAGCCGACTTCCGACATTCTACATGATGAATTTTTTAAATGTAAGACGAAGATAGTTTTATCCGAGGAACAGACGGCGCGACACGTTGGAGAGAGAACAATTATTCGTATCCACCGCATGTAACGACAGATATAGACGCGCGGATGATGAAAGAAACTCCAACGGCAAGTGAGATAATGAACCACGTGGACTGAGCGGGAAAAATAAAAAACAAGACAACGTACGCCGTGACCCTGACGGCAAACACGCACGAAATTTATCAGTCATTTGTCCCTTGACACGCCCAGCTTAAATATTTACGCATCGCCGCGCGAAGCGGATACTACACAGCGCAAGAAGACGGGATAATGCGACCACGCCTATTCAAAATGAAAGTTTCCACATTAAAGATATGATCAAGCTACTAGAATACTGAAACGTTACAAGAACGAAGACCAAAATCTTTTGCGATTTATCAAGAAGTGTGCAAACAATACAAAGAAGTGATACATGAGTCTACGAATTTAAATCTGTACTGCTCTACTAAGACAAGCCCAATGTAAATACCACCACCCACGAGGAGGCTAACCTGATACAGGCATTGTAAATAAAATTTAAATAGATAGAGAATCGTATTGGAGGTAAATTTAGAAGTAATTTGATTTCATTGATACTTTTGATGTGACAAGCGTCACCGACATTTTTTTTGTCTTCAAGATTTCAAGGAACTTTAACATTCTCTTCTCACTATGTGTGTATGTATATATCCATGAATTCCTACCTATCCTATTCCCATCCTAAGTGATCATCAGTAGTTGAATGGAGGACATGTAAACGGAATGCGAACACACACTAGACGCAAAGGATTCTAACACTTTGCGACTCCGCGTATCTCCCCAATATCTTTTAACCCTTTCAATAAATTTCGTTCCGCAATCGCTTATTTTGTGATAGGATTTCACCGCGCGCGAATAGTCATTTATCGGTCATTTGTCTTCTTTATTACTTTTATCGACAGGAACACATGAAAGTGAAATTACGATTGCCGTGACAGTTCCAGTTGAATAAAGTCATGTTCTCGCTGTTGCGAGTAGGCAGTTTATCTGTATGGCACACAATTCTCTCTAATGAACAATCAATGACAGTAAATGGTTTAGAAATCATAAACAAGAAAGTAACAGAAATATGTAAAAACCCCTTTAATTTTGAAGAGTATCTTTGAGACAGAATTCAAAATTAAAATTACTCTGAATGCGAAACCGAATGACTATACCGACACCAAAAGAACTGACTAGTCAATAAACTGTACGTACTAGTGACTAAGTATACATTGTGACTAGTAGCAATTTTTCTTCGTAAATTGAAACGAAAATAATAGGGACCTGTGCACTGATCATGTGAATCGACGAGTGAGTACTGCGAGCTAACGGCTAGGCAAGTTACGGCTACAGTGGAATGTATCGCCTCTGACAATGGTAGGTCATTGACTTTAACAGCCGCGTGCCCAGCGGCAATTCAGAATATGTACGCGGACATTTCCCCAAATATAGAGACCTGTATAAAAAGAAATGCATCCAAACTAAGGACTTACGTCAAGTATCGAGTGTACGCTAAACACAACAGTGGTTTAGTCATTACGGAGCGAAAATAAAATATTACTGAACAATGTATAAATGAAGTGAGCGAGTACTGACGCTGACTTTGTAAATCTGATGTTCACATCCTTATCCCTTACCCTATTAGCGATATAAGCTTAGTGTTAACCAGAACCTAACTCAGGTTTTCTTTATTGTTTCGTGATTAAAAATATGCACCAACACGAACACGCGTCACGGACATTTATCTACATGGACGAACATTTAACATAATGAGACGCCAGCTTTGCAAAGTCCTTGTCTTGCCCACCATACCATGTCAAGAGGCGGTGAGACAAGACCACAAACTACCATCGTCAACCCATAGCGAAGAACCTCAAAGTGTTTTGTGTTTGTGTGCAACATGAAAGCTTATTACTGTTAATTTATGCGATAAGCAAATGCCGTGCAATTCGCACATAAAAGAACTCTACAAAAGAGACAAAACCCCTGAACTAACTGAAACATCGTACAAATGTACAGACAGTGATTAGTGTATAAGCAATCTACCTTTGATTTCCATGTTAGATTATAAGTTACTTTCTTTTCAGCAGGACTGAATTTACTAAATTTGAGAATATGAAAGCTAGACCAATGTGTTGTACAATTATTTTTCTAGGAATGGAGGTCACCGCCTGTCTTTAACAGACGAACATAAATGACTGAGGCACCGACCACAATGAATTGAAGCGTAATAATGCGAAAACAATGGACTTCAAGTTCTACGCATAAACACTTCTATGCACTTATTTGATAAATATTACGGCTATTATGATGTATATGTCATGTTAATTAATTTAAGAGCATGATTTAGACAATTTACATGAATGCACGTACTATGTGCAACTATAACATCACTGGAACTACGTGTGGATAACGAGAATCCAGTAGGAGTTGTCGTTCACCACACGAGAGGCGATGAGATGTTGCATTTTCACAGCGCCACATCTCGTCACATAAAACACTGATCTGAGTAATGAAAGAGGCCAAGAGCAATTTATTTCCCAATGTACACTCCTGGAAATGGAAAAAAGAACACATTGACACCGGTGTGTCACACCCACCATACTTGCTCCGGACACTGCGAGAGGGCTGTACAAGCAATGATCACACGCACGGCACAGCGGACACACCAGGAACCGCGGTGTTGGCTGTCGAATGGCGCTAGCTGCGCAGCATTTGTGCACCGCCGCCGTCAGTGTCAGCCAGTTTGCCGTGGCATACGGAGCTCCATCGCAGTCTTTAACACTGGTAGTATGCCGCGACAGGGTGGACGTGAACCGCATGTGCAGTTGACAGACTTTGAGCGAGGGCGTATAGTGGGCATGCGGGAGGCCGGGTGGACGTACCGCCGAATTGCTCAACACGTGGGGCGTGAGGTCTCCACAGTACATCGATGTTGTCGCCAGTGGTCGGCGGAAGGTGCACGTGCCCGTCGACCTGGGACCGGACCGCAGCGACGCACAGATGTACGCCAAGACCGTAGGATCCTACGCAGTGCCGTAGGGGACCGCACCGCCACTTCCCAGCAAATTAGGGACACTGTTGCTCCTGTGGTATCGGCGAGGACCATTCGCAACCGTCTCCATGAAGCTGGGCTACGGTCCCGCACACCGTTAGGCCGTCTTCCGCTCACGCCCCAACATCGCGCATCCCGCCTCCAGTGGTGTCGCGACAGGCGTGAATGGAGGGACGAATGGAGACGTGTCGTCTTCAGCGATGAGAGTCGCTTCTGCCTTGGTGCCAATGATGGTCGTATGCGTGTTTGGCGCCGTGCAGGTGAGCGCCACAATAAGGACTGCATACGACCGAGGCACACAGGGCCAACACCCGGCATCATGGTGTGGGGAGCGATCTCCTACACTGGCCGTACACCACTGGTGATCGTCGAGGGGACACTGAATAGTGCACGGTACATCCAAACCGTCATCGAACCCATCGTTCTACCATTCCTAGACCGGCAAGGGAGCTTGCTGTTCCAACAGGACAATGCACGTCCGCATGTATCCCGTGCCACCCAACGTGCTCTAGAAGGTGTAAGTCAACTACCCTGGCCAGCAAGATCTCCGGATCTGTCCCCCATTGAGCATGTTTGGGACTGGATGAAGCGTCGTCTCACGCGGTCTGCACGTCCAGCACGAACGCTGGTCCAACTGAGGCGCCAGGTGGAAATGGCATGGCAAGCCGTTCCACAGGACTACATCCAGCATCTCTACGATCGTCTCCATGGGAGAATAGCAGCCTGCATTGCTGCGAAAGGTGGATATACACTATACTAGTGCCGACATTGTGCATGCTCTGTTGCCTGTGTCTATGTGCCTGTGGTTCTGTCAGTGTGATCATGTGATGTATCTGACCCCAGGAATGTGTCAAAAAAGTTTCCCCTTCCTGGGACAATGAATTCACGGTGTTCTTATTTCAATTTCCAGGAGTGTATAATATTTAACTATGCATTGTAATGATGTATTTTGACGACTTACAAGGGGGAATCAACCCAGCGCCACCGACGCGCCTAAGAAACTATAGACTACTTCAGCGCTAATGTAAAAAAAAAAAAAAAAAACAAAAAAAAACATCGATATTAAAGATAGACTCTAAAGACTTTAAAATTTTTAACAAAAAAAAAAACAAGCGCGTAACCCATCGTCCACTGCCGGACGGTATCGCTCTCTTTTTGTCTCCTATATAATAAGAACGCACCATTACATACGCGATATTATAAGATTTGTAATTTGTTTAAATCTACAGAGGTATACCGTTATTTTGTTACATGAGAGAGTAGTATGTGTGAAAACCGCAGAGTGGTTAATGAATGAACATTTCTACGTGTTTTCTAAACTTTTCAAACCACTCAGGCTCTGTCATTATTTTTGACGTAGGTGTTAACATGTTATATGTGTGATAAATCCAAGCTCGTAATTATAGCGTCAATTACTATAAATTTGTGTTTACTTTGGTTGTTGGACAGCCTTCATCATTTACTTTCTATTTATCAAAGTTTTTTCACAGTGCCAGCCGTGTCCGACGTCTGATTGTGTGGACAGAACATTCGAGGCCGACGTTAACATACTACTTCTATTCCCCTGTAGTAATATTCTTCAAACTCAGTTTTAAACTGGCCCTTAGGGACATTTTCAGTGACGTCCGGGAATTACTTAGAAAACTTCTTCTCAGATCGCACATCGCTCGCACAAAGCCTCACTGATCCACAATGGTACGCGGAACGACGCAAGTATACGTTGCTTCCCCTTCTCAATCTGATACTTAGTAATTATAATATTTCCTTACAACAGAAGCTGAAAATTACTGTATCGGCACAGGCACTCGAGAGGTGCAATGAGTTCTCTTTAATTGCAATTCCAACAGTTTATGGAAAATACTTGGGTGGATGAGCCATTAAAACGAATGATAAGAGAAAGGTTGGTAAGAACACGAATTATGCGCATAAATGACAACACTTTTTTTGTCTTCTCAGGAAACGTGCTCAGGACATATTTTAAATTTAACGAACCTCCCAACATCCAAACAATACGCTTTCCTATTTCTCAAATCGCAAATCTAACACCTTTCAGTGCAATAACCAAGTTAGTTCGATAGCGCAGCAATAATGGAAAAAAGGTAACATCATAATTGTACTTACCTGACATCCCATTAGATTTCTTCCTTCACAAATCAGTTTCACAATCATGTTGATTGAACAGAATGATAAACTGAGACATTAAATTTGAATCATAATATTGCCATAGCTTCCTCACTTGCTTAACTCTAACGCAGCTGAGCTGCAGCTCTCTCTACCCAGGCTAAACATTACCTGCTCCAATGCGCCCTCCCGCTGCTCAAAGATACTCACTTAATTTCTGCGGTACAGCTTACAACATCGCTACTCGCTCACAATCGATTCAGTTACCAAAAATTCAGAACCCAAAATTATTCATGACACCTATCGTTTCAATTCCTCTTTATTTTTCCTTAAACATCTGATCAATGTCGATGGTTGTGCAAGTTCCTTTTTAGCAGTATTTAAATATCGTGTGAATTATTTATTCCCACTATCGATGCTAGCGAGAATATTAATCGCTCTAGAATACATTGAGGTCGATATCTGCTACCGATTTCTTGTGCAATATCTTGAAGTCATGAATGTAATCGTTCTCTTCTGCATCGTAATATTTCGTCATAATCATCCTTTGCTTCTACTTCTGCTCCACAACATTGTTTCATAAATACATAATTTTTGGCTTGTTCATTTAACTCCTTTCTGCAGAGCTGTTCCAGAATCCGAATAGGATGTATAATGCAAAGCTGAAGTGCATGATTGTTGAATTGCATCTTCAGCTTATGCTCTGACAAACTCTGGCGATATTTTTTAGCGGTAGTTGTAATTTCGTGTCCTCCCATTCTGATATGTATGTCTTCAACGTCTTTCGGTGATGATCCAACAATTTATTTTAAAGCAGCCTTAATGAAATACGTACATTTATTAACTCGGTTGGAGTTTACTTGTCTGTAGGAGGGATAACTTTTCTTAAGAGTCCAATTATGAATGACTGTATAGTCCCAAAGGTGGTAATCGGAGATATCTGCGACTTATTTCGTGGCTGACACAGTAAAGAAGTAAAAAGAAGAAACCAGAAAAAATAAAGGTACAAAATACTGACTAGCACCACGTGTAAATGGAAAAATGAGATACGTGAGCACATATAAATATCTCCTCCGTAGATGGAACACTTTGTTATCTACAAGAGGGAAATTGTGTAATCTAAGTTTTTTCCAAATTAATTACCTTCACATGTCTTACGCAACTGAAAGATAAAAAGCAAAATTTCCCAGTCAACGAGATAGAACCAGACTCTTTTCTTTGTCGCACATTGTAGTCGAACCGTAGAAGTAGGCAGTGATTCAGAGTCAAGTCATCATCGTGTACGAAGCTGCATGGTACGCTGCGGCCGTACGCAAGAGGCAGCGGTGATCACGACCCGCAGTCATACTTCTTGGTTGAGTACCTAATGTTGGCTGTGTAAACAGAAAGTGCGCCATGTGGCATGGTAAGGAAGACTGTAGAGATGTTCGACGTAAAGAATCAACTTTGGGAGAGCTCTGTGGGAGTAGGACGCTGCAAACGTTGAGTGCTGTCTGCAATAATATGCCGAAAATAATTTTTGTGAAATGTTTGGATTGCCGTGAATGGACTCCAATAAAATCCTTGCGGCATGTTGTTACTGTGGACGGGAGCTGATCTGTTAGCCCAAATCCAAATCATTCGGCGGGAAGAGGCGTCCCTGGTTCATTTTCTGGACGCTATTGTGGGCAAATTTTAGTGAGATACTAAAGGGGTTTTGCTATTCAGATATGATGAGCGAAGGACAATAACTTGCTAATACCACATGAAAAAAATGGTTGGGAAAGGTACGTGCTGAAACACAAACAAGTCAGCTTTTATCTTAACGTTGCTTTCGTATAAGAAAAATGTAGTTCCATGAAACATACGTGTCTGTTAACATCCACCGGTTCCACGTTTTGAGCTCCACCTGGTCTTACGGATAACTGGTTACACTCCAACCCGTGAAAGTAGTTCGTTGGAGAGAGAGAGAGAGAGAGAGAGAGAGTGAAGCTTTCGCAATGTAGTTCGCCGAGGACGACTTTTCGGATATTACTGCCGGCGTTCAGCTCGCGTCGCGCTTAACAGCTCATGTCGGAGACAGACGCAGGAACAATATGAAAAACTTTAAAAGAAAATATGATCTTCAGAAGGACTGATTCAGCATCCAAAAAAGTCAAAATAAATTTCTGTGAAATTTAAAGGAAGGGCTGGATCGTCAAGGCGGAGTGGGGGTGGGGAGGGGGGGGGTGCGGTGCTGGATTCAAGCGTGAATTCCCCTGCTTAGCACAGACGAGAGAGCAGGCAGATGGAAACAATACGTTGAAGGCTGTGCAAGAGTGACGACTTGTTTGATGACGTGATCCACGAGGAAAGGGGAGTCCATATGTAATACATAGAGGAACCATAATTCAAGTTTAATAGAATTTCTAGGAGATCGAAAAAAGCTGAAGGGAGAGATAACATTTCTCCAAAATTTCTAAAATCGTAGACGAAAGTGGCAACCAAGAGACTGTTCAAGTTCGTGTGGAGAATTTATCTCTGCACACATATCATCAGACTTTCGAAAAGGCATCATCCACACAATCCGGAAGTTAATGGCAGGTAATGAAAGATAACTGCGACAACTATAGCACCGTAAGTTTATCGGTTTAAGCGTTCTACTGCTGACAAGCATAATATACAGAAGAACGGAAAACCAAGGAGTTGTATGGCACCAGAGAGCAGTTCTAATATTGCGATGGATAATGGAAACGAGACAACCCTTTGGTGTGAAGTGTCCACGGCAGTAGACAGCTGTTAAAGATGACTACTTTTGCGTTTTCAGTCAGTCCTGAAGCTACAAATGCACGCTGGGCACAACACTAGTATCGAGTGAACATCGCAATTGATTGCGTGCATTTGCAGTCTCGGGATTGACTGAAAACGCAAAAGTAGTGACCACTAAGGGCTGTCCATTGCAATCGACACGGTGCATCTCAGGGTTTAGGACGATCAAGATATTTTCATAAGATCTGTCGAACGGGATAAAGCGTTCAGTAATGTATCATGGTGTCTGATTGCCGAAAGTCGTCGGAAAATGTAAGTAATATGGAGACAACGACGGAGAGTATGACCTAGGTATGAGACCCAGAGGGGTAACAATACTGAATGATCAGAAATAGAGGTATCGAAATAAAAATAGTGAAATACAAGGATGCAATCTTTCGCCCCAACTGTTCAATCTATAGATCGAAGAAGCAATAATGGTAATAGAAAGAAGGTTGAAGATTGCAGTTAAGATTCACGATAAAGTGATATCTATGTAAAGATTCGCTGATGACACTGGTATCCTTAATGAATGTGAAGAATTACCAGACGTGTTGAAATGAATGAACGAGTTCTGAGCAGGAACTTGGGGTGGACGACAAAAAGACGAAAGCAATGAGAACTAGCAGATATGAGATTAGTGATAAACATAACAGCAAAATTGTGACACGAAGCAGGGAAATTCTACTACCTCTGAAGAAACACAGCACTGACGCATGAAGCTATCACGACATAGAAAGCACATTATAAGAGACAAGCCAAATGTTCCTAACTAAGAGATGTTTTCTGCTAACGATCTTTATTTGAAGAAGAAATACCAGAGAATGTACGTTTGCTGCACGGCACTGTATGGTAGTGAATGATGGACAGTGATAAAACAGGAAGCAAACCGATGTAGTGCTATAAAAGCATGTCCTAAAATATAAGAACTGATAATATCAGGGAGGTTCTCCACAGAATCTGTGAAGAAATGAACAGAAGAAGAGACTGGATGGTAGGACATGTTGTTAAGAAATCAAGGAGTAACTTCAGTTGCACCAGAGGAAGCTGTAGACGGTAAAGCTGTCGAGGATGACAGAGAATGGAATACATCCATGAAATAACTGTAGACGTAGGGTACAAGCGCTACCTGTATATCCATAAGATTTCCTTCGCAGAAGTGTGATTCAGTGAAATCCGTCTAAGTGCTTTATAGAGTCTTCATGTCCAATAAAATCTGAGGCTATATTTACAGTAGCATGCAGCTATCGTTAAGAGAAATAAGTTTTTCACTGTGTCGTATACCTTTGCTCGTACAGGATACCATCACACTGATATATACATAGTGTAAGCACTATTCATTGAAGTTCCAACTATTTCCATCTGTTCTCAATTTTTCGCAGCCTTTACCTACCTTCTATCTCATTCCCATATTCATTGTATCCTGTGGGCCTCCATCCTGATGTACGTTTACTTCATCTGATACCATTCTATGTACAGAATTTTCACATAGCAGCAACGTGTGCG
Source organism: Schistocerca piceifrons (assembly GCF_021461385.2). NCBI lineage: Eukaryota > Metazoa > Arthropoda > Insecta > Orthoptera > Acrididae > Schistocerca > Schistocerca piceifrons. The sequence continues at coordinate 626,508,802 of NC_060140.1, forward strand.
ATGTTTTGAAACTTCCTGGGAGATCAATAGTGTGCGCTGATGCGCTACTCGAATGAAGAGGCTTTGCCTTCTCCGGCAAGTGTTCTACCGACTGAGATATCCAACCACGATTCAAGTCCTGGTCATTGTACCAGAACTGATGCCTAACGGCAAGTCAAAACAGCAACACTACTAACAACACAAAACCTACAGCGCCCAGTCTAAACGTTAGTCTTATAAAGTCGGGTACCCGTACGGTAAATAGCTGTCGCCTACACTGGAGCAAGTAGCGAACGTATAGTTTACTCGTATAACCAACCCGTATTTTGAATGAACATGGTACTGTACCTTTTTCTAAGAACCTCATCACTTCTGCCGTCATACGTAGTTGTAGAGATTTAACGCAATAACCGTGACCTAAATTAAGGCGGCCGAAGATGGTGCATGTTATGAGAAAGAAGGTGGAAAGATATGACATGTTGGCAAAAGTGAGAGCTTTGGAACACAGATTAGGAAAAACTGGTCGCAGAAAAAAAAGAGGTGGACGAAGTAAAATTTTACAATTTATTTTTGGCTGTCACGAACTGAAGTTGAGTGTCATAAGTAAAGCAACCGAACGCGAAAGGAGTTTCTCATCGATGTGCAGAGAGAGGTCCGTAGCTGCGGCAGACAGGCTCCAGCCCTTTGCTGTGCTCGCACCACCACCTTGCACAACCTTAGAGGAGGTACGACAAGACTACGTCTTTCAATTTAGCCTCTCTTTCTCGTGGTGGAAGCTTGCGTAGACTCACTCGTACTTTGGTATGTTCTTATTCTTTCCCGATTTCTCGAACGATAACGTGCCGAGAATCTTCTGTTAGTGGCGGCGGTCATCGGCAGCAGGAAACTTCATGTGGCCTTGTCCACTCCAGATGATATTCTGGCAGGCACACAGGTGGTTGTCACAAGGTGTAACCTTCCTCTTGGAATCGTAGAAAACCAGGCTGCATCACGGGAAGCCCTATATGCGGAGTGTGGGTATGCTCTGGTGGAGGTCATGGGTCGTAATGAGACTTTGTGTTATCGATTTAAACGTGCCCCCTGTATCTGTGTAACACAGTCGACAGCATCATGAGGAGCGTTTCGTCGCTTTAAAAACACATCTGCCAAGACAGATTAATTACGAATTAATTCAGTATGTAATTGTTGTTTTCTGTAAGTGTTCACATATTGGGTTCCTGCATAAGTATGTAGCGTTTTCCCATAAATGTAGTAAACACAACAGATACTCATAACAAAGACTTGAGTCATCAATAATATGTTCCCCTTCACTATTTACAACACTTCGAGCATGCGGTACACACACGCACACACACACACACACACACACACACACACACACACACACACACGCACACATACGACTTTTGATCCATCACCATTGCAGGCAGATATCGCACGATGGTGGAATGTTCACAGTTCATCATGTAGGACACTTTTCGAGAACAGTAACATCGATCACTGAGGATTAATGCCTTTAAAAGATCTTCATCAAACGCCGAAGGTCTTCCTGAACGTGAAGAGTCACTGATGTCAAAACAGTGTTCTTGAAATGAGGAAACCATTTTCTTACCGAGCTCTGTCAAACAGCATTATCCCCATTCAGGGCCCAAATGTTTGTGGCTCTCTCTGCTGTCACCCAGATACTTACTGAAACAGAAGAATACGTTCGGAATTTTCTGATTCATGCTCTTGGCTCTCCATATTCTAGCATCCACAGTTCGACTTAGTATCTCCAAATGTAAAAATGACAGTATGTAAGCTCTAATATCAATAATGAAATGCAAAAGAAAAATGACAATCGGTGAATAAACCCACAGCAACCGGAATACCAACACGCACAACAAAAACTATACGATGTTATACACCAACCTATTATTTTATTTCCTACACATTGCATGGGGGCTGATTTAAAAAGAGAAGGACTAATACTAATGAATGAATGCAATAATTTTAGTAGCTGTGTGACTGTTACGAAGTCTCGTAACCGGTTGGCCCTGACTAGTATTAGCACGCTATCTGACTGCATAAAATAAAAGTAAAGAATGACAAGGAATTTCCATTAACACAATTGATTAATTAAGTCCCCTGCAACTATAAAAGATACGAAACAACAAAGCACAAGTGTAACTGTTCTGTGTGTGGTAGTGTGACTGAATGTACATGTATCTGGCTCGGTTCTTTCTCAATACGACAAAATATTTTAAACACCATTTATAATGAACTAATTGAAAAACCAGAAATACTATGATTGCACATGGAAACCAGAATTACAAGTCTAATAAATGAACACGAGCCAGATGCTTTGTTGACTGTACCTGTGAGCAAGAGGGATTGTCATTAAAGAAAACTCCAATACCTTTTTACCTCATTTTATATTGACGAAAATATTCCATTACACCAGCATCATAAATCAAAAGCCCATCTCCTTTCTCAAATATATGCTGACAATTGCAATTACACCAACAGAACAGTGTCTACTCTCTCGCCCAACAGAACAACAACAGCCCTCGACATCCTCTGAACTACTACTGCCCAGTGGAGGCAACGGAATAATACTCTTTGGTGCAATCTCTGCCGCTGTGACTCAGTGTAGCCATCTTTCAACATTTCTGTCTTCGAAACCTCTTTCTATCATCATTTTGTCTCATTGAAGCTCTCCATTTGAAGTAATTTTGGGAACGATAAACCAAACTTATAAATTATATCGTCCCCACTGTCAGTTCACTACAAAATTTAGTAGTCATCAGGCGAAAATTCCGTTGAAAGATATTATCTTCAGTCTTGTTTCAGGTAGAGATCCTGCTGTTTCCACAGACAGACTCGAGTTTGCCTTTTCTTCTTTTACTCAGTTGAAGACTCCTGTCAAACCAGATTGATCTCCGTCCTATTTTCTCGCTCTATTTATAGTTCATGTCCGCTTTTTCAGTAAACAGAATGATAGCTACAACTCATATCCTCATATTTTCTCTCTACTTATGACGGAAAACTCTACTGATTACTGATGGTATGGCATCTGTTGCTATCAGGAACATGGATCTTACAATTAGCATCTTACAGAGCTTCACATATAATACTATGGGGTGCCGAATAATGCTGCTGTGGGGAATTGCCAGGAGATGATTGTATGGTAGCAGTTAATGTTGAGTGCCAAATCTGCCGCACCTGCTTCAGCGTAGCCTGTTTGCCGCAGATAAATTGGCCACCTGAGCACCGCCTGTGCCGACGCTTTCGCCACTCCCGACTGAGACCGGAGAGTTGCAGCCAGACAGTAGGATGAGGGAACAGCGCTTTTGTGTGAGGCGTGTGTGTTGCTGCTGGCGGCGGTGTGGTGCGCGCCCGGCGACGTTGCCATCGGCAGCGTCTACAACCCGCCCTGATTCTCCTATCTGTCGCAGAAGCACGCCGGACCGGCACCACCCAAGTATGGTGCTCTCAAGTGAGGAATCAGCCACAGCACAGAATCATGGGAGGTAAGTATTCTGACATTACTTTTATTAACACAACGCGTAAGTCAACAAACAAGTTGCACATGTCGATTCACAAAATAAAAGGTTTTTTATAACTAGGGGATGAGAAACGATCTGAAAAGTGTGTCAGGGAGCTACAGGGATGGCTGTGCTGAAAAATAATTGCTAAGAAAAAATTTCCATACGTTGCGCCCTTCCCGATATAATTAGCTCTAAAGTAAGCGTATTAGCCCGTTGCGAGGGCAAATTCAAGTGGCTCGCAGGATACAGTTAGTGTCAGTTATTCTCAGAGCTTAGATGAAGTACATGGGACGTGTCCGCGTTTGGCTGGGCTCGAGTCTTACTACCGTCCCACCTTATCTATAGCGCTTTCGTTCGGTTTTATTAAACCAAGCGAAGTACACGTTTGACGAAACCGTCTATGGCGGGCCGCTTAAATTTAGGCGCATGTGCCTGGTTAGATAACTAGAATACTAATTAACTAGGAAACAGCGTTACGCATTGCTTTTCATCTGAACAGTTATTTCTCAGCACTACCTACCCTACAACGCCTTTACAAGTTTTTCAGACTGCTTCTGACCATCCGGTGTTCAGAGTGCTTCAGGAATAAAGGCTAACTCGAAGAAAACATTAAGTACATCACGTGTCTTATTTTTAATGGTAACAGATATACAACTGTTGCATTGTAACCCAAACAGATACATTCAGAAGGTGTTAAGCAACGGCAAGTGGTTACGTTCAGAGTTAATGTACCATAAACTCCACCTCTCGCGTCAACGGACTTTGGAACTATCTTCACAACATCACATCTAGCTCTTCTCAAGTCGTCTTGGCGCTCTGTTATGAGGTTGGCACTAGGCATAATACACTCCTGGAAATTGAAATAAGAACACCGTGAATTCATTGTCCCAGGAAGGGGAAACTTTATTGACACATTCCTGGGGTCAGATACATCACATGATCACACTGACAGAACCACAGGCACATAGACACAGGCAACAGAGCATGCACAATGTCGGCACTAGTACAGTGTATATCCACGTTTCGCAGCAATGCAGGCTGCTATTCTCCCATGGAGACGATCGTAGAGATGCTGGATGTAGTCCTGCGGAACGGCTTCCCATGCCATTTCCACCTGGCGCCTCAGTTGGACCAGCGTTCGTGCTGGACGTGCAGACCGCGTGAGACGACGCTTCATCCAGTCCCAAACATGCTCAATGGGGGACAGATCCGGAGATCTTGCTGGCCAGGGTACTTGACTTACATCTTCTAGAGCACGTTGGGTAGCACGGGATACATGCGGACGTGCATTGTCCTGTTGGAACAGCAAGTTCCCTTGCCGGTCTAGGAATGGTAGAACGATGGGTTCGATGACGGTTTGGATGTACCGTGCACTATTCAGTGTCCCCTCGACGATCACCAGTGGTGTACGGCCAGTGTAGGAGATCGCTCCCCACACCATGATGCCGGGTGTTGGCCCTGTGTGCCTCGGTCGTATGCAGTCCAGATTGTGGCGCTCACCTGCACGGCGCCAAACACGCATACGACCATCATTGGCACCAAGGCAGAAGCGACTCTCATCGCTGAAGACGACACGTCTCCATTCGTCCCTCCATTCACGCCTGTCGCGACACCACTGGAGGCGGGCTGCACGATGTTGGGGCGTGAGCGGAAGACGGCCTAACGGTGTGCGGGACCGTAGCCCAGGTTCATGGAGACGGTTGCGAATGGTCCTCGCCGATACCCCAGGAGCAACAGTGTCCCTAATTTGCTAGGAAGTGGCGGTGCGGTCCCCTACGGCACTGCGTAGGATCCTACGGTCTTGGCGTGCATCCGTGCGTCGCTGAGGTCCGGTCCCAGGTCGACGGGCACGTGCACCTTCCGCCGACCACTGGCGACAACATCGATGTACTGTGGAGACCTCACGCCCCACGTGTTGAGCAATTCGGCGGTACGTCCACCCGGCCTCCCGCATGCCCACTATACGCCCTCGCTCAAAGTCCATCAACTGCACATACGTTTCACGTCCACGCTGTCGCGGCATGCTACCAGTGTTAAAGACTGCGATGGAGCTCCGTATGCCACGGCAAACTGGCTGACACTGACGGCGGCGGTGCACAAATGCTGCGCAGCTAGCGCCATTCGACGGCCAACACCGCGGTTCCTGGTGTGTCCGCTGTGCCGTGCGTGTGATCATTGCTTGTACAGCCCTCTCGCAGTGTCCGGAGCAAGTATGGTGGGTTTGACACACCGGTGTCAATGTGTTCTTTTTTCCATTTCCAGGAGTGTACGAACCGTCAGTTCATCACCTGTGTCTATGTTTATTTAAAGATCTTAAGTTTCAGCTATACCCACTATATTCGTTCTTTAACTTTGGTCGAGTCCACAGGCGTGGTCCGTGGCCTGAGCTTCCAGCCATGTTTTCCTTCGGATCTTCTACCTAAATACCCGAAATTTAAGCGTTGTTTACGTAGGCTAGAGTTTGGCATTCTTTGAAAATGTCCATTAGACGTGATCTTCCCGTTTCTAGCACGTATGTCAATCTCTGCTCTTACGCCTTCGTTCCTCTGTCTTGGAGAGCCCTTAATTCGTCATACAAATTTAATTTGTGACACTTATATTCTGCTTTCTTGCTTTTTGGTAGTTGTTCGAGTTTCTCTCACAAATAGCAAGCAGGAGCGGCCACTACCTTCTAAAAGTTGATTTTTATATTTCGTACCTGTATTTTTCTATTGATTGATCGTCCTTTTATATGATATTTCAGCAGTTTACTGTCAGCGTGAACTTCATTCTGGCAGCTAACTATATTTTACACGTAGCAGAAGTGAATTATTTGGTCAATTGGCTTGTTTCTTATTATGATCTTAGTCATCAGTGGTTTTGTCCTTTTTGCAGCCATATTGGATCGCTTTGTTGTTTCATAAGAAGTATGGGCGGGCGGAAGCTTGCTTTATGGATACATCTTCTGAAATAGTATGGATAGTTTTCATTCTTATTATCTTATTACATTTCTACTCTCGGTCTCTCTCTCTCTCTCTCTCTCTCTCTCTCTCTATATATATATATATATATATTTCCTACCACCTTTATTGTTATTTGATTTGTTGGCAATATGCTTTCTTGTTTCATCTGTTCTGTAGATTTTTCTATCCACTTGATCGAAGACGTTCTCTGAGCCTAGAAATGCCTACAGGTAAAAATCTAGAGGGATAATGTATGCGGACCTAGGTGTCACAGAAATGTGACCATTTCATGTAATCCACTGTTCAGTGACGTTTCTCTTTTCGTCACCTCAAGCAGCGATTACCCCTGACTACCGTTATGCGTCGCTTATTGGAAGCTGCTTAACGAATGCACGTAATTTTTTTAACTCCCTACGCACTGTTAGGGAGCTGACTATACTGCTGGTAACACTCTGGAACTTACGAGTGATTTCTTCCCCTTATTTCGTACGGCTTCTCACACCCACCCTTCATAATGCTGGACGGTCCTAGTCCGTCAGTACACGAGACCTGCTTGTTCATGGTTTTTTGGCCGGCCGGAGTGGCCGTGCCGTTCTAGACGCTACAGTCTGGAACCGAGCGACCGCTACGGTCGCAGGTTCGAATCCTGCCTCGGGCATAGATGTGTGTGATGTCCTTAGGTTAGTTAGGTTTAATTAGTTCTAAGTTCTAGGCGGCTGATGACCTAAGAAGTTAAGTCGCATCGTCCTCAGAACCATTTTTGTTTTTGGTTTAGCTGTGGATGGTACTTGGCTTTTTTGCTTTCCCGTCACGTCGTCAGCCGTCTACATGGTCATTAACTACTAGTAATCTAAAGAAGTACATATAGAAGATCAGGAAATGTTTGCGATTCCATCTAATACATCAAACCAAAAAATTTTTTAAAATGCGTCTCTTGAAAAGGGTTCACATTTGGGTGCAACTACTTCGTCAGGATTATCTTAGCAATTTGTGGTTTACCGTATTGTTCCTGATATACGTAAAAGACCTGTCATAAAACATATGTACTATTATGAGGAAGATTGCATATGAATTACAAGAATGCAACGAAATGCAATTACTTGTTCTGAAGTACAGTGTTTGGTGCAAAGATTAATGGGTGACGGCTAACGTAACTAAACGATCTTTAATAATTGTTGTTAAAGTCTCGATACCATTTGATTAATTGTCATTGCAATCAGTCATTACAAGTACCTAGATGTACTTCTTTTGATCGACTTGTGATAGAACTGTTATATTAATTTAGGTGTGGGGGAAGAATTTTAAATAGTTACTCATAGAACACTCAAGCAAGTACTCACTCTTAGAAGCAGTACTGTTTTCGTGCTACAGTGCTCACAGACTTTTCAAAGTTGACTCAGGACATTTCATCGTTTCCGTTTTTAGAAATTACCATAACTAATGACGTAGACAAAACGATTATGATATATTTTATAAAGTGCTTCAGGAGTTTCACGATACACAAAAATGTATACCGTATCCCTTGTTTGAAAAGAAAACCACATACAATAGGAAATGAATGTACGGAGAAATGGCTTTCCTTGCAAAAGCAGGGAACAATCGTAACAAAGATTGTTCCAGCTGCTTTGCTATTAGATCAGTTCTATCTTCCATGAATTACTTTGTAAAATGATAGTATGTTTCGAGTCGATATTAAAGATCTCATGTAGGACTATGGATGGAAATTGTTTTCCTGCCTATCTGCATCAGAACGTCTACAAATTATGCTCTATGCCGTTCTCGGAAAATCCTTTCGACGCAGAAGTGAGCAAGACATTCGTGATCAGTTCTAAGTTGGCCACACTGATTTTATCTTCTTGTAAATTCCATTAATTTGTATGTTTCATGTGAGATAGCTGTATAGATACTTCCCCACAAGTACAAGTGACCAATTTCTGAATTCTTCTCTAGAGAATAATAAAAAATTTTATAAGTTGTGACGTTAGTCATATCTCGCAGCATTCTTAGTCAATTTCTTGTAACAATGAAAGTTTCATTGTCCTCGTTACGATAGACAAAGGGTTTCATCTGTCCTGAAGGTGTCATATTTGTTTGCGGTATTACAAGTCGATCTCATCAGCTGAAGAGTAAACAACATGGACGTGTACAACACATAGCTGATTTCAACTTTCGGAGTAGTTACAGAGCTTTCAAGACCACAAGTTTATGAATTGCCAGAACCTCAGACAGCTGATACACTGTGAAATGTATATTTTTACACTGTCTTTACATTTGAATTAAAAAACTGAATCTCTGACATCTGTTAGAAATAATTTACAAAAATCTCCACTGCAATTTAAGGTAAAGCTCCAATTCAGCATCGACTATTACTCTGATCACATTCGAATATCATTGCATCATTACGATACCGATCTATACCAGAAGAGAATATGTTATGAGAATATTTTCAATAGAGATACGCGAAGGAATGGAAGAGTTCTTATCCCGCTCACAATCCCTATACGCAGCAAACCCAGAACAGCGTAGCGATGTCAAGTACGCAGGGTAATTTCAGTTGCCTTGACACAGAGTATTTTCGTACAAGGTTTCTACTCTGTGAGATAACTAACTGAAATCAGATGTGACTGCAAAAATTGAGCTCAGATATATTTTGCGCGAGAGAAGGTTAAGTACAGAAAGAATTATTGTAGACCTTAATTTTAGAGAAAACGGATTTACGAGATTACAGATCCATTTGATGCTCCAACACAAAGCATTATATAACAGAAACTGCCATGTAGTAAGTGAGTGGAAAAGCTAGGTTCAGGCGGGTGTTATACTTTCTTTGAAACCACGATACACTAATATTTCAAAAGACTCCCACTAAAAGGAAAAAATATGCAAAATACTCATTATGAATTTAAGGCAACATAAGTTTAAACACTAAAATAGATATATCTCTGTAACTTAGCCAACAATTAAAAAATGCAAGTACCAGAATTTCCAAAAAAGGCATCGTTATAAAAGAAATTTAATGACTTGTGAGTACCTCAAATTCCCCTAAAACATAAAATCGTCATCGTCTTCAAGAGTCAGATCTTTTGGCCTGTTCAGAATCAGATTTGTTAATGCCATATCTTTAAGGGACTTCCGAAGTTTCTCTTACCTCTTGGGATAGTGTGCTGGAGCTTTATGTTATCTCGTTATTATACAAATGTTGGACATGGTCTTTCCAGTTCAGTCGCAATTTTCAATTATATTTGTAACGGCTTCAACATTTAGTTCTTGTCTAACAGGCTATCGGTGTTTCTTTTATGGTCCACTAATGAATATCCCGGGTGAAACTTCATCTCTGATGGTTCGATTCACCGTCACTGGTAAGATTTTAGGATAAAACATTCGCTGTCATACAACAGCACACACAGAGCTATTAATTTGTGTAATGTAAGTATTGTTTTTTGCAGTACGTTATGTTCTAATGTACGCTGTACAACCCCACAGGCAGCCTAATTATTTGTTGAATTAATTATTTGTCCACATGTAACAATTTGGTTCCTCTCGGTCCCAGTCTTTGAAATCCCATTACTTTCACTTTCTTTGTCGATGCACTCACTCCTTACTTAATGGCCTCAAGATTGATTTTTTTTTATTTTTTACATAATAACCTGATCATTCAAATTCTGAAGGTAGGAGTGGTAAAATGAAGGGAGCGAAAGCCTATTTACAATTTGTACAGAAACCAGATAGCAGTTATAAGAGTCGAGGGGCATGAAAGTTAAGCAGTGGTTGGGAAGGGAGTGAGACAGGGTTGTAACCTATCCCCGGTGTTATTCAATCTGTATATTGAGCAAGCAGTAAAGGAAACAAAAGAAAATTTTGGTGTAGGAATTAAAATCCATGGAGAAGAAATTAAAACTTTGAGGATCACCGATGACATTGTAATTCTGTCAGAGACAGCAAAGGACTTGGAAGAGCAGCTGATAGGAATTGACAATGTCTTGAAAGGAGGATATAAGATGAACATCAACAAAAGCAAAACGAGGATAATGGAATGTAGTTGAATTAAGGCGGGTGATGCTGCGGGAATTAGATTAGGAAATGAGGGGCTTAAAGCAGTAAATTAGTTTAGCTATTTAGGGGTAAAAGAACTGGGGATGGTCTAAGTAGAGAGGACATAAAATGTAGACTGGCAATGGCAAGGAAAGCGTTTCTGAAGAAGAGAAATTTTTTTTTCATCGAGTATAGATTTAAGTGTAGGAAGACGTTTCTGAAAGTATTTATATGGAGTGTAGCCATGTATGGAAGTGAAACGTGGACGATAAATAATTTGGACAAGAGGAAAATAGAAGCTTTCGAAATGTGGTGCTACAAAAGAATGCTGAAGATTAGATGGTGTAGTGGGACACGAAATTGAAGCGTCACCCATCCACCAGTGTCAGCCCAGTTTGCAGGTGAATATAAGTTAATTTTAGTGTTTTTTGTTTATGTATTTTTGTAATATTTGTAATAGTTGTGAATTGTCTAAAGTTTTGTATTTAATTTTTTATGTTTCATGTACGGAGAGGGCGGCGCAACGAACGGAGACAGCATCTTCACTGCCGTGGCCAGAGAGAAAATTGCTGGCCACGATACGTCGCGGGTCGATAGGCAGAGAGCAAGAGAATATCCTGAAACCGAGTTGTAGCGTCGTGCTTCTAAAAACTGAAAAAATTAGATTTTGTAATTTTGTACAACAATGACGTCATAGAAAGTTTAATAATGTTGTAAATGGTCAGTCCTATCTTGTGAAGGCTCAGGTTCACGTCTATATGTAGGATACTGCTAAAGTCCAAATACGTGTTCCGGGAATTTATTTATGAAGAATTATGTGAATGAATTGATTATTAATTTTGACAACGTTCATCGCGAGTTTGTATCTGGAAAGTTTATTCAATGTGGTTCTAATATTTGTTAAATCAGATAACTTGCATTAATATAATTTCTGAGAAGAAACAAAACGACATATAAATTGGAAAATGTTTGCGCAAACCAATTGGATTGAGAGATGTAATTCGGCGCATACGACTCAAATGATGATGTTTTACAGTTTCGTTCAAGAACCATTCAGAGACAATTCAAAAAGAATTTAAATAATTTTGAAGTGTGTTGTAACTGACGTAGGTGACGAAGTCTGCACATGGTCATATGTCAAAAGAAAATCATTTATACAAAACTTGCGTCGTTACACTACAATGGGTAGATCACATAATCAATGAGGAGGTATCGAATAGAATTGGAGATAAGGGAAATTTGTGGCACAACTTTACTAGAAGAAGGGATCGGTTGGTAGGACATGTTCTGAGCCATTAAGGGATCACAAATTTAGCATTGGAGGGCAGCGTGGAGGGTAGAAATCGCAGAGGGAAACCAAGAGATGAATACACTAAACAGATTCAGAAGGATGTAGGTTGCAGTAGGTACGGGAGATGAAGAAGCTTGCACAAGATAGAGTAGCATGAAGAGCTGCATCAAACCAGTCTCTGGACTGACGACCACAACAACAACAACAACAACAACAACCTGATCATCAGTAGATAGCATCGTCATGAAATTGCGGTTATCACTTTTTAATGTGTCATGTAATATATTCAACCTTTTGTGAATGATATCGTCAGTACAAACACTGAAAAGGGCGGGAGACAGTGGGCCACCTTTCCCGTCTTCTACATTGGTATCAGCCGACTCTGTCCCATTCTTTACACTAGGGATCTGTACCTTATAATTTTTCTTTAATGTTGAGTTGCCGTATTCAGACACGTAATACGTTGGTAATTTAAACTCTCTTATTAGCTCATTTCCTTTTTACGAAGTGAAAAGACATTCGGAACGTGTACTACCTTTTGAATGCTTTGTTTCGCCTTCCATAAATGTCACATTCTATTTCACGCAACTTCTCTGTTTAATTTTCAGTGTTTTTTTTAATTACGAAAGCAGTTTTTTTATCATATTATAAGGTAATGACAATAGTTTTAGAAGCGCCTGCTTTCTTTCTTTTGTTTATTTGGTAATACGACCGTTCTCAATAGTTAATCCTCTTCTAGAATACTCATTTTTCTTCATTCCTAAGGTTTCAGTTTTTTAATGTTTTTATTTTATTTTTAGTCGTATTGGTGCAGCCCGCCACAAATTCTTTATATTACTTTTCTCGTCGATTCTCCGGAGAACCTCTTTATTTTTTATCAGATCAATCCATATAATTTTCAACATTGTTCTGTACCACCACATCCCAAATGCTTCGACTCTCTTCTAATCTGATTTCCTCATAGACCACGTTTAAGTCGCATACAATGCTGTGCTCCAAACGTACATTGTCAGAAATTTCTTCCTCAAGTATATTTCTATGTTTGGTACTGGCAGACTTCTCTAGGCCTGGAATGTGCTTTTCGCCATGCTAATCTCCTTATTACGTCCTCTTTTTTCCTCCCGTGATAGGTTAGTTTGCTATCTAGGGAGCAGAATTCCTTAACTTCATTTTGTCCTTGACCACCAATCCTGATGCTGAGTTTCTCGATATTCTCTTTTCTGGTTCCTCCCATTAAATCCACATTCTCTACTTTTTAGGCTGTTCATTCATCCATCATATACTTTAATTCCTCACTTTCACTCAGGGCACCGATGACATCACCGCATATTACCACAGATATCCTTGCCCCTAGAAATTTCATCCCACTCTTAAACGCTTCCTTTATTCTCGTCATTGCTTCTTCGACGTATAGATCCGTGGACTTCATTCTTTGTGTTCCACTCGTATTGTTTCCTCTTGGCACTTGTGCGTACTGAATGTTACCCGACTTTCCCTATAGCTTACATCTATTTTTCTCAGAATTTCCAACATCTTGCACTATTTTACATTGTCGAACGCTTCTCCAAGTCGACAGTCACTGTCTTGATTTTTCTTTATTCTCGCTTCTATTGCCAATCGCCACAACAGAATTGCCTCTCTCGTGGCTTCACCTTTCTTAAGCCAAATTGATCGTCACCTAACACATCCTATATTTTCTTTTCCATTGATCTGTATATTACCCTTGTCAGCAACGTGGATGCATGAGCTGTCAAGCAGATTGTGCGATTATACTAGCATTAGTAGGCTCTGGAAATCTTCGGAATTTTGTGGATGTTATTTTTCTGAAAGTTTGGTGGCCAGACTCAAGCATTCTACACATCAACTGAACAGTCGCTTTGTTGCTACTGCTCCCAGTGATTTTAGAAATTATAATACTATCTTGTCTATCGCATGTTGCGTATTTGATGTTAATCTTCCACAGCGCTTTTAAATTTTGATTCTAATACTGGATATCCTACCTCTTCTATACCTCCTCATGTTTCTTCTTCTACCATGTCATTTGACATGTTTTCCACTCATGGTGGCTCTTTCCACCCCTCTAACCGGATAGGTGACTAATCCGCTCTCTGTTCTACATTTACCGGAGTAATTTCGAAAGCATTCTTAACGTTACCACCAACCTTGCTTTTAGTGTCACCGAATACTGATTTAACCTTCCTATATGCTGGGTCAGTTTTTCCGACACTCATTTTGTTTTCGATTACTTCACATTCAGAGTTATAATTTCTATAATACTGTTACATTCTCCATATCGTGTTAGCTATTGGTTGCATTTGCATTTCCCATTCGGTCTCAGTGTGATACAATAGCTAGACACTGTATACTTGGAATAAGTTTCTACATCTGACTTGGTGTTCATGCGTAGTTTCATCAATTTTTTAAAAACGAGTTACAGCACGTCTTACCTAAAAAGTGACATGATTATATATCCAAGCTTCTGTGGATTCTTCAGTCTTTTATTCTTTCCCACACCTTTTTATTTACAAGAATATCAAAACATAACATAGATATGGCTATATGTATATGTGTACGTGTGTATGTTCTACATCTTCACCCAAACCGCTGAACCGCTGTCAACCAAACATGGTACACGTTTCCTTTACTGTCAGGCAACAATCGCTGTGGGGGCAAGTACCACCAATATATTACACTTCAGGGAATATGACGTCTTAATCACTGAGAAGTGTGAAAACTGCCACAGTATGCTTAAGGTTAAAATTTATTACTTCCTAGTTAATAACTCAAATCGCAACATATTTCGGAAGCACTTATGATATATACCCTGAATATTCCCACCTAAATATATCAGTGTACAACACATTATTCAATAGATACCCCTTATTTCGACGAATCTCCCCTTTCACTTCAAGAGACTGCGGACATGCGTTTACCGTTGCAATTAAGAAGTCACAGAGGCGGTCTATTAAATACTGAAGAGTGGACATCTCGATGATTCCCTCAGGGATAACACTTTTGGCCAAGGGTAGGCCCACACACAAATTTCTTCATCGCATCTCCTGGATATGTAACTAGAAATATGGTTTATAATCACATTCTGAGTTAAATAAACATTACAAGCAATTGATATTTTGTGTACTGTGTTCCTTGATTTGTGTACTGTGCTTTTACATTTGTAGATGATGCGTATTTCGTTGCACGATTGTTTCATAATTTAAAAAAATTTTCCCGGATACATGGAAATTAAATTTTTATACATTGGCGAAATGAATATCCAGGCAAGTCAGCTTTGTCTATTACTGAAGATATACTTTTAAGGGCCCAAAGAAAATTTACGGATGTGACAATGTTTAAGACTAAAGGTTTTATCTTTCTTAATTAGTTATGTTTGCAAAATATAGTAAGCTTCTTTCCATTGATATTCAGTGTACTTTCACCCTTAAATCCTTAACCCTGGAGGGCTCGCATGGTTTCTGCCATTCCGATTAAACCAGATTAGGTGCGCTCTCCACACTTCCGCTACAGTAAAACCTGTGGAGACGGGCGAAGAAACGGAGATAGATGCTACCGCTGCATTTGTATTCTTTACCAACGCCGTATCAGGAAAAATCTGGCAATATTGACAAAGTGCGTAGTCTCTTGCCCACTCAATAACACAGACTCTGCTATTGTGCATAAAAAATTGGTCGGTGTATATCAGGACCATAGCAGGTCGATGCCCGTAACACCAGCGGCACACATTACTGATGTATCCTAACAAGTCGGCTGTCGAAGAGTGCTGTACGTCTGAGCCTCATGCGGTGAAACACGAACATAGTAGGATTTTAGCTCAAGCTCCAAAACAAAGAGAGAGCGTCTTCAGAGAGACCATATGAATAAGCTCCCGGAACAATTTCATCAAAAGGGACTGCAGCCATAGTGTGAGTAAGATGTAGGAAACACCACTGGTTACAATTATAGAGCACATTCATTTATTTATTTTTCACAGACGCTGTAATTGGAGATTCTTGGATAATAAAAAATTTTGTAGCAAATATTACAAAGGTGCTAATACCATAATTAGTCCAACTACTACAAAAGAGTAGTACAAAATGTATACCAAACTAATAATAGTACGGTTAACACTACAGTTTCTGTACTGTTTTGGTTTATTTATTTTGGTGCATTTAAACTGTGCATGGTTTTTTTCCTCTGTTGGATTCGCCTTCATCAACAGCCTGATAAATAAATAAACATAAAAGGAGTAAAACAAATAAATGAAATAAAAGGATTGCTTATTAATGTGGAACATGACATTAAGAGAATACTGACTATATGGTTTAAACACTTCATTCACATTAATATAATGGGGACAGATACAGCATAAATTAATATAACAGCAGAAAATCAGAGAACACACCGTTACATAAATTTGTGGTATGATAGTATACAAACTGTTAGTGACTCTGTAGATCCAAAAAATATCTAAGAATTAAAAGCTGTCTTTCTTGTAACAAAAAAAATAGAGAAGTTACTGGCATAGCTGTGATTAATGAGAACCGAGCAAATTCAGAAGAATCATTTTATAATTTTACTTTCTGCATTTTAGAATCTGTGTTGGAAAAACTGAAGAATAGAACACAGCTCAAGCAATAGGAGAGACACAGGTATTTTTGGAGAAAATAGTTTATTAAGTCCATGAATTTGTAGGAAATTCCTTAATAAAAAAGATCAGGGAACTATCATTGACAGAATAAATTCTAAATAAAAACCAATAGTAAATAAAGGACGTTCTTACTAGTGTGTTGGCAGAAGAGCCAACACCGTGTTGTTAAAGGAGGCCGAAATGCACGCGTTAAGCTCACGCAGACTGGCGTGAGGTCTGGAACAGTTAAGGGAATTTATAGTAGCAAATAAAATACGTAGTTGATGTAATACTTAACTTTAATCCATAATTGGAGAACATCGCTCTTGGTGATACATAAATACAATCTCAATATAAACTGGTAATGGCGCCTTGCTAGGCCGTAGCAAATGACGTAGCTGAAGGCTATGCTAACTATCGTCTCGGCAAATGAGAGCGTATTTGTCAGTGAACCCTTCCTAGCAAAGTCGGCTGTACCACTGGGCGAGTGCTAGGAAGTCTCTCTAGACCTGCCGTGTGGTGGCGCTCGGTCTGCAATCACTGACAGCGGCGACACGCTGGTCCGACGTATACTAATGGACCGCTGCCGATTTAAAGGCTACCACCTAGCAAGTGTGGTGTCTGGCGGTGACACCACATTCCTCCCCCGCAAATCGGCGTACGGATGTGTTACAAGGCTTCCGCCCGCCGTGGGGAGGACCCCATGTTGACGTATGCGACGAGGTGGGGAGCCTAACAACAGACGAGGCTCTGCCACCCGCACCCTGCCATTCGGTCCGAGGGGAGCTAGGAATCGCCTGAACACCTAGTCCAGGGTGCACGCCAACATGCTGTGTATGCGCCCTTAAGAGACAGGAGGGGCCGAAGATTCGACCTCCATCGGGGCGGGGCAGCCGACGGGCGAAGACGACATCTGGTCCGGAGCGGGCAAGAGTTCCATGCCGGAGGACAGCTGGTCACGGGAAGCGAGCGGCGGCGCGTGACCCAGGCAGGCGCTTGGCGCCTGCAACGAAGCGTCCACTGCGGGCGTCGCCGGCGGGAGAACAGGCGGCGGCGGCGGCGGCGGCGGCGGCGCGTCGCCATGGGGTAAAATGGAAGGCAACGTCGGTAACACCTGGGGATGAGGCGAGCCAGTAGATGGGTCCCCAGGGCGCTGACCGGACGGCACCGTCGCTGAAAGCAGACGTGGAGCGGCAGAACCCGTGCGACGACAGAGGCGCAGCTGATTGAGATGCCGACGCACCTCACCAGAGGCCCCCAAAACCAGATACATAGAGCGGCCGAGGCAGCGAAGAATGCGCCCTGCGAGCCAACGCCGTGAACCTCGATAGCTGCGATAGTATACAACGTCGCCTGGAGCAAAAGCAGGTGGCTGCCGCAGCACAGGAACCTGATGCGTCGGATGCACCAAAGACATCAAGGTTCGATGAGGACGACCGTGCAACAACTCAGCCGGCGAGCGACCATCTCGGGGCTGAGAGCGATACGAGGACAAGAAGAGCAATAACGCGTCCTCCCGAGAATGCGACTCTTTCAACTTCAACATCTGTGACTTGAAAGTCCTGACCAAACGTTCAGAGGCACTGTTTGACTGAGGCGAAAACGGCGCGGACGTCAGATGTTGAATACCATTGGCCTTGCAGAATGACTGAAATTCTGCGGGCATGAATTGTGGGCCATTGTCGGAAACAATAGTCTGTGGAAGACCTTCAATGCAAAAGACAGCGGATAACACTTGGATGGTGGCAGATGACGTCGTGGAAGACATCCGGACAACAAAAGGAAAATTACTGAAAGAATCGACCACAATCAACCATCGAGCATTCCAGAATGGACCAGCAAAATCGATGTGTAAGCGTTGCCAAGGGGTAGTGGCTTTCGACCATGCAAAGAATTTCCGCGGTGGTGCGGATTGTTGTTCGGCACACGCCATGCAAGGAGAGCACATATTCGTAATCGCAGCATCGATTCCGAACCAAGTACAGTGCTGACGAGCAAGTTGTTTCGTTCTCACTACACCACAATGTCCTTGGTGGAGAAGTCGTAAGACAGAGGACTGTAACGAACGTGAGACCACGACTGTGGACTGATCATTTTCAGAATGCAACAGCAGAACCCCACGTCGAACAAAAAGTCTCTCCTTGTGAGCAAAAAATCGGCGAACCAACGGATCCTCGATCCGTGACTTCGACAAGGGCCATTGAGTAGCAACAAAACGCAAAACGGTAGCAAGGACAGGGTCAGCAGCTGTGGCTGTAGCTGTACGACGAAAATCAATCGGAAACGATTCGACCACGTCATCGGTTTCCGCCTCAATGAACATGCAAGCAAGTTCGGAAGAATCGAATGCTCTATCCTCAGCAACAGGCAAACGGGACAACGCATCGGCGTTTCCGTGCTTAGCAGTGGACCGATACAAGATATCGTAGCGGTACTGCGAGAGGATAATAGACCAGCGAATGAATATCTGCGCTGTACGTGGAGGTACAGGCTTGTTCGGATGAAAAAGCGATGTCAAAGGTTTGTGGTCAGTGATGATGGTAAAGTGACGACCATACAAGAAATCATGAAACTTAGTGACACCAAATACGAGAGCCAAAGCTTCTTTCTCTATCTGTAAATAATTTCTTTGCGCAGACGAGAGCAATTTGGACGCAAAGGCAATAGGGCGATCATGGGATCCATCTATGTGCGCAAGCACAGCACCAATCCCGAAATCCGATGCATCCACCATCAACAAAAGGGGTATCTGGGGATCGAATGGCGTAAGGCAAGTAGTGGAAAGCAACACCGATTTCAACTGGCGAAAGGCGCGTTCGCATTCCGTTGTCCAGACGAACGGAACACCTTTACGGCGTATGCGATGAAGCGGAGCTGAAATGGAAGAGGCGTGGCCCTCATATCTGTTATAGTAATTGATTTTTCCCAGCACACTCTGTAGCTGCTTCAAATTCAGCGGCGAAGGCAAGTCCTGTACGGCACGGAGGTGCTCTGGACTCGGATGTATGCCTTGGGCATTGAGTACATGACCCAGATAGGGTAAGTGACAAGCAAAAAACACACATTTGTCCTACCGCAAGCGAAGACCATTTTGTCGCAAGACCTGAAATAATGTTCTGAGATTGGCTAAATGTTCTTCTTCTGTCTTTCCGGAGATCACAATATCGTCCAGATAGTTTGCTGCAGTAGG
Source organism: Schistocerca piceifrons (assembly GCF_021461385.2). Lineage (NCBI taxonomy): Eukaryota > Metazoa > Arthropoda > Insecta > Orthoptera > Acrididae > Schistocerca > Schistocerca piceifrons. Next base: position 626,528,387 of record NC_060140.1, read on the forward strand.
GACCGAGGCACAAACAGTTTGCAGATATTGCTGAAACAATGCAGGGGCGGATGCACACCCGAATGGCAGTCGTTTGAAGCGGTACAAACCAAGATGCGTGTTAACCACCAAAACGCACTGGGATTCTTCGTCCACCGGTATTTGCAAGTACGCATCTGCTGGGTCCAACATCGAAAAATATTTACCCGGGCACAGTTTGTCAAAAAGATCTTCCGGCCGGGGTAAAGGAAAAGTTGCAGTCACTAGTTTGGCATTCACCGTTGCCTTAAGTCCACACAAAGTCTAAATTTTTTCGGAAGGTTTTGGCAAAATTACTAAGGGTGATGCCCAGAGAGAAGCCTGCACACGTTCAATCACACCTTGTGATTCCAAATCGTGTAATGTTTGTGCGACCTCATCACGCAATGCGTGGCGAACATCGCGCACTGAAAAATATTGGTTGCGTGTTTACTTTCAGTTCCAAATGTGCTTCATAGTTCTTAGCGCAACCAACGCCCGGTGCAAAGATGTCTGCAAATTCTTCACATCGACGAGAAACACTGTCCAAAGGCACAGTCTGGTTCACTGAGAGGACCTGATTTACTATAGACAAGTTCAACAACTGAAATAAATCTAAACCAAACAAGTTCACTGCAGAAGACGAACGAAGTATGTAAAATGACACAAGTTTTGTTTGTCCCTTGTATGTTGCAAGAAGGCTGCACTGTCCTAACACAGGGATATTCTGACCGGAATAGCTAGTTAACTTAACATTTGCGGCACGCAACGGAGGTGTGCCCAGTTGTTTGTACGTGTCTTTATTGATTAGTGACACTGCAGCTCCGGTATCGAGCTGGAATGGTATCACGTTGCCATGAATGTCCAAGTCTACAAAAAGTTTATTGTCCTGCTGACGACAAGAGCGACTGTCTCATGCAACGTGAACTGACACTGGCACGGAATCAGTTGCGACTTGATGGGATTTCCTGCGATGTCGACGCACACTTTTTGTGGGACGAACACAGTCACTGTTAGAGAGTGTGGCACTGGGCGGAGTGGAATTAACTACATGAATTTCCATGGGCGAAGGTTCATGAGCCTGAGTATTCTTGGTTCGATTCCGATTCCGGCGCGAACCAACGGGCCTGGAATGGTTGTGAGTGTACGTTCTGAGCTTTTCCTGGCAAACACTTTGAACATGTCCTTTTCTATTACAGAAAAAGCAAATAGCTTGGCGTGATGGGCAATTGTCATGCGAATGTCTAGTAGCACACCGTGGGCATGATTTTAGCACTGCAATTGCGTGCTTGCGCGGCACACGTAGTGGAGAGCTTGGCGGCAGCTGCGCGGACGGGTGCGAGGGCTGTTTACTGTTCCGTGCAGCACGCCCGGTGGGCCGGTTAATGTGACACACAGCTGGTGAAGTTTCAAATGATTCCTGAGCAAAGTCAAGTGTGTCCTGCCTATCCAATATGTCCATCACTTGTTGAAGGGAGGGATTGACTAGTTTCAAAATCTGTTCCCTTATATGAACATCAGAAACGTTCTGTGCAATTGCATCACGTACCATAGTATCTGAATAAGGGAGGCCACATACACACTCTAAAGCACAATTCCTAATAAGGCCTTGCAAACTTGCAACCCACTCCCGATTAGTTTGACCGGCCGTACGTTTTGTACGAAAGAACGTATACCTTTTTGCAACTACATTGACTGATTCTTTGAAATATGCATCTAATGCACACAAAATTTCGTCGTAGGACAGAGTTGCTACGTCACGTCGCGGAAATAATTCCACTATCCCACGGTAGGTGGACACTCCTACACAAGAAAGCAAAAAAGGCTGCCGCTCAATACCTTGAATTCTGTAGGCGGCGAGATGGAATCCAAATTGGCGTGACCACTCCGTCCAGCTTTCCAGTGCCACATCAAAAGGACGAAAAGGTGGTGCAACTGCGTGTTGTGGCTGCGGTAGCAGTGGAGCGGCGGCGGCCGCATCGTTTTGCATTGCATGTTGACCCTGGACGAGCTGTCCAAGGGCATCCAATAAGGCCTGCGTCTGCTGATTCTACAAGCGATAAAATTCGGACAGTACATCTGGAGATTGTGGCGAAGCCATGACACAAGTAAATTAGTGCAATAGAAAGAAGAAGACCGTTTTTATACTCGTCGCCATGTAGTGTGTTGGCAGAAGAGCCAACACCGTGTTGCTAAAGGAGGCCGAAATGCACGCGTTAAGCTCACGCAGACTGGCGTGAGGTCTGGAACAGTTAAGGGAATTTATAGTAGCAAATAAAGTACGTAGTTGATGTAATACTTAACTTTAATCCATAATTGGAGAACATCGCTCTTGATGATACATAATTAGAATCTCAATATAAACTGGTAATGGCGCCTTGCTAGGTCGTAGCAAATGACGTAGTTGAAGGCTATGCTAACTATCGTCTCGGCAAATGAGAGCGTATTTGTCAGTGAACCCGTCCTAGCAAAGTCGGCTGTACCACTGGGCGAGTGCTAGGTCTCTCTAGATCTGCCGTGTGGTGGCGCTCGGTCTGCAATCACTGACAGTGGCGACACGCGGGTCCGACGTATACTAACGGACAGCGGCCGATTTAAAGGCTACCACCTAGCAAGTGTGGTGTCTCGCGGTGACACCACACTTACAATGAAAATTTTTTTATAATTATTGGAAAACGTCAGGGTTTCGGCTTAGAAAAGCATTTCGTGGTTATTTTTTTACGAGAAATCCTTTGATAAGGCAGAAAGTTCCCTTTTTCGAAAATATAGGAAATAAAAGATTTTCCCAAAAATGTTGTTAAAGTGTATTCGAAACCTGTTATAAGTTTAGGTTCGAAAACGTCAGAAGAAAGTTTAATAAATCAAGGCGTTCGACAAACCACTTAAGGTAATTTACATACTGACGACCTAGTAATGAAGTTCAAACATGAAAACCATATAGGAAACAGAAGACGATCCAATGTACCATTATTTACTCTTATTATATGATGATGTCAGATATTTGTACAAGACGCAAGACCATCCATTTAAAACGAGCAGTATATCAACTAATAAGGACCTCGATACACTCCAGTCTACGTACATCTACAGATAAGGTAAATATAATGAATTTCACTGGGAAGAATCCAACCAGATCGGAAATATTAATAAACAGATTAATAAATGGGAAAATTTTAGAACATGCCTCCCACTTTATAGATCTAGGATTTGAAATTACTTTTTGCCATGCCAGAGATTCTGAAAAGAGGGCTAGCAAATATCTTCCTACATGTGGAACAACAGAAAGAAGAGAAACAAGAACGGAAGCACAAATGAAATTCTATAACATTACGGCTGTTACTACCCTGGAATACCGTTCATAACTTTGGGTAACAACAAAAAAATTAAAAAGCAGTATGCAGGAATCAGAGATAAAGTACAGAGATATACTAGAGGCTGTAATAAAAGGGATAAATTAAGGAATGAAACAGTGATGTCGGATTTAAAAATCTTATGAGTTGAGGACAAGATAGATGACAAGGAATGAAATGGAAAGATCAAGTTAGTAGAACTATAGCAGATAGACTGCCAAAAGAAAGTGTATTACAGGCCAACTGGAAGGAGACAACAAGGTATTGGTATTTAATTGAAACATTGTCATGATGACCTCTCCACTGGCACGATTCCGGAAAAGCCACGCATTGAGATCTCCGGGAGCGAAGTGCCAAAGGGGGGGGGGGGGGGGTTACCATTAGAAACACAGTAAATAACTAATGAGAGAGTAACATTCTACAATTCGGGGCATGGAATGTCAGAAGCTTGAACGTGGTAGGGAAACTAGAGAATCTGAGAAGGGAAATGCATGGCTGGGTCTTGATATAGTGGGTCAGTGAAACGACATGGAAGGAAGCCAAGAATTTCTGGTCAGACGAGTATAGGGTAATATCAACAGTGGGAGAAATTGGTATAGTGGAGTAGGAATCGTTATGGTTTGCAAGGTATGGCAGAGAGTGAGTTACTGTGAACAGTTCAGTGGTCTGGGTGGTCTCATCAGAATCGACAGCAAAGAAACACTCGCAAAATAGTTCACATATTCACGCCGACGTCGCAACTTCAAGATGAAGAGATAGAGAGAATATACGAGGATCTTGAACGAGCAATTCAGTACGTAAAGGGAGATGAAAATCCAATTGCAATGGGTGACTGGAATGCACTGTAGGGCAAGGAGATGAATAAAGCGTTACGGGAGAATATGAGCCTGGTAGTAGAAACGAAGGAACAGAAAGCCTAACTTAGTTCTGCAACAAATATCACTTAGTAACAGCGAATAGTCTGTTCAAGGATCACTAGAGTGTGAGGTTTACTTGGAAATGGCCGGGAGTGGCCGGGAGGTACGAGAAGATTTCAGTCAGGCAGAGATTCCGAAATCAGCTATTAGATTTTATGGCGTAACCAGGGGCAGATACAGACTCAGACCGTAATTAAATAATGATTAAGAGTAGGTTGAAGTTTAAGAGACTAGACAGTAAGAATCAATGAGTAAGTAAGTGGGCTATGGAAGCACTAAGAAATAAGGAGATACTTTTGACGTTCTCCGAGGCAACAGACAGTGTGATTATGAAGAGCTGAGTAGGCAGTTCAGTTGAAGAGGAATCGACATCTCTAAAGAAGAATACCACAGAAGGGGAAAAGCACCGTAGGAACAAGGAAGATAGCTCCGAGGAAACCGTGCAAAACAGACAAAATACTTCAGTTAATCGATAAAAGAAAGAAGTACAAAAAGGAACAGGTAAATTAACGAAAATACACTCCTGGAAATGGAAAAAAGAACACATTGACACCGGTGTGTCAGACCCACCATACTTGCTCCGGACACTGCGAGAGGGCTGTACAAGCAATGATCACACGCACGGCACAGCGGACACACCAGGAACCGCGGTGTTGGCCGTCGAATGGCGCTAGCTGCGCAGCATTTGTGCACCGCCGCCGTCAGTGTCAGCCAGTTTGCCGTGGCATACGGAGCTCCATCGCAGTCTTCAACACTGGTAGCATGCCGCGACAGCGTGGACGTGAAACGTATGTGCAGTTGATGGACTTTGAGCGAGGGCGTATAGTGGGCATGCGGGAGGCCGGGTGGACGTACCGCCGAATTGCTCAACACGTGGGGCGTGAGGTCTCCACAGTACATCGATGTTGTCGCCAGTGGTCGGCGGAAGGTGCACGTGCCCGTCGACCTGGGACCGGACCGCAGCGACGCACGGATGCACGCCAAGACCGTAGGATCCTACGCAGTGCCGTAGGGGACCGCACCGCCACTTCCCAGCAAATTAGGGACACTGTTGCTCCTGTGGTATCGGCGAGGACCATTCGCAACCGTCTCCATGAAGCTGGGCAACGGTCCCGCACACCGTTAGGCCGTCTTCCGCTCACGCCCCAACATCGTGCAGCCCGCCTCCAGTGGTGTCGCGACAGGCGTGAATGGAAGGACGAATGGAGACGTGTCGTCTTCAGCGATGAGAGTCGCTTCTGCCTTGGTGCCAATGATGGTCGTATGCGTGTTTGGCGCCGTGCAGGTGAGCGCCACAATCAGGACTGCATACGACCGAGGCACACAGGGCCAACACCCGGCATCATGGTGTGGGGAGCGATCTCCTACACTGGCCGTACACCACTGTTGATCGTCGAGGGGACACTGAATAGTGCACGGTACATCCAAACCGTCATCGAACCCATCGTTCTACCATTCCTAGACCGGCAAGGGAACTTGCTGTTCCAACAGGACAATGCACCTCCGCATGTATCCCGTGCCACCCAACGTGCTCTAGAAGGTGTAAGTCAACTACCCTGGCCAGCAAGATCTCCGGATCTGTCCCCCATTGAGCATGTTTGGGACTGGATGAAGCGTCGTCTCATGCGGTCTGCACGTCCAGCACGAACGCTGGTCCAACTGAGGCGCCAGGTGGAAATGGCATGGCAAGCCGTTCCACAGGACTACATCCAGCATCTCTACGATCGTCTCCATGGGAGAATAGCAGCCTGCATTGCTGCGAAAGGTGGATATACACTGTACTACTGCCGACATTGTGCATGCTCTGTTGCCTGTGTCTATGTGCCCGTGGTTCTGTCAGTGTGATCATGTGATGTATCTGACCCCAGGAATGTGTCAATAAAGTTTCCCCTTCCTGGGACAATGAATTCACGGTGTTCTTATTTCAATTTCCAGGAGTGTAGATATACAAGTCAGTTAGGGAAAGTTGAGACAAAATGGTTGCATGAAGAGTGTAAAACAAACCTAAAAGAAATGATCGTCGGAAGGCAGATTCAGCATATAGGAAATTCAAAACAAACTAAGATGAAGGTAGAAACAAGTGCGGTAACATTAAGAGTTCAATATGAATTCCACTGATAGATACAGAGGAGAAAGTCGGTAGATGGGAAAAGCACAGTGATGGCCTACACGAGTTGGAAGGATTCTCTAGTGACGTGATAGAAGAAGAAGCAAGAGTTGACAGGGAAGAGACAGGGTATAGATTACTAGAAGCAGAGATAATGGAGAATATATAAGATAACAGTCAGTTTGGCTTAGAAAAGAAAAAAAGCACCATAGAGGCAGTTCTGACGCGGCGGTTGATAGTGGAAGCAACACTAAAGAAAAATCAATACGTGATCATAGGATTACCGACTTGGAAAAAGATGTCGACATTGTAAAGAGGTGCAAAATGTTCTAAATTCTAAGAAAAATAGGTATAGGCTATAAGGAAAGGCATTAAACATATAATACACTCCTGGAAATTGAAATAAGAACACCGTGAATTCATTGTCCCAGGAAGGGGAAACTTTATTGACACATTCCTGGGGTCAGATACATCACATGATCACACTGACAGAACCACGGGCACATAGACACAGGCAACAGAGCATGCACAATGTCGGCACTAGTACAGTGTATATCCACCTTTCGCAGCAATACAGGCTGCTATTCTCCCATGGAGACGATCGTAGAGATGCTGGATGTAGTCCTGTGGAACGGCTTGCCATGCCATTTCCACCTGGCGCCTCAGTTGGACCAGCGTTCGTGCTGGACGTGCAGACCGCGTGAGACGACGCTTCATCCAGTCCCAAACATGCTCAATGGGGGACAGATCCGGAGATCTTGCTGGCCAGGGTAGTTGACTTACACCTTCTAGAGCACGTTGGGTGGCACGGGATACATGCGGACATGCATTGTCGTGTTGGAACAGCAAGTTCCCTTGCCGGTCTAGGAATGGTAGAACGATGGGTTCGATGACGGTTTGGATGTACCGTGCACTATTCAGTGTCCCCTCGACGATCACCAGTGGTGTACGGCCAGTGTAGGAGATCGCTCCCCACACCATGATGCCGGGTGTTGGCCCTGTGTGCCTCGGTCGTATGCAGTCCTGATTGTGGCGCTCACCTGCACGGCGCCAAACACGCATACGACCATCATTGGCACCAAGGCAGAAGCGACTCTCATCGCTGAAGACGACACGTCTCCATTCGTCCCTCCATTCACGCCTGTCGCGACACCACTGGAGGCGGGATGCACGATGTTGGGGCGTGAGCGGAAGACGGCCTAACGGTGTGCGGGACCGTAGCCCAGCTTCATGGAGACGGTTGCGAATGGTCCTCGCCGATACCCCAGGAGCAACAGTGTCCCTAATTTGCTGGGAAGTGGCGGTGCGGTCCCCTACGGCACTGCGTAGGATCCTACGGTCTTGGCGTGCATCCGTGCGTCGCTGCGGTCCGGTCCCAGGTCGACGGGCATGTGCACCGTCCGCTGACCACTGGCGACAACATCGATGTACTGTGGAGACCTCACGCCCCACGTGTTGAGCAATTCGGCGGTACGTCCACCCGGCCTCCCGCATGCCCACTATACGCCCTCGCTCAAAGTCCGTCAACTGCACATACGGTTCACGTCCACGCTGTCGCCGCATACTACCAGTGTTAAAGACTGCGATGGAGCTCCGTATGCCACGGCAAACTGGCTGACACTGACGGCGGCGGTGCACAAATGCTGCGCAGCTAGCGCCATTCGACGGCCAACACCGCGGTTCCTGGTGTGTCCGCTGTGCCGTGCGTGTGATCATTGCTTGTACAGCCCTCTCGCAGTGTCCGGTGCAAGTATGGTGGGTCTGACACACGGGTGTCAATGTGTTCTTTTTTCCATTTCTACGAGTGTATGTTCAAAATAAAAAAAAGAGGGAGAAATAAGACTGGAAAATCAAGAATGATGTGCTACGATTAAAATGTATGTAAAAGAGGGACGTTGCCTTTCGCTGTCCAGTCTATACATCGAAGAGGCAATGAGCGATATAAAAGAAAGGTTCAAGAGTGGGATTGAAATTCGTGGTGAATAGATGTCTTAAAATTCGCTGTTGACGATACTATCCTCAGTGAATGTGAAGAAGGGTTGCGAGATGTGTTCAGTGGAATAAACAGTCTAGTGAGTACAGAATATGGTTTGAGAGTAAATCGAAGAAAGACGAAAATAATGAGAAGCAGAAATGAGAACAGCTATAAAATTAACACTGTAATTGGGGTCACGAAGTAGATAAAGTTTGGAAATTGTGGTACGTAGACAGCAAAATAACTTGTGACATTCGGAGCAAGAAGGACTTAAAAGGCAGACTAGCACTTGCCAAAAACGCATTCCTGGCCTAGGGAAGTCTGCTAGTAAGAAACATAGGTCTTAACTTGAGGAAGAAGTTTCTGAGAGTGTACGTTTAGAGCACAGCATTGCATGTTAGTGAAACATCGACTGTGGGAAAAAAGAGGGAGCTACCGAGGGTAAAAACTCTGGAGGAAGACAGAAATTGGAATACATCCAGGAAATAATTGAGAACGTAGTGTTTAAGTGCTCCTCTGAGATGATGGAAAGATTGGTACAGGATGGGAATTCATGGCGGGGCCTGCTTCAAATCATTTAGAAGATCGAGGATTCAAAAATAAAAAGGTAGGCCTCCTAAGAGATGATGTACCATGGACATCGGAACGGGTGACTATAACACCTAACACTCCGACGAATATATGATGATTATGATGATACCAACAATATATTATTCGGTGTAGTGCCGTCGGCGCACTCCTTTCTTAGCAGTACTCATCACAGAACTCTTCTCACTAATGAAACTGGCCTCACACTGTGAGCATAAATGCTCGCACCATATCCTACGGACGATGCCTATGTAGGTTGGTCGTATGCTCTGATTGTTTTGATTGTATTTAAGGCCAAATTGCCTGTCTGTAGCGGTTATAGGGTACTATAGTTCATCATGTTCTGCCTGCCACCAATACAAGATGTACTAAGTTACGACGTTTTTCGAGGAATACTAGCTGGGTATCTCGTTACTACGTTTCTTCTAATCTTTATATCATTAAGTCTTATTTTAGGGTTTCTTGCTTTGTCTCCTTTCAGAAGAAGTAACTAAGTTTCTTAAGGTGCTAGCTACAATCGGATACTCGGACACCATCCATCATGAACAGGGAGCAGTGCATTACATTTCTCTTATTTGATTCTTCCGGAGCCGTCGCTTCCAACGAACAGTACTTTACTCGAAAATGCTACCACGCCGGTCAAGTTACCGTTGTCATGTATCTTCTGTAGTATGGGCTCCAACTCTACATCCCGAAACTCTGAACCACACAGTGATTTCTGCTGACGGCCTTTTGTTGCTGCCTTCATTATTCCCGTGCCTTTGCATATTAACGAGACATGTCTCCCGCGGCAGTAGTCCCTCAGGCAGTTGTACGGGGCCTCTGGACACTCCAGCTACTGAAGATGTCCAAAGAAAGACGTCATATAGGTTACCAAAACCACCAGCGATATCTATCATATCCGTTGACTTGCCTCTTCCAAACGAGTACGTGTGAGGGCTCATACCTTGTAGCAGTCTACGGTCTTCTAATCCCTTGTGTAATATGTTTTCAAATACTTTGCCGAGAACGTTCAAAAGAGCAGCCGTTCTGCAGGATTTTGGTATCGTCGGATCTTTAATGTCGCCGCTTCGCCATTCTTCCTCGGTGTAGGGACCTTTTCTTCCAAGAGGCAATCGGTGCACAATTCAAGCACGTAAACATGTAATTGATCACATATGGTTGGTACTACATTGACAAGGATCCCATCTGATAGTGTAAATTTTTTCGTTCTCATTCTTCAAATTATTTGTTTAATTTCTGTTTGTGCGAAGGGTTACACAGGTCTATATTTGCAGTAGTATACTCAATTTTTTTTCGCGAACTACTCTGATACGTCTTGCCTTTTTCACTGTCGGCAGGAAGTTGTGTTATCATTAGCAAGACAGCTGGCTCTTTCTGTTTTTCTGTTACCGTCCGATCATTCTCTTTGACTAGACGCATTGGGACGGAGACTTGAAACGCAAAATTATTCACTCTAATGTCTCACTGAGTAATAGAAAAACGCAGTTTAGAAATCTGAACTGTAAACAAACAAACAGATTGCTGTGGAAGGCGTAGTTAATATAGTCGTAATGGAAATAATGAAGAATGGACGATGGTACATGAAGGATGACATAGTTTCGAAGATATAAGAAAATACCAAGAATCATAGGGAAACTAGACGTCACTTAAAATAGTGAGGAGAACTGCCGAGTATATCTTATAAGCGTAATTCACGAAAAGGTCTTGTACAGAGTACTTACGCGACAGTAAATTTCAATTGGGTGTGTCGGTGATGCGCTATACGCAAGCCATTTGTGAGCAGTTATTCATTTTGTCTGCATTTGATAGTACTCTCCGAAGCACCTGAAGAATACTTGTTTAACTTATCCAGTGGTAAGAGTAGAGTTTCATTTCCGTTGACTTTCCGACATATACATTCGGAAAAGAGAATTATCGGAGGAAAGGTCTGCTTACACAGCAAATTTAGGGTGAGTTTTTTTATACCGGTGGACGATAAATACGAAACTTACACAGTCGGAGTCATTTCTGAAACAATGGTCATAACCGATGATGGCCTTGCGTGGGAGCAGAGGCGTCCAAGAGCAGTCGACGGATTGTGATCCTTCAGCAGTTTCGCCGAAGGAAGTCTAGAAGACGCAATTCTGGGCGGTAGCTGTGTTGGCGAAATGTTTTCATTGCGTGTCCACAGTACGGTGGACGCACAAGGAAAACAATATGAAACCCTTGTCTCTACATTCCTCTCGAAAAAGAAAACACCCGTTGCGTTGGTTGTCCGAGACGTGAATTTTAATGTGACCCTGTGCGAAAGATGTAAACGTTCTTTAGTTGCTTGTTTCGTTTTGCTTCCGGTCACGACGGAGAGTATGACATACATCACTACAATAACCTTTGCAAGGTTCTCTGTGTAATAGTAGCTTCTTTCACGAGTATAAGGCATATGTCTAGTCTTCTCCACTAACGTTGCAAATTAAGACGTCTTGAGCTCGTTCGGCTTAGTATTTAAGTGATTATGTGTTGCTAAGCAAACACCTACAAAGTGATACATACTAACTGAAATAAAATACTATATGAAAATACAGTGATAATCCTTAGCACTTACACAGACTAATTATCTTACGTCGTGTCTGTAAATAATTCATTAATATACGTTATTTTCAGCGGAAAACAACTATGAGTCAAAATTTACCCGGTACTGTATCTCTCATTCATTTTAAATAGAGGATAACATTATTATGAGGAGGAAAGTTGTTGCTCGCCATATAGCGGAGATGTTGAGTCACAGATAGACACAACAAAAAGACTTTCACAATTAAAGCTTACGGACATTGGCTTTCGTCAGCTATAGACACAAATACGCACACACACCCTCACACAAATGCAAGTCCCACACAAACCATCTTCAATTTTCCATTGTTAAATAAAAGATACCTTGATTACTCTCCTCCGAAATAAAATGCAGCACAGTATTACCAGCTGTATTCTGCAATATTCTTTACTTGTAACGGTATGTATGTTTACTCAGTAGAAATTTGAGACAGCAACAAACACAACGAAGTAAACTTATTCTCGTTCAAGACGTAACAGATATGTACGTAATAAGATATAAAACGCTAGATTCTCCGTAGTCACAAAATATAGAGAATTAATAAAGCGAAAGCCAAAGTATGATTGAGAAACTGTTTGTGCTGAGAAACTGTGAAATGTGACTATGGTGGGTGACCATAAAAGCATTTTTGTAATAACGAGCAAATAGAGAAATTTTACAATTTCCCAGATGTTTCTCTCGTGATCAGTAACCGTAGCTGCAGAGTAAAACGTAGAACAGTAGAATCTTTTAAATTATTTTTGCTATTGAAATTATTGTCATTGGAAAGACGCGGCAGTTAATAAAAAAAGAAAAGAAAATCATTTAATAGTCTACTCACAAAGAGACAGTGAAAATAATGTGTTACGTGGATGAGAATTTTTGCGCAATAAAAGAGACAGAATAACTGAATGATATATAAAATACGTAAAAAAATACTATAGCGTCGTTTAAGCTAACGGCAGCTACTTTTAGGATGACATTTCTGCTAAATCAGAAAGACTACCCTTAGTAAATAGCGTCTGAAAACTGATAAGCCTGGAAACCAACGATGCGTGTTCCCTTGGTTTGCACATTCAGGGTGATCTGAAACAATCTGAAAAGGGTTTAAAGGTGTCGCAGAGGAGGTGGCGCTAAGAAATATTTGTTAACAAAAAAATTAGGTACGTTGCTCCTTTTCAGACGTATTTAGCATTGAAGTTAGGCAATCACGTTGCTGCGGGTAAAAATTCAAGCGGCCTGCCATACATAATTAATTTCAGTTGTTCTCAAATCGTAGATGACAGCTCACGAGACTGCTGAATCTTCGGCTTGTGTTCGATTCATACTACTCTCTCATATCCAGTCTCTGGTTCGTTCTAATACCGTATACGCAGATGAATAATAAGTAATAAAATATGTCCCTTAGGATTATTAATGTTTACTAACAGTATTCTAATTGAAACCAATTTAATATTTATTATTCCTAATCAGAAAACAGCAAAAGGCTACTTGTAAGAAACTTCTCGCGGGTGGTTTCGCGCTCTCAAATACTCTCTGCGGATTCAAGTGAACTTAATTATCGAATTGCTAATGAATGAAGTGCAGCAGTACATCGTGAACGTGGTGCAGAGTCTTTTCACTAAGCATGGCGCATTCGCCCCCACACACAGACATTCAAAGCCAGTAACCGCAAATATTATCACAAACTGGAGCAAAATACACTAAGTTTGGTACTGCCTGTTACAAGAACGAAGTTAAAAATCATACGAGCGTTCTAAAATCAGTTGCCGAAGTTGCATTCAGAGTGTTCTAAGGCTCGTGCAAAGGAAAGGTACGAGCCTGAGACCAGTCAAAATCACCAAAGTATAGCCGTCTATACACGGCATCTTCTCGTGTTTAGTCGAGCAGTTGAGTCCATTCAGGGTCCATCTCCAAAAAAGCAACGTTTTCCTCCCTTGAACTCATCCGAACTCCTGTCTCAAAAACAGCACCGACGATAGATAAGAAACTTCTCGCGGGTGGTTTCGCGCTCTCAAATACTCTCTGCGACGTCACATGCTACGGAATTCAAGTTTGATGTTGATCGCTATTCAGAACTAACCCTAGTTTCATATACTCTGGTATGTTCATTGTATGAAATTAATCACCTTTCCAACACCCCCCTTTTTTGACCACTCGTAAACAACCGATCCAAAAACTACATTGACCTTATATACTGAAAGTCACATTCACACGTTTCCCGTAACACAACAGAAATATGTGAAACACATTTACAAGAATAAAAGCATTCCGCTTCAAAGAAGCATGCTTCTATCCTCTCTCCATAGGTGCCTAAAGATTTTAAATAGCGTGATCTAATCACTGCTTCATTAAGACATTAAAATACCCATTTGGCAATCAATGAAGTAACTATTTAATAAAACTTCAAATATTCAGTATCTACGATTTTCAGAAAGGAACTTAGTAACTGAAGCTGCGTTCATGTAACAGGTAGCTTGGACAAGAAAGAGTGACGTAGCCCATAAATTTGCTTCTAGAAACTAAAAGGCTGCACATTTAGGCGACATACTCCAATCGGAAGGAACTTAAATTGGTGAGCATTACAAAAATATGTATACTGCCTAGACGAACAATAAAATAAAAATAATATTCTGTTGCTAGAGAAACTCGTTTGTAACTCACCAGCGTTAAGCAACAATCAAATATGAATTACATTGCAGAAACTGTATATTGGCTCTCTCCTCGTCATTACGATGGATCACGAGATCATTAAAACTGTAAGTAACTGGTCTTCGAAAAACTTGGAACGTCCCCCTAGAAAAATTAATGAATTACTATGCAGGTTAACCCCTTACGTTATTTGAACGTACTCAGACATTTCGCTCTTTACTTATTATGATCAACACTACACTGACACACAATATTTTTAGCGCAACGCAATCTGACTTTCAATAATCCCTACAAAATAATGGCCCTGACTAACATTAACCTATAACTTTCATAAATCACTTACCTCACAAAAATCTTCGTTACTCGAACTACTGCAATACAGCGAGCGCCACTACTGCCAGCTAAATAAAAGATTCAAACTACTGAATGCACTAACTACTGATAGGCGTAGTTAGCAAATGAATGATTTTGATAGGGAACAAACAATGTATCTACCTTAATAGTGTTCAAAAGTCATAATATATATAGCAGTTCATGACAACCAGTCTTACAAATGCAATGTCTCTGATGGACACACGTCCAGATCATCCGCTCTCAAAATTCCGCCATCTCTCTCCCCACATCCACCAATGCTGGCAGCTGACCTCCAACTGCGGAACGCTACGCGCTGTTAACAGCCAACTGCCCAACACTGCAATAGCAAATTTCAACAATGCCACCCATCCACAGACTGCACACAGCAGAGCCAGTGATTTTCATACTGTGCGCTACGTGGCGTTACCAATATAAAAACCTAAACAGCCTACTTACAAACTCAGTATCTCAAAATTCTGCCTCAGTTGCGAAATGCTACTGGTCGTTACCCAGGTTTCAGCTAGAGTAATCTAGCCTTCTTCAGAAGCGTAAAAGAAACTAATACATTCCAGAATAAGGCACGGTCAAACCCTAGCGTCCGCAGTTAACCAACCACTTTCCACAAAGTGGGGCCTGGGCTCTTCCT
Organism: Schistocerca piceifrons; assembly: GCF_021461385.2. Classification (NCBI taxonomy): domain Eukaryota; kingdom Metazoa; phylum Arthropoda; class Insecta; order Orthoptera; family Acrididae; genus Schistocerca; species Schistocerca piceifrons. Next base: position 626,543,542 of record NC_060140.1, read on the forward strand.
CAGCCAAGTAACGTAGCTAGACGTGGTACCACGGTACTTTAACTTTTTATGTTTCACCCTGCCTTATTCTGCCATGTATTAGTTTATTTTGTGCTTCTGAAAAAGGCTGGATTACGCTAGCTGAAACCTGGGTAATGACCAGTAGCATTTCGCAACTAAAGTGGATTTTTGACATATTGATTGAATTTTATTTGGAGGGTAGAAGGATTAAACTGTAGAGAAACAAACAGATTAAAGGCAACTTCTATATGCAGTACGACTTCCTCAGAATGTAAGGTCCAAAAGATATAATAAAGCTATAACCGAGTGTACTTATTTTACTAAGATAACAGAGTTGGCGAAATAATCATGTGAGAGGTACTCTTCCTCTTTTAGACTTCTTAATACAGATTTCACAGTTGGTTTTAAACTAGGTTCCCAATAAACTAGAGACCAGAAATTTTAAACATAGCTCACACTTTGTTGACAATGATTTCAGGTCGCTCTTTTCGATAAGAATGGGGTGGTAACACCTGAAGTATTGGCTGCCCTGCAACGCCGGTTTGTCACGCAGGTGGTATTCGAATGCATTGCTGTTGGTATGTCAGGCTACGAGCACAGATCCGGGGAGAGACGGTAAAAGGTGTGCGTGTTACTTTTGCAAGAATTTTCCTTGTTTTGTCTGTCTGAAATCGCACTTGAAAGGTGTGAATTGCTTAGACATGCCGACAGCCTCGACAGAGATACTGCACTACGCAAAGAGATGAATCAGAGGCGATTTTGGTCTGCTCTGCCACATTTATCTTTTCTTCGCAAGGAGACAGTCAGTTGAGCTTTGGTGTGAGATGTAAACAGTCGAGTGTTAGGTAACAGCAAGTGACAAACAATGGAGGTATTGGGAATGTTAATATAAGTGTGTAGAAGACATACTCCGGTGAGAAAAATAATTAATTTTTGCCCTCATACAATCCTATTTGTAAAGGATGGATTACAGGTAATAATAAAGTTTGCTTTATTTGCGGTAACATCTTGATAATGCAGCATTTTTGGTTCGTCAAGCTTCTAGATAAGGAATCTTTTTGTTGTAAATGTTTTGCTAAGATTTATCGTTCATTGAGAGAGATATTGATTTAAGAATTTGATTTTGGAATTTTGTTTAAGAGTAAATTTTGTAATTCTTAGCCCACTGTTAAGTGATTTCAGAGAAAACTCAAATTTTTTTGATGTTTCATTAAATGTTATTAAGTTTAAGGAAATGGAATTGTAATTGAGTTCATTTCAATCACTTTCCAAGAGTCAATTACGTATCACTTACTAAAAACTATTTTCAAAATAATTACGAACCAACAATGATTGCAATGTTTTTAGAGTACACATTGTACCTCTGCACATCTCTGTAGTTAGGTTTCTCGACTCTGTTATCGTGACCATTGCAGCTACGACAGCAGTTCACACACAGCTAAGACAAATTGTGTAGCTTATTTCTTTAGTTAAATTTCACGTAGGCAAGATTTAATTTCATCGTAATCAATTTTCTTTTATCAATGTTCATAATCAGATATTATGATTACGATAAGTTTCGTACAGTTATAATTTTCTTAGGATTCTCATAGCTCGATTTATCTACACCGCGTCGCAGTTGAATTTCGACACCAACAGTTAGCGTCACGCTATCTACACATTCAGACTCACTTTCAAATTTTCTTGCACTCAGCAAAAACAAAAAAAAAACAAAAAAAATCAACACAGATAACCTTCACTATGCGACATACCTTCTAAATTTGGGCGTCGATAAATTTTCTGAGATTTCTGTCAAGTTATCAGATAGAGTGCAATGCATTGCTTTTTGCTTGTATCTTTGTTTCGCTGCTGCGCTATTTACTATTCTTTTGCGTTATCTTACACCTCAATATGATAATTTCTGGAAAATTCATTTTTTAAAATACTTTTCTTTGCTTTTATAAATTCCACCTGTGCAAAACAGCGAACAACAAGTCGCATAGCAAATATTTTCAGGCGCAAAATTCATGTGACAACAATACCTTTAGTTCTGACGAGCGACAGATGTATAGAGACTGATATAGAGAACGAGCTACAGACACCAATTCAGACATGACAATGCTTCAGGTAACTGATTCCCTCCTCGACTGTCATGTTGCAAGGTACATGGAAATTAGACAGGTTTCATATGTCAATATATTTGTGAACTCATATATTTCTTTTGATGATGAGACGCAAGACTCAAGATTAAGGGCCTTAGAGTCCGAGAAGTGAGATGGTATCACCACACAGACGACGCAAAATTTTTCGAAAAACGCGACACTGAATGGAAACACAAACGAACAATCACGTCGTCACTCAACTGTTAGCACCAATTCTTTCCAGAAAAACGAACTTAAGCTTATGCTTCAGCACTTATTACAAGAAAGTAACAAAATACTGTCAGATCAGTTATCAAATCATCTTGAAACCAAATTACAAGAGAATAAAAAAATACTTGAAACAAAACAAAAGGAAGCACTGATTCATTCGTGTAGGATGTAACGACAGGCATGAAAACCGAATTAATCAAAATCTCTACATGATTAGGAGGAACTGCAAAAACCAACAAATACGTCAGTTTTCCTATAGAGTAATTAACGTTAATACAATATTTAAGGAAATTGCGGATGCATTCCGACAAGGGATTGCTTCAGTTATTGAAAGAATTAACAAAGTAGTTCCTAGTGCTAGGTCGCAAAATTGCAGCGTATTATCACAAAAGCATCCGGAAGAGATACAGAATAAAACTGTCACCAGTGCAAAACATAAATCTGAAACACTGAAAGCAAAGCTCGATTGACTTTCAAACGAAGTTAAGCAAATTGAAGTAAATACAGACCATCACTCAACAGATACGAAACGAATACCGTTTTAAAAAGCCGAAGAATTTCAGTCTTTTGATGGTTTTAAAGGACAGATGCTGGTAAATAAAGAGCACACACAAGAAATCACGCTCTCATCTAGCTGACACTGAAAAGCAATTGACTCAGTAACAAGAGACACATGATTCTAGTGAGAGCTATATGGACGAGAAAAATATTTCATGCCGTTTTGACCGACTTGGTGGTGAGAGATACTTTGAAAATTAACGTGGACATTCACATACGTATTTCAACCGACCGAAATTTAATGACTTTACAAGACAAGACGGATTTGAACAGAAACATCTTTACAATAAGGTTAAACGTTTTTCGCAATGGCATCAGTGATTTACAGTAGTGGGACAAGAGGGCACGACCCCAATCTCCATTTTTGCCTAATTTATTCAAGATGGTGGTGATGACGTCATCCAAGATGGCGAATTTTGGCAGGAGAATAGTCCAATTGTGCTATGTCCACTAACCTAACCACAAGAAAAAATGACTAAAAGTTTGAATTTTGGCGGGAAAATAGTCCAATTGTGCTACGTCCACTAACCTAAGCCTCCAGAAGAAAAAATGGCGGGAAGTTTCAATTCCAACAGGATAATGCATGCAAAGACCGTACTTGTCTTTATTATTACTATTGATTGTCATTCATTAACATTCATTATCATTTATGATTATCATTTATTATTATTTATTATTATTGGCCTGCCTCCACTACAAATTCCCTCCAAATTCAAATTCCAACACGATAATGGAAGCAAAACCTAACTTTTGTTTATTATTATTCATTATTATTTATTAACATTCATTATCATTCATTGTCTTTTATTATCATTCATTATCATATATTATCATTCATAATCATTTATTATTATTGGTCTACCTCGACTAGAAAATTGTGCCAAATTCACGTTTCCAACACGATATTCTCTTGAATACTGTAATTCTATGTATTATTATCATTTATTATTTATTCAAGATGTCCGATTTTCTTGCTGAGAAAGCCATTCTCCTTAGATCCATAACAAAAATCTATCACAAGTTCAAATCCCCAACACCATAATTGATCACATGTACGAGCATTCTCAGTCACTTATCTTTTTTCACTGGTAGCCTATCATAATCGCGTCAAATAATAAACTGCACTTACAGTAACGTAATTCAAGTCCCTTGATTTTTCAGGGGGGAAGGGACTGAAGACTTTATTTCAAGCAGTACAGTCATCACTTGTTCTCCAACTCAGTCAGCACACACATCTTTGATATCGCAGTGCAGTCACCACGACGTCTGCACTTCAACTGTTCACATCCTCGCCACCCCCTGGCCAGCACGCGGAGACACTGCATACACCTGTCACAGAGGCGGCCGACCACTAGCTCGGTGGGGGGGGGGGGGGGGGACCAGCGATCGCTACCACGTAGTAAACATGTTTTCGCTGGACGTCACAGGGGCCCCTTTGTCCGCTTACCACGTGTATTCATCGCCTCCACACGTTCCCCGCCAAAATTGTCTCCCTCGGAGCTGAATCGCACAACGGTCGGCCGTTTCATTGCAACACCTTCGGCTGCATTGTTCTTCTCATGTATACCGCCTTCGTCTCAAGTCTGGACCTGCCTTCACGTCTATTCTCAGATTAGCTCATAGCTTTAGTCACGTGATATAACCAGCGTCCTAGTGTTCGGTATGCGGTTTAATGCGCTGTCTACTTGCGATCGTTAACGGTGAACCCGTCGGTCATCAGAGGACTTTCATCTCATGTGTGATGAAGGTTGACACATTCCTCTAAATGCACTTTGATTTACGCGATCCCCACCCTATCGCATGCTTGGTGTAAAATCGAGACTTCAGCGTCATAACCAATTTAGCTATGGGTATGTGTGAGGGTCTGTAATCATTGTGTACACACTTACCCGACAGACGGGTGTTTACAGAGTCGGTGACGGGATGACTTTTAATTTTCACGCGTTGGACGCTGTTGTTATACGTATCTGTTTGCTTGTAGGATGTACCGGCTGCTAATAACTATCATTTTTTATATAGACCTGATGGAGTAATAGTATTATTTCTGACTCGTGATCTGATGTGATCATTGGGCACTAGTCGTGTCCGCAGGGCTGTATTGGGCTCGTATCATAGAAAGGAAAAGTTTTACGATTGGGGTAGAGATAGCTCAGCGTAAGGTGACTGGGGAGAAGGATGTATGTCTGACAGGTCGGAAAAGTAAGCGATCTACGGTTATTGCCCGTTATTAAGTGCTGAACGTTCTAGTCTTAGGAGTGTGTGTGTGTTGATGTTCTCTCTCTCTCTCTCTCTCTCTCTCTCTCTCTCTCTCTCTCTCTCTCTCCTACTGGAACCTTCGATGCACCGATCATGGACTCTAGAACAATACTTTACACATGATAGATTGGATGATTTGCTACGTTGTGTACAAATATCGCTCCATTTTTGTTCTTCTTAATTGTATGCTATTAAATTAAGGCACTTTGAAATCTGTTACTATAGATCGATATGGTGTGCTAAGCTTCAAGACTTGGTTACATTTCGAGAAATGTGGTGCACTTGGATGGATTAGGACTAGGAATGCTCTATTCAGTCAAGAGAGGTGGAGTGTATTCGTCTGCTCGGTTGAGGAATATTTGGGTAGCGATGTTACGGGGTAGGTAGGTCAATGCCGAGATGAGGATGGTCTTTTAACGTAAGAGGACTAGATAGCTCTGTGACCGCCATACCCAGAGAGATTGATTGGGTACTATGCGCGAGGTCTTAGAAATATGTACAGCGTTGTCTGGTATAATTTGATCGTCTTAAGTGTGAATGGACGTGCTGAGAAGTCATCTATGAATGGTCGCAGTGATACTTGCAAAGTAGAGGATGTATGGTTTAGCTATGATACTGAAATTAAGAAAAACAAGCTGTCACATGATTGGCCAGTGTTGGACTTCCTGTAAAATTTTTCGCGATATCAGCTGTGATGGATAATATTACAGTAGATCTGTGGTGTCTTATCCATCGCATCTGTGCATTGGGTACGACATAATGATTGACTGACAATGTTTGCTTGAGTTGGGGGAGAAATTTTGGTTGATGGACTGCAACTTCCAGGGTTGCTAGCACCGAAAACGGTGATCCTGTACTTGTGTGCAAAAATGACCAATCACTAGAAATTGAATGCAGAGTTATAAACTATTCAGTCACTGCGACATATGAGTTTAAATGTAGAGGTGGTCAATCACTTTCGAGAGAAGTGGCTACAACGCCAGCAGGCTCTTCTATTTTCCTTGTGTTGTGGGTGTCCCTTATTTAAGATCATTCAGAGCTATCGACTGTAAGAATATGATTTATAAGGTGCAAGGTATAGTTTCCAGTGAGAGACCGTGCATCAGTCCATGTTAATGTCTGTTTAGAATCAGACAATGACTTCGAAGTCATAGCAGAAAGACGAAATGCTCGTCAGTGTGCAAAAGCTTGTTAGAAAACATTGTTTGAACTAGGGCAAGAGGCACCTTCTCATTCGCTTAGAGTATGGGTGATCAAACTTTAAAGGGGTCTCTGTAGTGTATGTGTATATTTAATATAATCTTGTTCATATAGGCATTTTTAGTTTGAGGTGTTGGATTTGGCGAGCTGTTAGGAATTCTTGGATGGCTGCACTCTGAGTTATTCGGGGGGAGTGTTGTGAATTCCGTTTGTCTGCGCTGGAGGTGGATCACATTGGTGCCTTCGTGACTTTTTCCCTGTTTGATGGTAGAGGATAAAGATGATAGCGTGTTGAGGATCTGTTGTACTTGTACCTAGTTTGAGCGCACAACACTGCGCGGAATTTCGGCGAATTGTCAAAACGAGGTCCTGTTGTAGTAACTGAGATCGTTCTGTTTATAGACAGGTTGCAGAAGGTAATAGATATGTCTTTCTCCGACTTAAATTGCAGAGATCAGATGGGTGAAGATAAATGCATACTCATATATGCTTGGAAAGGGAGAATGCTTTTTTTATTATTAAGTGAGTTTTGGCAGGAGTGAATATGGTTTTATATATGTGAGTCGAAATTGTGAGCGAAGGGTGAATGACGTCGGGTTCGCTGGCTGGGGGAGACACTGTTTACATGTCCTGTTGGAGATGCAAGGGGGAGATAGAGATCTGCGCTATTCAGGAATCCGTTTGTGCACTGTATGTCGTTAGACAATAGCTGGAGAGCAGGTATAGGGAGAGCCCACTCCAGCATTCTGGTCCTGGGGCTGAGTGGAAAGCTGTTTAGATGGACAGCTATGTGGCTTTGACATGCCGTCGGCGGCGCTCGGACACTCGCTTTATAAGGCGCCATGGTATTAGTTTGAGCATTTAGTACTTGTTTGGGTGGTTATTGGATTAGGAACTGTAATATTGAAGGTCACGTCCTAAGCGGGACCGCTGTGTAATTGAGTAAGTGTGTTTACATATTTGAAGATATGTTTCGCGAATGGTGATGTTAAGTTGATTGCTCAGCTTAGCTACCACTGTAAAAAAAGTAGCTGTCTGCTGCTGAAAGAAAGAAAAGAAAGAAAGGGATGACCTTGCCCTCAGACCTAATGGATGAGCTATTAGATAAGAGCAAGTGATAACTGAATTATGCTATGTGTTCGGATATAGGGGTCTCAAAACGGCGGGGCGAGATTTTTTTTATGTGCAAATTTATGCAATCTATAGATAGTGATATTCGACCACTAGTGACAGCAGTTAAGAGCGAAAAAATAGGTACAAATCGAGCGCTGGCGGAATGTTGGGGCAATGATAATAATATTTAATTGAAGGTGGAGGTAAATATGGACCAGGCATTGAATATTGTCGTATGTGCTTGATGCTCTGTATGAAAGTTCGACTCTTTAATTGCGTTTGGTATTTCTGGGTGTGTGTAAAATTAATTATACTGTTGAAAGTGCGAGAAAGATGAGTTAATTGGTGTTTAGATAGAGGCTACGTTTGTAATTCGAAAAGAGGGTATGAGAATGGTAAATTGATTGATAAGCATGCTTTGTGGGGTGATTTATGAGTTTCAAGATAGGGTTGAGGACGTTTGCGTAAGTTGATGGTGGGACAAGTGTGAGGTTAGGTGCGGTGGGAGGTGTAAATTAGATCTTATTTTATAAAAATGTTGTAAAGTAAGAATAATATTGGGAAGGTTTTCAGATGGCTGGTCACGCAACGAGGCGAGAGCAGGGATGTGTAGTTATATTTAGCTAAAGGGCTGTGTAATGTCGTGTGAGGAGCAATGTGCAGTGTGCTACAGTGTCATAGGAGGTAAAGACATGTGCTGCTATGATGTGTCTAGCGTATGGAGGCTGCGCTTTGGAATTATGCTACGTTGATATAAAGCTGACTTTCACCCGCGTTCGGTGGTCACGGCTCGGGATCGCGGTCCTGGACGGACGTATGTGTGTGCTTTGACCGCTGACGAGCGCGTTGACTGCGCCAACTCACGGTTGCGGAAGCCGAGCAGGGGCTGTGCGAGGTCTGAAGTCAGACGGATTGGTGACTTCTCCATCCTGTGGGCAGGGTGCATAGTGGGGGTACCTGCGAAAGTCTGCTGAGTTATTTTGCGAGCAGATCTGCAGCCTCTGCTATGCGTTATTAGGATAGTTTACGAGTACTGAGCGTATCTACACATCTGTGTGATGTATTATTTAGTAGCTGTTTGCTATAGTGTGTACTGAAATTATGTCTGTGATCTGTGCAACATGGCCCAGGGCACATCTGGGATTGGTGTTTTGTGATAGCGTGATAGATACACTGTATGGTTAAAAAAGTTGTTCAAAATAAATAGAGTGTTCTGAATGATTACACGCGCCTGCAGCGCAGATCAGAGTGACGGTTTTCCGTCACCATCTCGGTTGAATGTTAGTAGTAAATGTTTTCCCGACCGCGTTATTCGAGTGTGTCAACGAGCTATAAGCTATTCTGAGAATAGACGTGAAGGCTGGTCCAGACCTGAGACGTCGGCGGTATACACGAGAAGAACAATGCAGCTTGCACATGTGTCGGCTGTCACGAGCGCTCGGAAGCTGAACTTTGTTGGAGACTCTCGAATCCCCTTCCCTGCCGACCGCACACGCGCGAAGCCTGCCTTGGAGCGTAATCTAAAAGGCGCATAGGCGATATCAGTTTCTCCGGTGATAGGTGCGAATGCGACTGTGTTGAGGTCATGTCTGGGGGAGGCCGAGCAGGGACTTTGGGTCGGTTTGGCAGCTGGTGGTGTTTTGGCGCGTCTGTTGGACTATGTTGCGAGCATGTCTGTGCACGGTGCGGTACTTTATTTGGAGAGGTTAAGAGTACAGAGCTCGTCTGCTAATATTGTGTACTGCATTAGTTTAGAGCTGTTTGGTATTGTGTGGTGAAATTAGGAGTTGTTTACGTGTTTGTGGCCTGTGTCGGATGACCACAGTGGGATCAGTGTGGGTAATTTGTGACAAATATACTCCACGACTAAATAAAAATACTCCAAATAAATAAAGTGCAGCCCTTCCTTACTTCCCCTAGCAGCACAGCGCAGTCTGAGCTGTTTTTGCGCAATAAGGGCAATCTGAACAGAATGCGAGTGAGTAGACAAATAACTGGACAAATTTATCGGTAGAGGATTTACAGGTCTCGATTGGAATGAATGTCTTGATGGGTGTGGTTGTGTTGCCAAGTGTAGTGCAGTACTGGAGTTCAGAAACTGCCTTATGTCAGCCTTACATATCGAAACCTATGAGAAGTAAAAGTTTCAAAAATATATGTTGCAAATAAATAAGGTACACTCGTTCTTCCTTCCAACAGCCTATGAACTGAAATTATTTCTGAAAATTAGCAGTTGTTTGGCAATTTGGAGGTAAATGTTTTGCACTGTTTACGAGCGGTTCGCATGTCTGTAGGCTGTGCTATGAGTTATTTTTACTGTTTACAATTAGCAAGCGTGTATGTAGAACATTATAAATGAGTTATGTAGGAGTGTTTTGCAGGTCTGTATGATGTGGGACATGTCGGTGTGATAGATATACTCCATTCCTAAATAAAGTAAATTCGTTTCTCCATCCATGGACTTACTGCAGGGTGAGTCCGTCTTACCAGAAATGTGTAGGGAGAGGTTGAGTGCTGGTAGCTTAGTTTGAAACAATTTTCTTAAGTTGGTGGAAGAAGTGCAAGTGAGCTTTGTTAATTGCAGATTTGAAACTTGGCGCTGGTTCCTAGGAGGAGGAGGAGGTGGCGGTCTGGTCCTCGAAAAGGAGTTGAAATTAGGGAAGAACACGTGTGCATATGTATATGAAATTGTAAATTGAATTATTTAACATAGCGGGGTGGTGAGACTGAATTAGCGAGCATTCTTGCGATAAGCAAACGCGCTGTTATACGGTCATGGTGGATCATGGATCATGATAGGCTACCAGTGAAAAAAGATAAGTGACGGAGAAAGCTCCTACATGTGATCAATTATGGTGTTGGGGATTTGAACTTGTGATTATTTTTTGGTGTGAATGTAAGGAGAATGGCTTTCTCACCGAGAAAATCGGACATCTTGAATAAATGATAATAATGCATAGAAGTACAGTTTTCAAGAGAATATTGTGTTGGAATTTGAATTTGGCGCAATTTTCTAGTCGAGGTAGGCCAATAATAATAAATGATAATGAATGATAATAAATGACAATGAATGATAATGAATGTTAATAAATGATAATGAATAATAAGAAACAAAGGTAAATTTTTGCTGCCATTATCGTGTAGGAATTTGAATTTGGAGGGAATTTTCTAGTGGAGGCAGGTCAATAATAATAAATAATAATAATAAATAATAATAAATGATAATAAACAATAATGAATGATAATGAAAGATAATAAATGATAATGAATGATAATGAATGTTAATAAATGATAATGAAAAATAATAAACAAAAGTTAGGTTTTGCAGCCATTATCGAGTTGGAATTTGAATTTGGATGGAATTTGTAGTGGAGGCAGGCCAATAATAATAAATAATAATAAATGATATTAAATAATAATTAATGATAATGAATGATAATAAACGATAGTGAATGATAATGAATGTTAATAAATGATAATGAATAATAATAAACAAAAGTTAGGTTTTGCAGCCATTATCGAGTTGGAATTTGAATTTGGATGGAATTTCTAGTGGAGGCAGGTCAATAATAATAAATAATAATAAATGATAGTAATAAAAGATAATATATGATAATGAATGTTAATGAATGATAATCAACAATAATAATAAAGACAAGTTTGGTTTTGTATGCATTATCCTGTTGGAATCCAAACTTCCCGCCATTTTTTCTTCTGGAGGCTTAGGTTAGTGGACGTAGCACAATTGAACTATTTTCCCACCAAAATTCAAACTTCCCGCCATTTCTTCTTGAGGTTATGATAATGGACATAGCACAATTGGACTATTCTCCCGCCAAAATCCGCCATCTTGGATGACGTCATCGCCGCCATCTTGAATAAGTGTAGCAAAAATGGAGAGTGGGGTGGTGCCCTCTTTGTCCCACTACTATTTACATCCCTTAGATTGGAGCCAAGAGTTTATCATTTCTTTACCACCAGCTTGTCCAGTGACCCAGAAGTTAGAAATTACATGCAGTTCTTCGGAATGTGGAACAGCTTTTCGGATGCGACCCATAACAAGAAAATGCTCCTCTTTGGAGGTATTTCGAAATTCTTTTCTCACAGCATACTTGTCACACTACACAGCATGAAGTTAAGGACAATTTCATCAGTTTATCAAATTTTGAAAATTCTCGCTATGTAGCCTTAACGCTGGTCTTCAAGCACATGGTACAACAGAATCAAACATTAGGCAGAACCGTTCAGCCAATCCGCCTTAATCCAGCTTTGTATTTGTAAACTTCCAACATATTTACATCTTTCTTTGCTGAAGCACATCAGAAAGAAAACATCAATGCATTCCGTGAAGTTTTACAGTTCCATCAGATTCAAGAATCGGACTCTTGTGTTTAAAAAAAGCCGCTGTTATCGGAGCAACAGAGATTACAATGACAATAAAAATTGGGGACATTTCAGATCTTTCAATTATAATAGAAACAGAAGATGAGGGAACAGCCAAAAGTACCGGAAACAATTCCAGGAACATTACAATTTCAATAGACCACCACATTATGACTAGCAAAAAAATCCGAATTTTTATGACAACTAGTACTTCCATAATTCAAGTGACAACAGGAACAGTCCTCCACAGCAACATAGCAATGCTGCAAACAATTACATACAAAGAAATAACTATCTTCATATGCATGAGCACCAACCATACACTTACAACTTTCATGACGACAAACAACAAAACCATGATTTCCTAAAAAGCAACAGATATGGAAATAGGAGAAATAAAAGTTCAAGACACAGCAAAATTTTGTTTTGAATGAATCAGACAGTAGTTTTCACCCACGTCAATTTGATTCCAATACTGCAGAACCGAAGTGATCTGTATAAATAGTTGAAGTTTCGCAGCCTGACTGGAGCACAACAATGACAAGAGGAAAAGAGCGCCGAAGGTTCACAGACACAGAGACAATGTGATGTATCACCAGTCCCACATACATTACTGAAAATATTATTTGTTTGGAAGATATGAGAAACACTTCGTTACAAGAAATGGAGGAACCTAAAACACGAAATTATCATCCCCTCATCAGCATGAAAATAGGCAAACACACTTTAAATGCCTTTTTATAGTCTGGCTATCCATTTCAGTAATTAGTAACGTAGCATTCAATAAATGTAATTAAGAAAAAAGGTTGCCCTATTTTCCCATTGGACAGAACAAAAGTTAGAGGACGTTTTTCAGGGAAAAGTGTCAATGTATAATCGCAAACACATTTGCAGATTATTGTACCGGGTATCACTTTCTGTGTAAAAATTTCTGCATCGTTGCACTATTAAGCAACAGAGCTTAAGCTTGGCATGGCTTCCCCAAACGGACAAAAATGTATTTCGGCACAAAAAAATGATACACAGGTTGCATTCCATATTGAGAAGAGCTTTTCAGTGAAGGAACAGCAGATTAACATGTTGCGGTTTACACGTGAAACGAAAACTTGAACTGGTACACATCATTATTCACTGATGATAAATTTCCTATTCTCAGTAAAAATAAAGAGCCCAATTTACATATTTCTCAAACAGTGCAAGTAAGAATTGACATGCGTGAAGTCGCAACACAAAGCGATAGGAAGCAGTTACATGTAGTCCTACAGAGTCATTCCCATGTTTTTGACGGCCGGCCGGTGTGGCCGTGCGGTTCTAAGCGCGTCAGTTTGGAACCGCGTGACCACTACGGTCGCAGGATCGAATCCTGCCTCGGGCATGGATGTGTGTGATGTCCTTAGGTTAGTTAGGTTTAAGTCGTTCTAAGTTCTAGGGGACTGATGACCTCAGTAGTTAAGTCCCATAGTGCTCAGAGCCATTTGAACCATGTTTTGAGAACATTCCCGAAGCTATGTGCGGTCTGTTTACGGATTTCAAGTGAAATCAAATAATAAATTTACTTCTAGACATTACAGCATTCCATTTAGTCTATTTATAGAGACAAAGGAGGTCAGGAAAGTGAATGTATGCTCCAACAAAGCACAATTGGCACAGCCAGTAGCCCTTGTATGTTCCAAAGAAGGATGGTCTCCCAGACTTGTTTTAGATTGGAGGCTAATTAATGACATAATAGTAACAAGAACACATAGACCGCAAATATTACGCGAGATGCTCCAAAAAATTCGTGGAGTCTTCCTATTTTCCACACTCGATTTAAAATCAGGGCTCTGACAGATCGAGTTACACCCAAGTTGTCGCAAATATCCGGTCTTTCTATGCATTGGAATTTGTCAGTATTGCAAGTTACCTTTCTGTCTTAATACTTCATCTGCAGCTTTCATTCTTACTAGACAATCAAAAGACAAAATGTCGTAGCACCCTCTTATCAGTTAGAGGGCGTGCACAACAGACAAGGGGGGTGGGCTGCCGACCTCCCTTCATGAGCTCGCCAGTGGATGTAAAAATCAACAGACATGCCGCATAAACACGGCACTACTTCGCGTAAAGCCATGTGACAGAGATAGATCAATTGGAACTAATGTGACTACGTGTAGAACGCCGCTGAATCGGTGTTGCAAGTACGCCAGCAGAGTCAGACCTGCAGTGTGTACCTATAGCTAGAACAGCTCCGACCAGTACCTACGCCGGCTCTAGCCTAGTAGAGACTCGCCGTAACATTCAGTAGAAAGTTGTATCTTGTTGGGTGTAACAACACTTTGTAATTGTGTATCATAGTGTTTCGGTTATTATTTCATTTCATTGTCTTGTACTGTTATCAGGGTTTTCCCACCACAAGAATTGTTAAATTTCCTGTTGTTCTTGCGTTTAGAAATTAGTGCACGCCAAGAAGACGTTTTAGTTAAATGAAGTGTCTTCAAACTTGATCGTTAGTTCTTTCCTGCCGCCTGCAGGACACAACACAAAATCACTACTTATGTCGATGACATATTTGTGGCTGTGGAAACTTGGTTCCAACGCAATAGCATCTTGAACTAATTTTTGGAAACATTTTCAAAACATGGAATTACGGTCAATTTAAGCAAATCTGAGTTTGGAAAATCTTCCGCTAAATCTTTAGGTCATTCATTTCTGCTTCTGATATTGAAGCCGATTCAAACAAACTTCAGGCCATTCGTGACATTCCAGTTCCAATTACTAAATGCCAAGTTAGAAGTTTTCTAGGCCTCATCAACTCTTTTCGCTGCTTCATTCACTACAAATCTCTCGACACTGAATGATTTTGGCAGTTAAGTGGTAAAAATTCTAACTATTTGTGGGAAAAACAAGAACAAAAAGAGTTTGTTTTCACTGAAAAACGTTTTACTAAATGCATTTTTACTTTCTCACCTGAACCTTTCGCGTAATTTGTTCATCGCGAATGACAGCCTCAAAACACCCCTTGACGTTCAAGTGTCCCATAAAAAGGAGAAAAATGGTGTAGTTGTTACTAAGAGCATTGCATTTGCCAGCCGTGTTCTTTCCATTTCTGAACGGCGTTATTCTATCACAGAACGTGAGGCATTAGCTGTCCTTTGGGATTTCACAAAATTTCGGTATTTTTCAATTGGCAAATACGCGAAAGTATACACAGATCATCGTTCGCTACAGTTTGTTATGACCACCAAATTTTATCTTGACCGCTTGGGGAGTTTCATCTGACTGTCATACACATTCGTAGAAGAAGGAATACAATAGATGACGCCTTCTCAGGATCTCTTGCTGGCAAGCAATTTGGTTCTTCCATACAGTTCTGTGTAATTACAGTATTCTGTAACTATGAGAGACTGCTTTCGAAAAGCATATTTCTTCTTCTTAGGACAGTGCGAAAGAGAATTTGAAGCACCTGTTGCGAGACACAACAAAGGCGACAAGTGGACATTATTGTTTAGTTACAATCAGCATTCCCTTCAAAGACAAGTATTTGACACCAATATGCGGCTTGTTTGCCTCTTACACGATTTGTTCAACAAGTCTGTTTGATATTTTCTTCTTAGTTATGCGTGCTATGAGGGAAAAATGTTTTTCCATGATTGGTCACACCCCTTGGTTTCGCAACACGGAAAAACCCAACCGATGTGTTCTGAAGAAACGTAACTGTGTCAGGATGCTGTAAGGTCCACATCACATTTTTCTCAGTTGTTTCCCAACATTCTATTTAAATTGTGTTATTTAGCAGCAGTGAACATGCATGTACTCTTTTCAATTATCAGGTAAGGGTTTTAGTATATATTTGTCGCGGTAGCATTCACATCAAACTTTGTTTCTTGTACAGCACTTCGGAAATCTGCTCCGAAAACTGTTTCTTTAGCATTTAACAAGGGTTCAACACGTCGACAAAGTTATCTCTGACAGCGGGCCTAGATTTCACTAGGCTCTTTCGATACGCACACTGAAAAATAAAAGAATTGCACTAGTTTCGTTCCCGTACTATGTTTCTTCATATCCAAGAATCATGAAAAAATAGGAAAATTATGCACACTGTATTGTTACGAAAAGCACACAGATTGTTAAAGGTATATTCTCCCCAAACGACTCAACCTTCCTCTCTCCACATTTGGTACTGAAAAATAAACTACCGCCGTCCAAAATCAGAGAAAATGTACTTTTTCCAAAGTCACAATGCTTAAGACTTCATTGAAATAATCCTTAAAAACATAAAACAGGCAGCGGACAAGAGAAGAGAAGATGCAACAATAACGGCTTCAGGGTTGGTCAAAAGGTGTTACTTCCTTCTCAACAATTCTCATACAAATCAAAGAACTAGTTTTAAACATTCTACTTATCCTACAATTAACCATTCCGTTTTCGCAAAACAGTTCAACCGAATGAGAAGCCGAGACAATGCAAAAAACACCAAATTTCCAATATAAAACATTTTGTAGAGTAGTTCTTTGGTCATTATTTATCTGTAGTTAGTACACATTACTTAGCATATCCATATTGTGATACTTGTGGTTTTCTCATTGATGAATTAATTATTGTAAATATTTACAAGTTAAGTCGCAAGCCAGTCAATTTCATGTATGGGTAGGTAGCAATATTCTCTCCTTATCGGCTGACCGTTTCTTTGTATATCTTTCGAGTAATGTATTTCTGTTACTGTCACTTTCACAGATATAAATTACAATGTCATTAAAAATGAAACTTTATAGCTGCATGTGTCACACAAACATCTGTCCAAAACTACGTTAAAAATATTAAGCAGAAACCTTTAGTCGAGCAGAAATCTGCAGTGCCACAAAACCATAAGTGTTGGATTACAACAATGAGTACTGCGTAAAGTAACGGAATTTTTCTTAGAGGCTGACACATTGAATCATGCCGCATTTCGATGGTATTTTGCAAATGTTTTACAGTACACAATTGTGGAACAGATAGATAATTTTTTTTCGATTTAAGAGCACTGAACATAATAATACGGAGTAACAGCGATAAATACAACGGTACACGATCTTTATTCGAGTAAAATGTAATATGTGATAGAAGTAATTATAGGTTTATGTGCGTGTTTGGATTTTACGCTCCCTCAACGGCGTATTCATCAGCACACTTACACACATAGAAGTAGACGAAGTTAGATCAAATATCTTAAACTGCAGCGTACTCATGCCGTTACTACCGCCCCATTTGGATTGACCAAACAATCACTATCTCACAGACGCTAAAACCACTTAGACGGAGGAAAGGTAGCTACACATGAAATTAATACTTAAATACATTAACAAAGGAGCTAAAATAAAAGCACAAGGAAATGTCACTGGCTGACCAGTTACAAAAGATCCTGGGTGAGCCAGTTACCCTGCTAACGCATTAAAACCGTCTCCCTAAAATCTTGTGAAAAATATTGGACAGTTCACAAAAGTTAAAAAAGTGAACCACATCCGTTTAACGTTATTAAAAATGTAGGGCAGATCCGACGGCATTTTCGCCGCGGCCCGATGGTCAGAAAATAAAATGCGAGATACACAGTTCTGTATGCCACGAACACCACACATTGAAGGGTGCTCTAGCTGGAGCAAGAGGCCGTGGGTTATAGGGCTCTGACCTATGGAAGGGCGGGTGAAGAGGTCTTCGTTCCGTTTACACGGCTGTAGGCGATACACTACGTTCGCGTTGTGAGCTTTACTGGACTGAACTTGTTTTATCACTACCAGCCATTCGTCTTCCCATAGACTATGTACTTCGACAGCGAGGTGATAGATTTCAGGCGGATGGCACACTGAAATAACTGAGGATCACAACGCGCATCTTAGGCTACTAGATCCGCCTTTTCATTGCCGGCAATACACTTCCCCAATCGTTGTAGTTTTAGAAGGGCATCCTGGATATCCTGAAATACTTTATCTGCTGGGTAAAGACGTTTCAGAGAGCGAAGGGCACTCAGGGAACAGGAACAGACAACAAATTTAGCATCGGAAGAACGTTACATCTGCTCCAGTGCCGCAAGATCGCGTCAAATGTTGCGTCGAAGACATTGTATTCTTGAGGCAGTCGGATCTTTAGGACAGGATCCGGGGAAAAGACAGAAAAACCAACAGAGTCCCCCTGTTTAGACCCATCCGTAAAAACAGTGACATGGCTATGGTGCTCATATAAAATGTCAGAAAAAAAACCCGCACGAAAAACGGAAGGAGTGCAATCTTTCCTTTACTGCACTAAATCTAGAATGACGCTGGGCCTCTGCAGTAGTCAGGGTGGCAGATGGTTTGCGTTGTGCTTGCTCCACCACAAGTGACTCCATACATAGATCCAAAATGGCCTTGTTAATCGTGGGATACGTGAGGAAATGCGTTCCAGTGGGGAACGAGCAAGAGTATGGTATGCAGGTGAATTCGGATCTGTGAGGAACTTCAGTGCCTGACGCACAATGAGGAGCTGCCGTCGAATTGTAAGAGGCGGTTCTCCAGCCTCAGCACAGATACTGGGTATGAGGCTAGATCTATAAGCACCCGTCGCTAGCCTAGCCCTTCATAGTGGAGAGCGTCAATGATCTTCAGGTAAGAGCGCCTCGACAGTCCATACACTGTGCACCTATATTCCAACCGCGAACCCGCAAAATCCCTTTGGAAGTGGAACAGACTTCCCCTGTTCGTTTCCTAAGTAGCTAAGGCGCTTTATGATGTTCAGCACCTTCAGGATTCTGACTCCCATACCTGTCAGGTGTGGCAACCAAGAAAATTTGAGGCCCAGGAACCTCACCGAGCCCCTAAAATGTAGAATGGTGTTGAGCCGTGGTGCGTCTTTTCTGGCACACCAGCTCTTTGACACGACAATTGATTACCCGGCTGTACTACTATCTTTGCCACTGTTGTAATATGGCCGCGGGTGTTGGCGGTCGTGGAGCTGGTCGTCGGACTCGCTGCGAGGCGCCAGGACGTGCTTGCGCGGACGAATGAGCAAAACACGCGGGCTCGCCCAGCAGCGGCGTGGACGGGCTGCCTTGCAGGACGGTCACGAGCTTGTGTTGCACCTGCCTGACGTCTGCTCCGGGAGTTGCTCGTCACATTGCTTTGGTGCCTGTTTTCTCTGACAGTCCCATTCCTTGAGACCATCACGAACAACGCTTTCCAACGAAGGTGTAAGTGGTTCTGGTGCATTCGTTTCGTGGAACTATTTGCGTTGTAGCGACTGTCACGTGTTGGTTGGTTGCCCTAATGTATGTGTTGTTGAAGAAAGAGCAGCCGGCAAGGTGTGTGATCGCATGGAGACCGGCAGTTACTACTTCCTTTAAGGAAATCGGCGTCCCCAAAAGATGTAGTAACTGTAAGGTATTGTACATATTAGCTCATAGTCTAGTTCTGATTTTCTGTAAACCAAGCTTACACAATTGGCACTTACACGGCAGACCTATGAAACAAAATTAAAGTGCACAAACCTAATTTTGTTGTGAAGTTGTGCATTTGAATAACGTGATATTATCTTGAAATTATTTCCATTTCATCTTGGTACACATTGCCGGCCTTAACCATATGTGTACATACACTACTGGCCATTTAAATTGATACACCAAGAAAAAATGCAGATGATATACGGGTATTCATTCGACAAATATATTATACTAGAACCGACATGTGATTACATTTTCACGCAATTTGCGTGTATAGATCCTGAGAAATCAATAGCCAGAACAACCACCTCTGGCCATAATAACGGCCTCGATTCGCCTAGGCATTGGGTCAAACAGAGCTTGGATGGTATGTACAGGTACAGCTGCCCATGCAGCTTCAACACGATACCACAGTTCATCAGGGGTAGTGACAGGCGTATTGTGACGAGCCAGTTGCTCAGCCACCATTGACCAGACGTTTTCAATTGGTGAGAGATCTGGAGAATGTGCTGGCCAGGGCAGCAGCCGAACATTTTCTGTATCCAGAAAGGCCCGTACAGGACCTGAAACATTCGGTCGTGCATTATCGTGCTGAAATGTAGGGTTTCGCAGGGATCGAATGAAGGGTACAGCCACGAGTCGTAACACATATGAAACGTAACGTCCACTGGTCAAAGTGCCGTCAATGCGAACAAGAGGTGACCGAGACGTGTAACCAATGGCACCCCATACCAGCACGCTGGATGATACGACAGTATGGCGATGACGAATACACGCTTCCAATGTGAATTCACCGCGATGTTGCCAAACACGGATGCGACCATAATGATGTTGTAAACAGAACCTGGATTCATCCGAAAAAATGACCTTTTGCCATTCGTGCACCCAAGTTCGTTGTTGAGTATACCATCGCAGGCGCTTCTGCCTGTGATGCACCGTCAAGGGTAACCGCAGCCATGGTCTCCGAGCTGATAGTCCATGCTGCTGCAAACGTCATCGAACTGTTCGTGGAGATGGTTGTTGTCTTGCAAACGTACCCATCTGTTGGCTCATGGATCGAGACGTGGCTGCAAGATCCGTTACAGCTATGCGAATAAGATGCCTGTCATCTCGACTGCTAGAGATATGAGGCCGTTGGTATCCAGCACGGCGTTCCATATTACCCTCCTGAACCCACCGATTCCATATTCCGCTAACATTCATTGGATCTCGACCAACGCGAGCAGCAATGTCGCGATACCACAAACCGCAATCACGATAGGCTACAATCCGTCCTTTATCAAATTCGGGAACGTGATGGTACGCATTTCTCCTCATTACACGAGGCATCACAACAACGTTTCACCAGGCAGCGCCGGTCAACTGCTGTTTGTATATGAGGAATCGGTTGGAAACTTTCCTCATGTCAATACGTTGTAGGTGTCGGCACCGGCACCAACCTTGTGTGAATGCTCTGAAAAGCTAATCATTTGCATATCACAGCATCTGCTTCCTGTCGGTTAAATTTCGCGTCTGTAGCAAGTCATCTTCGTGGTGTAGCAATTTTAATGGCCTTTTGTGTATTGTTGGGTGAACTATGAGAGTGTAAAGGTCTCGTACTATTTTATAGCATTCGATTTGTATACAAGTCTTAGTTTAAACATTTTACTTCATTGATATTGCTGGTTTTTATACTTATATTGTTTATTGATCTCTTAACTTATATTAATTGATGTTTGATAGGTGTTTGCTGTGTTTTCTGCGGTCTGTTTGTGTTCCATTTTATCTGAGAGCTGGGATGTGTGGGGGCGGCGCCACGTTCCGTTTCGGTGCACAGAAGCTGTGACTTGTCGTCTAATGGGAAGTTACTCTTGGTTGGGCCGCGGCGTGTAGGTGTTGTTTTCGACGGCTGGTCTGCTGCTTCCGGCATTTTAATTTAAGTCATCTTTTGCCCCGGGCAGCCTGACGTCACTGTCCATTTGATAACCATTTAACATACCTCCCGTATTTAAAAAAAATTCAGTTTGCTTGGCAATGAGTTATATTAAGTGTAACGTATTGTACTGGTTGTATATTGCTCATAAAAAATTTATCTTAGCCCCCTTTAAATTACTCCAGATTTATTTTTCATTAAGTAATTCTAAAATGCTACTGGGCTGAGAAGGAAGTTATTGGTCATTGTGGATATTGTTTTTAAGACAGCCAAGTGTTGATAGTGTGTTAGCTGTTTTATAAATGTGGTCTTGAATAAATTGTTAATTTATTAATCTACTAGTTGTTGTGTTTAGGGAGTGACATTATAGGGTCCTTGACCTTCCATGCCAATTCCGACTTCCTAAGTCACAAGTGTCCCTCATACACAAGTCACTGAAAATACTTCCCTTAGGTATACGATTCTCCTTCTGTAAACGACAGTGTATCACCAACTCGGGTCCTGCAAAACCACTGGGACAGGAAAGACTATATGAAGATGGGAAGGTGGACACGAAAGTTCTATTGATGCAGTTGTATGAGGATAGTGCGTCGCCAAGTAGTATCGTATGCCTTACTTATATCAACGAATGTGACTATACAGTGGTGTTTACCTAGTGAAGCCTGCTGAATAGCCGAATATTGTTTAAGGGAAGATTATACATCTAGAGTTAAGTTTTTGTGATTTTAGAATGTTAGCAATGTTTTTAGAGTGCACGTCAGCCTATCTGCAGCCTGCATATCTCTATAGTTAGATTTTTTCGCTCTGTAATCACCGAACTAGATGGCGCTGTGGTTAGCACACCGAACTCGCATTCAGGATGACGTCGATTCATACCCACGTCCGGCCATCATGGTTTAGATTTTTTGTGATTTCCCAAAAGCGCTTCAAGCAAATGCCGCGTCGGTTCTTTTGAAAGGGAGAAGCCGACTTCCTATTCCATTCTACTCTAATCCGATGGAACCGATGAGCTCGTTGTTTGGTCCCGTCCGCCAAATCAACAGACAAACCAACCAACCAACCAGCTTTGCCATCGGGATCGCTGTAGCTACGAGACAAGTTCGCACCCAGGTATCACAAACTGTGTAGAGAACAGACTCTACCTTTAATTAAATGTCACAAGGACCAGATCTACTTTCAGAGTAATCACTTTCCTTTCATCAAAGGTCATTATCAGGTTTTGGGATTACATGTTTCAGCCCGGGTATGATTTCGTTTAGATTCTCGCAGTTACATTTGTCGTTTCATTCTCGCGGTTGAATTTTGTAACCAAGAGTAGGCATTAATATACCATCAAAAGCGTCAGTAAACCTATAGAAAAGTGTGCCACAGTAACATACTAGTTATCACGATTAATGAAGGACGAATGCTGGCATGGAGGGGCGTTTAAGGTCAGTTTTGTATGTTTTTCTTGAATAACCACAAAACTGAGGACTCCGGCGAAAACGTATTCCAATACAAAATTAAGTACCTACATTAAATTTCCCACAAAAAGGTCTTGTAATTTTTTTCCGTCGACTAATAGTTTGCGCATAACGCTCGAGAGAATATGGAAATACAGCGCGTCGTTTATGAAGGCCAGATATAAATTGTAGGTGGTACACAACGAAGTCATTGTATGCCATCTACAGTGTGCCACCTACAGTTCTATCTGGCCTTCATAAACGACGCGCTGAAATTCCATATTCTCTCGAGCGTTATGCGCAAACTATTAGTCGACGGAAAAAAATTACAAGACCTTTTTGTGGGAAATTTAATGTAGGTACTTAATTTTGTATTGAAATACGTTTTCACCGGAGGTCTCAGTTTTGTAGTTATTGAAGAAAAAATATAGTCGACAGAAAAAAATTGCAAGACCTTTTTTGTGTGAAATTTAATGATCGGTTCCGCGTTCTAATAACGCCAGTGTTTAAATTTTGATTAATAATCAGCATTGGCGTCCGAAGACTTCCGCCATAAGAAGTCACCCTCGTTTGTCCAACGGCCTTGTCAGAAAGGGCGGATTAGCGGACGTAGATTCAGGGCACTCTCTTGTCCCTGGGGGGGGGGGGGGGGGGGGGAACTGCCCCTTAAGGCGAAAGAATCAGCAGTGATCAAAGGCATGAGGCAGAAGGTATTGGACCCGACTGCATTATACTAGGAGTCAGTGGAGTGAAATGGAAAGAAGGCAAGGATTTCTGGTCAGATAAGTACAGGGTAATATCAACAGCAGCATAAAATGGTATAACGGGAGTAGGAATCGTTATGAATACGAAAGTAGGGCTGAAAGTGTTCTCCTACGAACAGTTCAGTGATAGGATTGTTCTTATCACAATCGACAGCAAACCAACACAGACAACGATAGTTCAGTTACATATGCCGACGTCCCAAGCTGACGATGAAGAGATAGAGAAAATACATGACGATATTTAATGGGTAGCACACTACACAAAGGAAGAAGAAAATCTAATAGTCATGGAACACGGGAATGTAATTGTAGGTGAAGCAGTAGAAGAAAAGTTTACAAGAGTATGAGAGGAATGAGAGAGGAGAAGGAGTAATTGCGTTCTGTAATAAATTTCAGCCATTAATATCTGATCCCCTGCTCAATTATCACAAAAGAAAGCGGTATTTATAGAAAAGGCTGGTTGATACAGGAGTATTTCAGTTACTCAGACAGAGATTCCGAAATAAGATACTGGATTGTAAGGCGTACCCAGGAGCAGATATAGACTCAGATCACAATGGTGAAGAGTAGGCCGAACTTTAAGACAGTAATCAGGAAAAATCCATATGCTAAGAAGTGGTACACAGAAGGACTAAGGAATGACGAGATATGCTTGAAGTTCTCTAAGGATATAGTTAGAGCAATCAAGAATAGCTCAGTAGGTAGTAAAGCTGAAGAGGAAAGGAAATTTCTAAAAACGGCCACCACGGAGGTTGGAAAGAAAAATATATGTACAGAGAAGAAAAGAGTGAAGGAACCAAGGGTGACAGAAGAAATACTCGACCTGATCGATAAATGAAGGAAGTACAGGAATGTTCTGGGAAAATCAGGGATATAGAAATACATGTCGCTGAGTCATGAAACAAATGTGAAGTGTAGGGAATATAAGGCGAAATGCCAGCATGAATAATTTTAAGAAATCGACAAAGAAATGATTGGCAGAAGGACAGACTCAGCATACAGGAAAGCCAAAACAACCATCGGTGACATAAAAAGCAAGTGTGGTAACATTAAGAGTGCAACGTGAATTGCACTGATAAATGTAAACGAGAGAGCGGATAGGTGGAAAGAATACAATGAAAGCTTCTATGAGGGGGAAGATTCGTATGATGTGATACAAGAGGAAAAAGGAGTCCAGTTACAAGACAAATAGGATTCAGTAGATTCAGAATTTAAAAGAGCTTTTGAAGAATTAAGATCAAATAAGACAGAAGGGATAGATAAAATTCCAATTGAATTTCTAATACTATTGGGGGAAGTGACAATAAAACGACTATTCACGTTGATGTATATATTGTATAAGTCTGGAGACATATCATCTGACTTTCGGAAAAATATCACCTACACAATTTCAAAGACAGCAAGAGCTGGAAGGCCCAGAATTATCGCAGACTCAGCTTAACATCTCATGCATCCTAGATGCTTACAAGATTAATACAAACACGAATGGAGAAGAAAATTGAGGATGTGTGGGACGACGATCAATTTGGATTTAGGAAAGGTAAAGGCATCAGAGAAGCAATTCTGATTTTGCGGTTGATAATGGAAGAAAGACTAAAAAAATAAAGACCCGTCCAGAGGTTTTGTATACCTGAAAAAAGCGTTTGACAATATAAAACAGTGGAAGTTGTTCGAAATTCGGAGAAAAGTAGGGTAAGCTACAGTGAGAGACGAGTGATACACAATACTAACAAAAACCAAGAGGGAATAATGGCAGTGACGACCAAGAACGAAGTGCTGGGTTCAGAAACGTTATAAGACAGGGATGTAGTCTTTCACCCTTACTATTCAGTCTGCACATTGAAGAAGCAATGATGGAAAGAAAAGAAAGATTCAGGATTGGGATTAAAATTCAAGGTGAAAGGGTATCAATGTTTCCATTCCTAGATGACATAGATATCGTGAGTGAAAGTGAAGAAGAATTACATGATCGCTTTAATGGAATGGACTGTATAATGAGTACGAAATACGGATTGAGAGTATATCGAAGAAAGACGAAAGTAATTCGAAGTAGCAGAAATGAGAACAGCGAGAAACTTAACATCAGGATTGATGGTCACGGAGTAGATGAGGTTAAGGAATTCAGCTACCTGGGCAGTAAAATAACCAATGACGGACGGAGCAAGGAGGATATCGAAAGCAGACTAGCAATGGAGAAAATGGCATTCCTGGCCAAGAGAAGTCTACTAGTATCAAACATAGGCGTTAATTTGAGGAACAAATTTCTGAGAACGAACGTCTGGAAATAACCATTGTATGATAGTGAAACATGGACTGTGGGAAAAGCGGCACAGAAGAGAATCGAAGAATTTGAGAAGTGTTGCTACAGACGAATGTTGCAAATTAGATGGACTGATAAGGTAATGAATGAGGAGGTTCAACGCAGAATCGGAGAGGAAAGGAATATGGAGAAAAGACAGGCTGATACAACATCTGTTAAGACATGAGGGAATGACTTCCATGGTACTAGAGAGAACTGTAGAGGGCAAAAACTGTGGAGGAAGATAGAGATTGGAATACATCTACCAAATAACTGAGGACGTAGGTTGCAAGTGATATGGGCAACCAAAAAGGCAATCAAGATGAAGCCGAATACACGAAGCCGACAAGAAGCTTGGAAAGAGGGTCGGAAACAGAAACACAGTGGGCGAATGAGGGAAGTTTGGGCAGCAAGGAAGGGAACAAAAGGAATCGGCCATGTAGTTTAGTCCCACTGGGCTTTTTAAGGGCAAAACACAATTTTCTCTAAAAAAAAAAGCTTGTTTCAGCTGGCCCAGTTGATAGTGCCATGTAAGGTCCATTTGCTGGGTTCCGTTGAAGACCTCGACGGCGGCGTATACCAAGAACATGGACTACAGTAGGGAGGAGCTGGTCGAAGAGGCAACCTTTTGTTCAAGGCTAAAGTGGACAGAGGATAAATTGGTATCACATGTTAGTGGCAGTATCCCGATGGTGTCTGTTCCACTTGTTAGTGGCGGCTGTATCAGTAATACTCAGTGTTACAACTTCAACCATCACCATAGATTTCCTGTCCTCTACAATTGATAAAGAAATACTACTTCGAAATGATAAATGTAAATTCTCTTCTGACAATTGAGATACAGAAGGAGCTGGAATTATTCCTACAGAAGAACCATACGCAAATTTTAGCAGAGCAGAAAACGAGATTCGTAGATGAGAATGTAGTTGACATGCAGCATTACAGATTTTATAAAGGGAAACTAAGAGCAAGAGCTATAAAAACATACCAGTGTTTGGAACAGCATTTTATGTAAGCAAATGAATCGTAGCCAGAATAACAGAACTGATGCTGAAATTAGAAAGACCAGAGACCACATCAACAATAAAGTGCAAGATTAAAATCTATACCCTTGTAAACTTTCCTGCAGTTTTAAATGAAGATAACATAAGAAATGTGCAGAAATTAAATGAGTTTTGGGATCTTTTAGAATCTGATTTCTCCAGCATACCTAAAAACGACGTTAAAATACTTGTCTGCGACTTCAATGAGCCAACTGCGAGAGAAAAGAAATTTAAAAATTTTGTAGGCAAATAGCCAGCACACTTACGAACAAACAGAAATGGTGAAAGACTGATCAATACGTGTAAAATATTACAGGTGAAACTGATGACCATACATTGTCAGAAACTATCAAGAAAACCCAAAATTTGGGTATCTGCCAATCCAAACCAAGTAAAATTTCACTTATAGCACATAGCTATATCTGAATGGGATACCATGGAAATTATGAACCTTAAAGCAATCAGAAATGGGCTATATGTTTCATATCATTTCCCTCTAAAACTAAAGCACGATATCTCTCATTTAAAACCAAAAATTGGACCAAGAAAATATTCAGATACAACTCTGCTACATTTAATACTACAAAAGAAGGTATAGAAATATTTAGAAAAGGAATTGAGGCCACAAAACGACTGGCATGAACTGGAGGTACTATATCAGCAGAGGAAACTTAAGTACTGGGCACGAATAAAAAGAAAACTTCGTGGATCGAGGTAAATGACGAAGCACAAGTCCAAAGAGCCAAAAATAGAGAAAACAGAGTTGTTCAAAAAAGGACAGCATTAGAACAATACACACAACAAAGAAAAGAAACGTTAAAAATAATCTGAAATATCAAAAGAACATTTAAAAAAAGGGTAAAGAAACACAAGAAAATTTTACCAAAAATAATAATAGAATTTTTTACACAACGTTTAAACATGTACTTAAATAGTATCATGCACCAAGTATCTATTAAAAAGATGAATATGGTATAATATTGTTGAATAACAAAGAAAATTGTGAAATACTTGCAAAATTTTTGACAGTCTCTTAAACAGTCTACTTCCAGCAGTTAAACTGGAAATTCCATCAATGCCACAAAACCTGGATATGTATTTACCACCAACAGAGCTAGGAATTAATGAAGCAATCAAATCACTTAAATACAACGAAGCAACTGGTGAAAACTCCATTACATGACAATTATTGAAATGTTTGGGGCCATAGCGTATAAATGATGTACGACTGCCTTTTGAGAACATCTGCAAAACTGAAAAGATTCCAGAAGAGTGGAAAACAGCGTTAATTGACCAGCTGCTGAAGAGGAGAGACAAACAAAACGTTAATAGATTTAGAGGAAGTTATTTCTACCAGTGGCATAGATTTTCCTGGGCAGAGTTGTATAAACCTTAGACAAGTCATTATGAGAACATTAGAGAGGTTTACGAAAGGGAAGATCCTGCTCAGAACGTAATCTTAAGTTAAAATCAATACTTCGCCACAGAGTGTTAACTAGCAAACCTATACTAGTATCGTTTATTGATTTCTAAAAAGCGTTTCACTTGGTAGACAGAGAAACAATATATGAAATCACTAGGAAACTGTGTTAAAGCAAAATTAGCAAACGTAATTCGTGAAACACAAATAAGTTACATAAAGTTAAATTTATGGGAGAAGTATCTCAGCTGTTTGAATTAAAGGCTGGAGTTAGACAAAGGAACAGTTTATCATCATAACTGTTCAAGTCGCTCTCTAGAAAAAGTTGTAAGGATCTGGCATTTGGAACCAAGGAATCCAATAATTGTACAAAGAAAAACAAATTCCTAGCTTTTGCCGAGATTTTGCAATACTTTCAGATAATCTGAGACATCGTAATTATTCATATCAATTTTATGGAATAAATAGTAAATAAAACTGACCTCAAAATTTCAGCGGAAAAAACAAAACTCATAACAAATACAAAAAATGAACCAAAATTCATAGACGAACAAATAGATAAAGTAGAACGAGTCAGTAAATTAGGATATATTGAAGAAACTATGCAACAGAAAGGACTAGAAAAATTAGTGGTAGATGTAAGTGTTAACAAAATGGAGATAGAGTATCATTTTATGAAGAATGTTTACCACAAAAAATGCATATGTAGAAAAAAAATTAGACACTATACAAATGCAGTGCGACCAGAACGTTTGTATAGATGTTAATGCCTAGCAATAACTTTGACAGAACCGATGTACTTGAAAGACAATTATTTGGACAAAAAATTAGTGCAATAGAACCTACACGTGGCTAAAAATGAGAAGATATGAAGAGACCTACAAAAATAGAGAGATAATGTTAGAAATAATGGCTAAAATAAAGTGGAGTATATCTGGATGAAGATATTTACAAGAGGATGGATTACAGAAATACGGAGAGATCCAGACAGAAATGACATAAAAAAATCGGAAATACCAGACAAAAAGATTTTAAGAATAAAATTTTAAATTTAGAAGGCTTATATGCAAAAGTAATAAGAAATCAGGAACAACTTGGACAGAATAACAGGGAGGGCAACATGGGGAGAAGATGAAGGAGCAGTGAAAAAGTAGAAAACAACAAGAAAAGAATACGAATTGAGAGTGTTATGTGATCCTACACTGAAGAGCCAATGAAAATGGTATAGGCATGCATATTCAAATACAAAGTTATGTAAACAGGTAGAATGCGGCGCTGCGATCGGCAATGCCTATGTAATACAAGTGTCTGGCGCAGTTGTTATATCGGTTACTGCCGTAACAGTGGTAGGTTATCAAGACGTAAGTGAGTCTGAACATGGTGTTATACTCAGCGGACGAGCGATCGGGCACAAAAGGGAAACGAGAAGGCTCAATTTAGATCCAGTACGGGTCAGTGAACTGAAGTGGAAAGAAGACAAGAATTTCAGGTCATATGAGTAAAGGGTAATATCAACAGCAGCTGAAAATCGTATAACGGGAGTAAAATTCGTTACGAATAGGTAGGTAGGGCCGTTCAGTGACAGTGTTGTACTTATCAGAATCGACAGCAACCAATACCGACAACGATAGTACAGTGTACATGCCGCCGTGGCAGGCTGAAGATGTAGAGAAAGTGTATGAGGATATTGAAAGGATAGTATACTACGTAAAGTGGGATGAAAATCTAATAGTCATGGGGGACTGGAATACAGTTGTAGAGGAAGGAGTAGAAGAAAAGGCTACTTAAAGAATACGGGCTTGGGACAAGGAATGAGAGAGCAGAAAGACTAATTGAGTTCTATAACACATTTCAGCTAGTAACAGCGAATACCCTGTTCAAGATTCACAAAATGAGGAGGTACACTTGGAAAAGGCCGAGTGATACGGGAAGATTTCAATTAGATTACATCATGGTCAGACAGAGATTACAAAATAAGATACTGGATCGTAAGGCGTACCCAGGAGCAGACATAGACTCGGATCACAACACAGTAGTGATGAAGATCAGGCTGAAGTATAAGACATCAGTCAGGAAGAATCAATACGCAAGGAAGTCGGACACGAAAGTACTAAGTAATAACGAGATACGCTTTAAGTTCTCTAAAGATAGATACAACAATAAGGAGTAGCTCAGTAGGCAGTATAATTGAAGAGGGCTATCACAGAATTTGGGAAGGAAAACATAGGTACTCATAATGTAACTGCGGAGAAACTATGGGTAACAGAAGATATACTTCAGTTGATTGACGAAAGAAGGAAGTACGAAAATGTTCCGGGAAACAGGAACACAGGTCACTGAGGAATGAAGTAAATAGGAAGCGCATGGAAGCTAAGACGAAACGGTTGCATGAAAAATGAGAAGACATCGAAGAAGAAATTATTGTCGGAACGACAGCCTCAGCATACCGGAAAGTCAAACAACCTTTTGTGACATTAAAAGCAAATGGGGTTAATATTAAGAGTGCAACGGGAATTCCACTGTTAAATACAGAGGAGACAGCGGATAGGAGAAAAGAATACTTTGAAAGCCTCTATGAGGGGGAAGATTTGTCTGATGTAATAGAAGAAGAAACAGGAGTCGATGAGTCTGGCGACATACCATCTGACTTTGGGAAAAGCATCATTCACACAATTCCGAAGACGGTAAGAGCTGACAGGTGCGAGAGTTACCGCACAATCAACTTAACAACTCGTGCATCCAAGTTGCGTACAAGAATAATGTGCAGAAGAATGGAAATGAAAATTGACGATGCGCTAAATGACGATGAGTTTGGCTTTAGGAAAAGTAAAGGCACGAGAGAGGTAATTCTGACGTTGCGGTTAATAATGGAAGCAAGACTAAACAAAAATCAAGACACGGTCATAGGATTTGTCGACCTGGAAAAAGCATAAGACAGTGTAAAATGTTGCAAGATGTTCGAAATTTTGAGAAAAGTAGGGGTAAGCTATAGAGGGAGAGGGGTCATATACAACATCTACAACAGCCAAGAGGTAATAATAAAAGTGGACGACATACAACGAAGTGTTCGTATTAAAAAGGGTGTAAGACCAGGATGTAGCCTTTCTCCCCTACTGTTCAATCTGTACATCGAAGAAACAATGAAGGAATTAAAAGAAAGTTTCAGGAATGGAATCAGAATTCGAGGTGAAAGGATATCAATGACCCGATTCGCTGATGACATTGCAATCCTGAGTCTAATGAGTGCACAGTATGGACTGATAGTAAATCGAAGAAAGACGAAGGTAATGAGAAGTAGTATAAATGAGAACAGCGAGAATCTTAACATCAGAATTGATGGTCACGAAGTAGATGAAGGTAGAGAATTCTGCTACCTAGGAGCAACGAGGATATCAAAAGCAGACTAGCTATGGCACAAAAGGCATTTCTTGTCAAGAGAAGTTTATTAATATCAAATATCGGTCTAACTTATAGTCCGGCATATGGCGGGGCGGTTCTAGACGCTTCAGTCTGGAGCCGCGCGACCACTACGGTCGCAGCCTCGAATCCTGCCTCGGGCATGGATGTGTGTGATGTCCTTAGGTTAGTTAGCTTTAAGTAGTTCTAGGGGACTGATGACCTCAAAAATTAAGTCCATTAGTGCTCAGAGCCATTTGAACAATTTTTACTTAAAGAAGATATTTATGAGAGTTTACGCTGGATAACAGCGTTTTATGTTAGTGGAACATGGACTGTGGTAAAACCGGAACAGAAGAGAATCGAAGCATTTGAGATGTGGTGCTACAGACGAATGTTGAAAATTAGATGGACTGATAAGGTAAGGGATGAGGAAGTTCTACACTGATAAGGAGGAGGGCAGGATAATAGGACATGTGTTAAGACAAGAGGGAATGACTTCCATGGTACTAGAGGGAGCTGTATAGGACAAAAACTGTAGAGGAAGACAGAGATTGGAATACATCCAGGAAATAATTGAAGACGGACGTTGCAATTACTACTCTGGGATTGGCACATGAGAGGAATTCGTAGCGGGCCACATGAAACCAGTCAGAAGACTAATGACCAATATACACAGGGTGTTACAAAAAGGTACGGCCAAACTTTCAGGAAACATTCCTCACACACAAATAAAGAAGAGATGTTATGTGGACATGTGTCCGGAAACGCTTAATTTCCAGGTTAGAGCTCATTTTAGTTTCTTCAGTATGTACTGTACTTCCTCGATTCACCGCCAGTTGGCCCAATTGTCACAATCAACATGTGTGCGCTGACGAGAATCCGCACGCAGTTGTGCAATCACGTCATCAACAAAGATTTTCTGTGAACGTTTGGGCAGGCATTGTTGGTGATGTCTTGATTGGGCGCCATGTTCTTCCACCTACGCTGGGAGCACGTTATCATGATTTCATACGGGATACTCTACCTGTGCTGCTAGAACATGTGCCCTTACAAGTACGACACAAGATGTGGTTCATGCACGATGGAGCTCCTGCACATTTCAGTCAAAGTGTTCGTACGCTTCTCAACAACAGATTCGGTGACCGATAGGTAGGTAGAACCATCTGCATGGGAGTTGGGTCTGAATGTGTCCAGGACATTTTTTTATTTCGTACCTTTAGGTCCGATTTAAAAATGTGTAAATTTTTTTTTCTACAGACACGTAATTCTAGCATTTTACCCCTGTATACATTCAGGCCCAACTCCCATGCAGATGGTTCTGAAAACTTGTGAATTTTTAATGGTTGAGGCATCACTGTACGGTTTGTAAACAAAAATGTGGGCTGCACTTAATACACAATCATTTGTTGGTGAACAACTTGTGAATGAGTTGTGTACTATGTGGGCCCTTGGTTTTAGTTTACAAATATTACAAGTATTGTCATAGCTATCAAAAGTAACAAGTTCTGAATTTGAGGACTGTGTGTATGGAGTTTGGAATCTGTACGTTAATAGGAAAATATGTGTTGTGCTTTTCAGTACTATTTAGAATCTTGTTGGAAAATAATCTTGTTTCGAGTTAAATCATTGTTTGCCTTTAATTTCGTTATGGCGCTACCCGATTCGAGGCACCACAAAAATGAGGCTCTTAATCATCATAAACACCTTTGACAACGTCAGCGTCGTGACGTCCTATAGTATTGTGACACTAAATATTTTCTCAACTGCCATGATAGCTAAACTCATTTATTCCTATAGACAATCAGTGTCGGCAATTCTCAGATACCACCTTCAGATCTGCGTTTACGTCATCCTCTTTCTCTGTTTCTAAAACACCAGAAAGTGATCTAATCCAACAGATTCTCGCAGACATCAGCTACTCGCGGGAACGCGAGATAGGTTAACAGCCCACGGCGGGCCTTATCGGAGCGGTGGCGGCAGTAGCGCCGGCGTTGTCCAGGCGACCGCAGACGTGCTCGAGCAAAGCGAGTTATCTGTGCGAGGCAGGCGCCGGTAGGAAATGGAGCCGGGGTGGAAAGCCGTTTCCGGCAGACGTCCTCGTGTCCCAGCCGGTAACTGGCCCGTTCTGTACCGATTCGAAGCGATAAATCTGAAGTAGGAACTTCAACACCAGTGCCTTTTCCCCTACAGCTCGTGTTTTCTGTCAGGCATATGTGTGTTGCACATGTTGCACCACAACAAAATTCTACATTCTTCTCAAGGAATATTCTTTCCACTGTGATGGCAGAATACACGGATACCGCACTATTTTACGTCGAGAAAGCAATTTGTACAGCGGAAGGAACAAATTGTCCATCACTGTGAAATAATACAGAATTTCTTCCCTCCGCTGTAACCGACAAGCATACGCACTGTGATCAGGTATTTTTCCAAACATTCTGATGCAGTGACTCGATGTTTCAAAAGTGTGGTCCTGTCTGTGTCATTATAAAAAATGTGAGACACTGTTGCAACTTTTGGAAGCGGGGTGTTGGTTATCTGCAAATGTTTCGAATAGTTTACTTTGCATTACACTTTTATTTAGAAACATTAGTTTCAAATCTTCTCCCGTATTCAAAGTAGATCACTGTGATGGTATTGTACATGTGGTCATCCATCACACGGTGATCGAGATCAAGCAATGCGAAGAACCTTCTACAATGACGTTCTGACGTTCTTGTATGAACATCGAAGAGGGCCATACTAGACTAACGAAACGAGTTCACGTCCTCTTTTTGTACGCCACAAATAAAACGATACTTTTTGTAAAACCAGTACTGTTTAGCACTTATACTTATTGTGCAAATCGAGATGAAAAGATGGTACTGTGCTGCTATTACGAGGGTTGGAGCTTTAATAGTGGCAACTATTTATTTACAGCTCGTACAATATAGATACGTGTTTCAAAGTTTAACTGACCCTCAAAGTATTCACCAGCATTGCGTATAACCCACTGCCAGCGATGTGGAAGTCGTAGGATACTCTTAGCAGTGCCAGTTATGTTGATAGTTCGGTGGCGGAGTCTATTGCCCGACGCATTTGTAGCAGTTCTAAAGCAAATGGCGTGAAACGTTTCCTTCAGTTTATAAATCAAGTTGAACTCGTGAGGGCATAAGTAAGCGGAGTGCAGTAGGTGGTATAGCACTTAGCAGCCCCATCAGTCAAACAAATCGGTGACAGCTTGCACTGTACGTGGTTCAGCATTGTCCTGCAAGTTGATGGTCATTCCCTGCAGAAAGTGTCACCACTTCTATCCTTAAGCTGGTCGTAGGTTGCGTTCCAAAAATGAACAGCATAGAAACAGAAGTGATGACACTTTCTGCAGGACCTGACCATCATTTTGCAAGACAATGCTCAAGCACGTACAGTGCAAGCTGTTACTGATTTGTTTGACTGATGGGGCCGCTAAGTGCTATACCAACTACAGCACTCCCCTGACTTAAGCCCTTGTAAGTTCAACTCGATTTCTAAACTGAAGGAAACACTTCATAGCATTCGCTTCGTAACTGTTACAAATTCGTCGGACAATAGACCGCGGCGCTCGAACTGTCAACGCAACTTGCACTGCTAAGAGTGTGCTACGAGTTCCACATCGCTGGCAACATGTTATACACAGTGCTGGTGACTACTCTGGAGATCAGTAAAACTTTGAAACACGTATCTATTTTGTACGGGCTGTGAATAAATAGTTGCCACTATTGAAGTTCCAACCCTCGTGTAATCTAAACCAATGACTGTCGGTAGTTTACCCAATTCACCCGAATATTAAAAAGGTTCCTACAGAAAACAATTCACTGTCTCTTTTCCCATCTTATTTCATAGAAGATACACCACAATTTCCAGAGACATCAAGACCACTCGAAAAATTGTCACGTATTCCAAAGCATGCACTTTTCATCCATGCCAGACAAAAGTTTGAAACTTTGATCAAAACTTTCTACAACCTATCTCTGTAATGGTGCAAAAGCGGGGAACCCTATGGTATAACACACCAGCTCGACGGCGCTTCGGACAGCAAGGTGTCGGCACGTACGAAATAAAAGCTTCACCTCGGAGTATATGTGAGGTGTCATTGACAGCACATTCACACAACGGCCCTTTGCAGTGTAGTACGACCGCAAGTTTTGTTCTGTTATACGGGATGGAACCACTAGAGACGGTTCAAAACCAATGAACGAAGTTTTAGGTTGATCCGCAGTGTGTTTATGCTTTCCCATTTCTGCTGTTACGCACCCTCCTGTGGCGTGATCACGGAGAGATGGTGCAACATGCTATGCGCCTGAATAGAATGGCAAACGGTCCCGCTAAGTTCCTTCCCCTCTCCCTCCCGCCCCTCACCAGCTCAGTATCGCCCTCTACCGTTCACGCACATTTGTTGAGCATGTGAAAAATGAACCTGCCAGACATTTCAACAAGCATTCAGTCACGTGGAGCCACACGTTGAATCGTATTGAGGGAATGTGTCAACAGTATGGAACGTTGTCGAGGTTAGTCCGCAGCTCGTGGTCGTGCGGTAGCGTTCTCGCTTCCCACGCCCGGGTTCTCGAGTTCGATTCCCGGCGGGTTCAGGGATTTTCTCTGCCTCGTGATGACTGGGTGTTGTGTGCTGTCCTTAGGTTAGTTAGATTTAAGTAGTTCTAAGTTCTAGGGGACTTATGACCATAGACGTTAAGTCCCATAGTGCTCAAAGCCATTTGAACTATTTTTTGTCGAGATCGTCGTCCTGTAGTCCGTCGCACTGACGACATTCATTTTCTAGCACGAGTTGTTGTGGGAATCGACGCCCGACAAAAGGTGTGGTTCCATTGACATACTTTAGGCCACATATTGAGGGCTTTTCCATTCTGAGCAGTGAAGTGTCTGAAATGTTTTCCTCGGTGAGAGATAAAAAGTCCATGTGATTTCAACGCAAGTGGTCGTAGTTCTGACGCACATTGCAGAGACGTCGAAAGAAGGTGTGGTATGTGAGTAAGAGCCAGTGTGACAACCCTATCACCGTGTGATACGTTGACGATGGCGTTGGGCAGAAGTGTTATGATATATGTACCAATACTACTTCATTAACCCACCTTAAGACTCACTTATGATTCTGAGTTGTGGGCGCCTTCACAGTTTTTGCACCGATGCAGAGGAAGGTTGCAATTATCATTAAGTCCGATTTCAAACCTGCGTGGCAGTGCGAGGCAGTTACGGGGTTTTTGAGAAAGTGATATTTCAATTGCGTTGCGCAGTGTATCACCCAGATGTGAAGTATAAGGTATTTCGCTCCACAAAGATTAGGGCCTGCTAGAGTGGTACATACCTTTCAGTTATTTGCAATTTTCAGATCTTATATCCGTTTAGCATTCCAGAGGTTACATTGGTTTCCGTAAATAGATAAAACATCCCGAAAACCACGCGTAACGTCGAGGAGGTGAAGAATCGTATGTATCACTGAACTGTTTGCCATTGAACAGCTTCTTCCTTGAGAACAGACCCATGGGGCTTAACTTGTGAGATGCATAACAGAGTAATCCAATTCTACGGAGCAATGATCTTGGCGTTCAGCACATTTATGGTATGCATATTATAACCCTACCGTTATTATTGTAGTTTAGGATGCTTTTTCCTAAATAACAGAAGACCCTGGAAAAGCAGAAGTATGAATTTTGCCTACTTTCTTGCTACTATTGAACTTGTTTGTTCAAATAAATATTACTCCACGTAAACAGTGTTGGTGCAGACACTGGAATGATTTGAGTACTACACCCTTATACATTACGTTATTGAAAGAGAAAGAAACCAGTAGATCACTCCGAGGACACAAAAAAATTTTGCCAGCTGGGACCTTTAGAAAAGCACTTTCCATAACCAAAAAGTTTAAATACTAAAATACTTAGATACGAAAATACACACTTATTATACTAAACATTTCACTTGAAGAAAACCTCTTTCTTATTGGAATTTACTTTCAAAAGCTGTTACTCTTTGAACTAACTCTGCATAGTCATTTAACAGATTTTAATAACTTGGCGTCTCTGTGATTGAATTTTATGAAAGCAAACTTTTACTATAACGCTTTGAAATAGTTAAGAAACCTTATAAAACAAGAATAGTTTCACTTCATTTCTCTGAAATGTACTAAAGCATGGACGTCTTATGACTCTAAATAAAATTCTCGTTGCGCCTTTCAGTGAAATAACTAAGAAAACTTTTTTACACAAAAACAGTTTAAATGGCTTCTTTGTATTAACTTGGCACTTCATATGTCTGTAAGACAAGATACTCGGATTAATCAAATACCAGGAAGCAACCCTACATAGGTGTATGATTAGGACGAAGTAACAGGGTGAACCAGTTTCTTTAAAGTTGAAGAATGTTTATTTACTAATAAAACACAGTTTAAATCAATCGTTCACGATGTACAAAAGTAAAATACCACAAACAGAACCTTATTTGGTGGCTGTAGGCATGGGTGTGGTGAACAATTGTGGCGGCTGCACTACCCACAATACGACCTGCAAGTATCATGCTGTACGGGCAGAATTTTTCTTCTTGGCGTCGTTCAGTTTTACATGCAGTAGCCCAACAACTCGCAGCTATGCCGTAAGCCGTTTGCAGTCTTCATCTGAGGCATTTTTGTGCAAATTTGCAGGCAAAGCTTCTCCTGCTCCACAAGGGTGTTGCCTCAATCACTGCTACCTACAGAGTATGTGACTCACTTGCCGCGCTTGCTCTAGGTAGCACGCCAATTAGCCCTTGCTACCTTTTCCACTCCCCAGAACCACATTCGTTTGAAACAAAAGCACACTGGCTTTTACATAACACCTATTTCTTACATTATTCCTAAGCGTGTCCATTTTTTACTACTGTCAAATTTACATCAGCATGAACAGTTTATATACACTAATATTTTTAAATGCAGAATGACATCAGAAAATTCTTTAACGTAATAAACAATTTACATAGTATTTTGCATACGGTACTCACAATGCAAAGAACTTCAACCTCCAGTATAGCACACTTTATATCTACAAGAAATATAGTAACAATATGCGAAAATTTTAAAGAAAAAAATTATAAAAAATTTAGATGAACCATAGAAAAATAGTGTTATGATATGATTAAAAGTTACGTTAAACACAACTTATTTGGCTCCGGAGGTATGGGGCTCTAAATATTCATGTACGAGGGCCGTTCAGAAAGTAACTTCCGGTTGATTTAAAAAATTACACCAAGTTAAATAAAAATATTTTAATATATACATCTTACAACTACATCTTTGCACTATTTTTCTAAATAGTCTCCATAGCGATTGAGGCACTTATCGCATCTCTTCACAAGCTTTGAAATTCCTTCTGCATAAAAATCACCCGCTTGTGCCTGGAGGCAGCCTGTGACCGCATCTTTGAACTCATCGCCGTCATTAAACCGCTGTGACCCGAGCCATTTCTTCAAATGCATGAAGAGGTGATAATCACTTGGCGCCAGGTCTGGGCTGTAAGGTGGATGGTTGATAACGTCCCACTTGAAGGACTCAAGAAGGGCCGTTGTGCTGCGAGCAGAGTGAGGACGGGCGTTATCGTGCAAAAAAACGATACCGGAAGTCAGCATACCACGGCGTTTGTTCTGTATAGCCCGTCGTAACTTTTTTATTGTTTCACAGTACACGTCTTGATTAATGGTCGTACCACTTTCCATGAATTCAACCAACAACACCCCTTTGGCATCCCAAAACACCGTTGCCATCAATTTTCTGGCAGAAAAATCTTGCGAGGCTTTTCTTGGTTTGGTAGGCGAATTTGAATGTGCCCACATCTTTGATTGTTCTTTTGTCTCAGGGTTCACGTACTTAATCCAGATTTCGTCACCGTTCACGATTCTGTTTAACAATGGTTCTCCTTCGTCCTCATAACGTGACAGAAAGTCTAATGCAGAGGCCATTCTTTGAGTTTTGTGGTGGTCGGTAAGAATTTTGGGCACTCATCGTGCACAGAACTTACGGTAACCCAATCTTGCTGTCACTATCTCGTACAAGAGAGTCTTAGAAATCTGTGGAAAACCAGTAGACAACTCCGACATTGAGAAACGTCGATATTCACGAACTTTTGCATCAACTGTCTGAACGAGTTCGTCAGTCACCAATGATGGTCTACCACTCCTCTCTTCATCATGAACGTTTTCTCGTCCACTTTTAAATAAACGTACCCATTCACGGACAACTCCTTCACTCATGACTCTTGGTCCGTACACGGCACAAAGCTCACGATGAATAGCTGCTGCAGAATATCCTTTGGCTGTAAAAAACCTTATGACAGCACGCACTTCACATTTGGCGGGGTTTTCTATTGCAGCACACATTTCAAACTGCCACAAAAACTAAACTAGCGCAGGTACGACGTTCACTCGACCACGGCTTGATGCCGACTGACCTCTTGAGCGCATGAACGCACAGATGGCGTCGCTACTCCCCCCACAACCCGCACTGTGACCAATCGGAGGTTACTTTCTGAACCGCGCTCGTACATTACGAGCCGGTGTTTTATAGAGACGAGCTGGTGTCCGATCGGGACAACGGATTCTGAGCAGGCGAATTTTGTGGCCGAGCCTCAATATGAGTTCACTATCATGCTCCACGAAATACTGTAGCACAATTGTGACCTGATTACACTGATGCAATCCTATTGGAAGATGTCACCGCCATCGGCAGAAAGGAAAGCAGGTTGTGTCCAATAATGTTTACATAGTCTACAGATGTATCGCTCATTCCATTAGTGTCACAGATTCCGTGGGCAACGTACCCATAGCATAATACTGCCACCACCGACCTGTGCCCCTGGGCCCGTTCGCCTGAATGACGGCGCAGCGGAACGCGATTATCGACCTGGTGTAACATCCTAACAGGCCACACAATTCCAGTGATCCACGGTCTCATTCAGATGTTCATGATCACATTGCGTCGTAACTGATCACGCCGTTGGGTAAGTCTTTTAAGATGTATGCCTTCGTCTCCTACGGAGACCCATGTTCAGCAATGTGTGTGATTTGTTCTGGTACGCTCGTCCCTTCACGTGGGTTGTATTCTGTTGCCAGAAACGTCACAAATCGTCGCCTGTCCTACTTTAAAGACTGTGCAAGCCTCCAACCTCCACGTTCTGCGAACAGCTGTGGACGCCCTTCTCCTGTCGCCTACTCTTGTTTCCAATGTCCTACAACTTGTTGCAACACGCCTACGGCGGCAGACCATCTTCGCTGTTTCCGAGATGCTCATACTCAGGCACCGGGGTCATAACAATCAGTTCTATGTGAAAGTCACTAAAGTCGAAGAATTTCCTTCTTTGCTGCCCAAATCGTCGCTCTTGTTTCACAATTCATCTCTGCTTCTCTATATAGTTTCCTTACCACATTACTTGCCAGCAGTACAAACCGGGAGGAATTCAATCTTGCGGTGTGCAGTGATCATTACCTTTTGGTTCATCGGTCTAATACATTTCAGTGAGGCGTCAACTGAATTGTAAGGTACTACATAAAAAACGTAAATTTAGTAAAACATTTAAAAGTCACTAGTGACTTCATTTCGAAAACTCTCTGCCACTTTTCATTACGTCAATAGAGTTAAACACAGTCAAATGATATTCTTTGCAACTGTTCAGTTCTGGCATCTGATACGCGATACTTACTGCTGTAACGTAGATGTATTTACTGGCCTTATGGACTCTTTCAAAGGTCGTTACACATAATTATTGTTCGTGAGTATACTTTCAGATACAGGTAGTTCATACGACTGGATATGGATATTTCCTGCCATTCGTGATTTTTTTGTTTCAATGCATCCCGCATGTAACAGACAGTTCATGGTGTCTCTCATTACCACCTAAGAAATTTATTAAGGAGATGATACTGTTTGAAAACTTTGACAAATCAGTTTTTCCTCTTGTGGAGTTTTAGCTGACTTCACGTATTCCTCTGCAGAGACTTGGTCCGTAAACGATACCCTGACAGATTAAGGTTCAGTTACGCTGTTCGTATTACTGACCAGATTAATGGTTGTATCTACATCGAATTCATGGACAAGACAGTAGAATAGTTTTGATCTTGCTAACACTGAGTATAGCTCAACATTAATCTTAAATATATAACTTTTTGCCTTTCTACCACACTTTACCAACGTCGTTATAACTTTGTTTAAACGTAACATGTATTGTCAGTTATGTTTATCAACATTACATTCTGAGGAACCAACGAAATATTTATGTATTACGCTTATCCGATAAAATTTCTGATCGTAATTAGCCTAACTGTATGTGGGATACCATATTGAAAAAGAGGTGGACGTCGCAGATGTGAAAGAGACAAATATTTATAACTTATTGCTATCGAACAGCGTTTCGTTACCGATACTATGTTGAATTACATCCCAGTAACGGATATTCAGTGGAGCGAGTGACTGCACATGTCTACGGTTTATATCGTTTGAAATTACATTCCAAAACTATGGGAGGGTATCGAGGAAAGTGGGAGACTTTCTGGGCGCGAAGACAGTGTTTTCTGTTCAATTGTGGTTACAACCAAGTTTTTCGCTGCTCCATGATATGCTACACATCGCCGAGGAAAAATTGAGGCCAGAGACTGTTGTTTACGCAGCTATAGCGTGTATCTTCAAGTGTGGCACTAAAGTAAAGCTAGAGATCATCGTTGTAGAAATGTTATTTAATGGAATGGAGAACCGACGAGATGTGATTAATGTATTAGGAGAACAGGAGCGTACCTCACTTAATAAAATGGCTTATTAACAATTATAATTTTGGTTTGGTATGGAAGACTTTTTGAATAATAAAGTGACTATGCTTGGCAAGCGACGAAAACTGTTTTTTTTTTTTCTGGTAGCCTCATTGTCAGAAGAATTCCTCAAACGGATTCAAAGTAGCAGTGAGCGTCAGCAGAGCATTTATATACGCCAGTCAATTAACGATTGATTTTATAACGGTCCGTGGAAGAAATTCGTGGGAGAGAGTGTGTGCGGTCGATTGTATTTACAGTATTTAATGTTACAGAAACTACCACTGCCTCTGTTATTAGTCACGACAAGTCCTCTTGGGCAAATATGTATTTCTTTTTAATAGTGTTTCTGGGTATCAACATACCAAATTTCAAACAGTCGAACGAACTGCCTTTAGCCAAAAATCGTGAAGTCACTTCTAATTGTTCGTATACTGGAATTGCCTGTCTGAGTGCCGTGTTTCGTTTTTCTGTTCTTTATCGAGTTAACAATAACAAATAATTCTTGTCCGTTGTGGACTTATTAGAACGCTACAACTATTGAAATTGAAGGTAATAATTATAATGCATTAGCTGCAAACATTTGTTTTTAAGATGTTCCTTTTCCATGGTGGCAGCCCGTCTTCATATTTTTGCATGCAGTTATGTAGTGGCAAATTTGTTACTTCACTAACGGCGCTGTACAATTTTGCAACTGAAGATTTTAAGAAAACTGTTGTAAAATGTGTTAAGTAAAGAGATCTCGGAAATGCTGTGCACATAAGTTGAGTGTGGCGTCCCCCCCCCCCCCCCCCCCCCGAAAAGAAAAGAAACCAAAAAGGTGTTTTGATGCATAAATTTCGTGGAATTCCGTGTCAGGGAGAGTCTGTCGTTCATGTCAGTTACCACAGAAACTTTAACGTCTCGGAAGTTATAGTTTTCATTTTGTGTTCTAGGAGCGCTGCCGTCAGGTCATGCGACGAGACGGCTCGCGACTTATAGGAAGTGTGTCAATCAGACCCACCTGTCACCAAAAGCTGTCTATCTGTGATGTACACAGTGTGACAGCACTTGTGCAGTTTTCTTTCTTACCTTCTAGTGATCAAAATGACAAGTCAGGAGAAATTTAATCTTAAAAGTAATTTTGAAAGCAATTATTTCAAAATTGCAACTGTTCACATGGTAACAAAAAAAAATCTCATGGTTCTATTAGCACTATTTACAGCCTTAAACACGGAGACTGTTCAGGTCAGGTACGTATCTTTACGACGCAGCACGTGTAATTTTTATGTACATGCAGGAACAACTGGACTACGGGATCCAGACTGAGAATGCTGTGTTGAAAATGTAGTCAGAAAAAATTACCAGATGGGAAATCGATATTAAGCACTAGGCGGTTTGACTCAGTTCTAAGGGTTAGCAGTGGGATGAAATGTGGACAATTTTCGGAAGATAGAAATGCTGTCTGCGAAAGTTGATTCTGCAAGGTTTGCGGAGACGCGAAACCACAGCCTGCCCATAAGTGGACGTGCAATATAACGGTTACTGGGTAAGTAATGTTACAAGCAAGGAATGTAGTGACAGAAGTTCTTCATCTGCAATCTTTATGGAAACAATGAATCCAGTATACTGGACTCTTTTTTATTGCAAATTTCTTCATAGGTGGCTACACGTCGCACCCAAAATCGTAATGATAGTTTCA
The DNA here is from genome assembly GCF_021461385.2 of Schistocerca piceifrons. Taxonomy (NCBI): domain Eukaryota; kingdom Metazoa; phylum Arthropoda; class Insecta; order Orthoptera; family Acrididae; genus Schistocerca; species Schistocerca piceifrons. Next base: position 626,587,583 of record NC_060140.1, read on the forward strand.
ACAGTTGCGGGTGACGCAGTGACCTAATATGTCGTTTAATGGTTGAAGTGTTCTAGAAATAAGAGTAAGCCAAGCAGCAAGATATATCAATAGTGGTATGGTTTCCAGCAATAAGGTAACTGATAACAGGCATCCAGCCAGCGAGTAACATGATATAATAATCGTGGCTGCCAACGATTTTCAGTGTGTCTTCAAGAGAAAAGAAGTTTTAGAAGGTACTGAATAGTCCAGAGACTCTTAAAAGTATGATAATACTGATTGGAATACCATAAATTTAATTTAAGTTTTTATATTTTTTGTCGAGTAAAATTGACTGACGAAAAATAAATTTATTGGCTTAAATAATATAACTATGATTAATCTTAGTGGTGAATAGATAATAATATATAGTTTCCCATTTGACAGAGAGGCTACCATTCAGCTGTAATGTACCCAAAGAGCCAGTTTACACATGGTTCAGTCACAAAAATGTGGCTACCGCCTATGTTCATCAACGTGCAATTACCAATCAGAGTCGGCTTATAGCAGCATTGGCAGTGGATGGTACATAAAGCGTGTCTGCGGCACGGAAAACAAATCAGTTATATTCGTAGCAGGGAGACGCAGCGATTTGTCTGACGTCCAATAGGTCATTGTCACTCGCTTTCACGCCAAGGGTAGAAGCATTTCGGAAATGGTTAAATGTATAAACTGTTCGCTTGCCACTGTGGTTAAGGTATGCCGAGCAAATGTAAAGCACCACAGGCCATCGATGACTGGAGTGAAGGACGACTGCGGAAATGTGTACAGGTGAAAATAAGGTCAGCTGCTCAGCAGCTCACCTCCCAGATGATCCAACCATGCGGATACCAACAGCGTGTCCTCGCCGACCGTTCTGAGAAAGCTGCGGCTATCGGCCTCCGCAACGGCGCCTGTCACCCAGTACCGCAACGGGATGTCCATTGTATAGTGCCACGTGGCCTTTTCAGCTAAATCAAGTTTCTTACTGAAAGTAATCAGCCTGTGACATCTGTCGGAATGGTCCAGATCTGAGGAGAGAGCGTTGTGGTCTGAGGAATATTTTCGTGGCACTCCCTGGGGAATATCGTCATTCTGTAAGGCACAAGGGATCAGCACAAGTATACACCTATTGTTGCGGACCATATTCACTTCCACATGCAGTATTTTTGTCAGCGGCGTGATGGGACATACTAGCAGGCAATGTGTCACACAACTCACAGTGTAAGTGTGTGGTTCGAAGAACATCAGGACTAGTTTACTGTACCACAAAACTCCCCTCCTCGATCGACATGTTCGTGCCATGGGTCCTCTGGCGGAAAACCTGGCGCAGCAGGCCACGAAACTGGAGTTGGCATGGTTCCACACATCACTTTCGGTACCTTCCAGAACCCATGTGACTATGCTCATTCATGTCTCGCACCAGTCCGCTCTGCAAAAGACAGTTATTTAGATTTTTGACAAGCGGTCACATTAATGTTACTGGACAGTGTACATAGTACAGTCACTTTAATTAGCCACATAAGCTTCGTCACAAAATGATTTTTTTTTCTTTTAGTACCATGGACATCACCGCCCCCCACGTGCATTCAGCCACTCCCTTCCACGTCCTATGATTCCTGACAATAGTTTTACTGCTAGAGAAATGTCATTTAAACTACCTTATGAAAATGATTCCCTGATAAGTCGACCTGAAGTCGTTTGGTTAAATACCACAGCTTACTTAAGTACAGTGTCCGTGGTAATAAAAAAATTGATTCTGTGAAGAAGCTGATTAATGTGACTATATAATCTACATACATCATGACACGATTTAGATAGTATGCTAGATTTACTCACGCGCGGAATACTGTCCTGTTTGCCATAAATGATTTCTGGTACTGTATTTAATGTAATTTGGAGACACTGTACGTTAAGCTACCTTTTTGTGTTTATTGTTATTATGACTGAAGTAGGTCATCGATGACTGAAATTAAGGAACTGCTTAATAAAATTTTGTGATTAGTGACTGCATTTATAAGAAAACAAATATTTACTTGATAGCTGTGAAACATTATTGCGAATATATCTCAAATCGTGAAAGATTAGTTCACGATGTTGTACTTCGCATAGTAATTTAGAGTAACAGAAGAACTAAAATATCGCACTTATCCGTTGACGCTGGGCACGAGAGTTACAAGTAAAATGTCTTACTTGTTCGTGAATATAAATAATAGTTGTACTATTATAGCTTGTAGACGACATATGGAATTTTTTGTATTGCTGTGAGTCATACACGTGTGGCCAATTGGTAAGGAGACCGCTCGCGATAAGCGGGAAGTCCAGGATGGAGTACCGATCCGGCACGAAATTTCGTTGTTGCCAATCCGTTCTACAGCTGGGTAATTGTCCACATTCGCAATCGTGAATCACTAAATATATATACAAAAAAAAAAATCCTAATAATTCCTACGAACTACAAGCTGTTGCCAACAAATACGGCTTGTTACCATTCATTACGCTCAACAAAATTCTGTAGAGTACTATGGAAAATCTTAATATGAGTGGACAATGAAATCAAGTCATCTTTTCAGAAACTCAATTGAAATCAATGAACCTGACACATGTAAAATTCAGCTGCGTAACTCCCTTGATAATTAAATTGAATCAGTGCAGTGACTACCTGCAGCTTATTGCTCGTCTCCCACCAGTTTACCTTAAAAAATTTGAACATGAGTTTGGTGAAAAATTTCCACCACTTACGAGATGGTCTGCCTGGTGAATGACAAGACACACTGTTTGGAATGAATAGGACTGGCTGTTGGCCCTAGTCTGGTAACGCTATAAGCCAGCTTAGGAAACTAAAGTCAAGGGACATTCCCAAACCACAAGAACCAAACAGCTACGTAATTTTACTATCGCACATGCACACCTACACCACAGCAGCATGCTATTTTGATTCTACGATTAGACGTGCACTTCCAGGCATTCACACAATTGTATGTCATAGTGCTATCAATGATTATGATTCTGGATAAGGGGCAACATAGAATGCAGATATGAAACAGAAAATTAAATAAAATCCTTAAATTTCATTCCCTAGGGATTCAGCAAGTAGGAGACAAGTAACGTGCTGAAAGAAATGAAGCCAATTTAATAATCTCAGGTAAAATTTTCATGGAAAGGGGCAACTACTTTTCTACTGAAGGTGAAACGTTCTTTATAAGTTCATCCAGTGGAAAAACTGTAGTGGTATTCATGCAATGACAGTGACTAATGTCATACATAGTTGGTACAAAAAACGGGTTATAAGTGTTATAGATCACACGTAATATTTTATTAAAGTAAGGTGGAAAGTCTCTTCCTGTTCATGTCTTGATTCTTTAAAATGTACTTCGTATACTCCTGAGCCGTCGCATCTGTCACCAGCACAACAACATTTACTGTTTTCTGAAGTGTATTTCTGGCCATGTGTGATCTTAATTAGTGCAATGACCGTGCTTTCCTCTTGAGAAATCACAACTGACATTCGTGATATAAGTCAGATTTGTGGAAATATTGATACAGTGACAAATGATGTCCGCTTATTGCAAAGAGGTCGTGGGTTTCCCTCCTTTTATATAGATGTGTTAATACTTCATTCCAAGTAAAGACTGACTACAGTAGGGAGAACACAGCACACGAACGTTCCAACTTAAGCTTTTCCGTATTGGTACAGTAACTTAATGCAGAAGCCTTGCCAAGGCAGGCGTCCCGTAAGTTCCCGCGCTCCTACAGCCACAAAGTGAAGTCTTTTATACGATCTGAAAGGCTTTACCTTTCGCTCACTCCGACACCCGCACGTGATATCGCTCACGGAGCCGTTTCTCAAAGACCTCGTCGTGAATAGTGGCCACGAGAAATCGGACTCGCAGAGAACGAATACCGAATATCTCACCGTGAAAAGCTGCACACCAGAGAAAGGTTACGCGATTTTTCCTGATATTTCTAAAATCCTTCACCTACATACATTTGGGGACCTTTCACAGAGAACGTTTCCTTATAGCATTCACAAATACACACTATACGAGAAAGCGTGATAAAAAGTGCTTTACCGTACATACTTCATCATGTTCATGGTGAACTCTGATTTTAAATTGGGCGGTCTGAGCTGAATGTAACCGAAGCTTCAGCGACCAATTACACTGTATCGTATTTTACGAGAAAATGGTATTTTGTGAAGTTCAGTTGGTGCATATTGTTTGAAAATCAAACGTACATCATAGCGATTGGCTTTCAGAAAGGTAAGGCAATTACTTGTTACACCTTCATTTCTTACCCAAAAACTGTTCACAGTTAGTAACTAAACATTAGGAAAGACAGTTTTTTCTTGCCGGTGAATAAGGAGCCTGAGAACACAAGAACAACTAAATTAATTTCAGATATTTTAGTTGCTAGGAATGTAACCTGAATTGACCTAGATATTTCTTTAGTCCAGTTTTCCCTTATGTTTCACCTTCTCCCTCCTCGCTCTGTCTATCTTCCTCCCCAGTGTCTCTGACCATCTCATCCTCTCACTCTCGAAGTCCACCTTTTCCCATGTACTTTATGTATCCATGTCTTATTCTCCCCTGTCTCATCTTCTTCCCATTCTTTGTCCGTTTCCGCCTCACCCTTTGTGTGTCCTCTAGCATGTCTCTGCCTGTCCTTTACTCCCTCTGCCTATGTCCTCCTCTTTCTTATCTCTGTCAATTCTTGCATCTCCCTTCTCTCTGTACATTTCTCCCTCCCTAATCTGTATCTATCTCCTCCTTCCTCCTCGCTGTCTGTCCATCTCCTCACTCTCTCTCCACTCGCCGTGTTATCGCACTCACCTCAGTTGGAGGATGGTGATTCTTACCCCTACAGTATTACTTTACAGAATGTAACAGACATGTGTCCACTTACTACACCTGTGTGTCTAGTGAATTTCGCCTATAGTCTCATTCTCACGCATCTAAATGTACATGACGTCGTATCTCTTGAAATATGTGCTGTATAGTTTGGCAGGTACATCGAATGCTATATGGGGATGCTGCCTGCGAAATTTATTGTGAATAGCGTTAGTACGAAGAAATGATAAAATAAAACGACATGCGTGATGCAGCAGTTTCTCACAAATCTCAGTGCCTATGACATCGTATCTCCTGAAAAATGTAACATGCAATGATATATTCTTGTAGGGAGATTCAGCGGTGTATCTGTATACCGTCTGCGTAGTATGTTATGAATATAGTTAGTGGTAAAGAAGTAATAAATTAGAACGTCACACATGATGCGGCAGTTCCTCACGCACCTCACGGCTTATTACGTCATATCTTCTGAAATATGTGTGATAAAATAATATGCATTTAGTGGGATATGTAGGTGCTGTCTGTGAAAAGTGTTGCGAATACAGTAAGCAGCAAAGAAGCAATAAATTTAGACATCTTGCACGATGCGGTAGTTTTTCACGCATTCAGTGTTTACGACATCGTATCTCCTGAACTAAATGACGTACAATGAAGTAATTTTTCGGCACGTTCAATGGAATACGTGAATACTTTTTTAAAAATGTCTCATGAATACAGTTAGAAGTATAGACGTAATATATTAAAACTTCACGCTTCATGTGGCAATTTTACTGCCTGAACAGCGTAAATGTAGCGAGAGATAAACTTCTTTTCTTCTCACTTTTTTGCTGGGGTCGTCAACGATAAAAACTTTAGTAAGTGTTTGAAGTTATTCATATTTCTAAGTGCAAGCATAGGTATTCTCGCTTCTTTGGCTACATTACATTTTTCCCCTCCCCTCCCCCCCCCCCCCCCACCCCTCTCACCCCCTCCCCACCCACATCGCCACGCGTTTGATACGTGATCGTACTTTTAGCCCACAGTTATTGTTTCCCGACAGTAAATTATGAGCGTCTTAACTGGTGCAATGGCTTGGGGGGAGATGCGGAACATACGTACATACACACGTATATGCATACATACATACATTTTTAAAATTTGTATGACTATAAGCATTAATCACTGAACAGGTCTTCATTTTCTTGCGGAAATTGTGGAGCTACATTGTCGATAAAAAAAATGCACAAGCTTCTCAAACTCTTTGGAAACGGTAGTCTTGAAAGACAGATTTTTCTCATAGATGTGAGTGTAAGAGATAAATTATATATATTACTGCAGAAGAGGATTGAATCTGACACAGGTGTAGTATTAGTATGAAAGAGACTTACACTGAACTTACACTTTTTTTGCATGGCCTTTTTCCATTAAGGGTATTTTCACGGATTAGAGTTCAGAACCGCTGTTTTTACTACTTATTAGCTTTATGGTAGTTGCCACCTACAGTATGAGGAAGAGACAGAAGATAGGAGTACAACTTCACTTCCCTTAGAAATGTGTGCGGCACAACTTTATTATTATACGAGGGTAAGTCAATTATTATCCGCAAAGTAGCTATAAAAGTTTATTGTAATCAAATGGGAAACTTACAAGAACATCATTTTTCGACATAATGTCCTTGCGTTTCAAAGCACGTGGTCCATCGTTATACAAGCTTCCTGATGCCTTCATAAAAGAAGGTTCTCGGTTGAGCTGCGAGCCAGGAATGCACCGCTTTCCGAGGCAAATCGACGGGCCCTTAATGCCTGTTTGAGTGGACCGAACAAGTGATAGTCAGAAGGGGCAAAGTCGGAACTATATGGAGGATGATCCAGTACTTCAAATTTCAGTTTCTGGAGCGTTTCAGCAGTGTGGACAGCAGTATGCGGACGGACATTGTCGTGCAACGGCACAACGCCTTTTGACAGTAATCCTCGGCGTTTGCTTCGAGTTGCAGGCTTTAGCCTTGCAGGAAGCATCTCACTGTAGCGTACACTGTATATTGTTGTGCCCCTTTGCCCATAAAGTTCCAATACTGGACCTTGTGCGCCCCAACGTTCGGCTTGAACTTTTTCTTGCACGGCGAATTTGGATGTTTCCATTCCATACTGTGCCGTTTAATCTCCGGTTCCTAATGATGGACCCATGTTTCGTCACCAGTAATGATCCTGACTAAGAAGTTGTCCCCTTCGTTACCATAGCGATCCAAATAATTTTTGCAGATGTCCAAGCACGTTAGCTTATGCAACAGTCTGAGTTGTTTTGGAACCCATTTGGCACAAACATTATGAGACACGAGTCTGTTGTGGATGATTTCGTAGGCGAACCGTGATTAATTTGCAGACCATGTGCCACTTCGTCAATAGATAATCGTCTGTCTAAGAGAATCATTTCACGTGAACGCTCAATGGTTTCTTCATTTGTGGCGGTAAACGGTCGTCCCTCTTCTACGTCATGCGTAACACATATGCGACCATTTAGGAATTTTTCAATCGATTCGTAGACACTCCGTTGTGGCAAAACACTGTTACAGTACTGTACCGGAAGTCTTCGATTCATTTCGGCCCCTCTTATGCCTTCCGACCACAAAACACAGATCAGTGAACGTTGCCCTTCTTTGGTGCAAAATAGACAGCGGAGAGGCCATGATTAACAGCACGGCAGCGATGCCGAAACTAACCTAGCAGCCTGAAAATTGCAAAGACATAACAAAAAATAAAGAATTCATGTATCGTCAACTAAAATGACATTACTACCAAGATAAACAAAAATACAACTACGTTGCGGATAATAATTGACTTACCCTCTTACTTGTAACTTCTACTCTTTATCCTTTTCGGATTTTCTTAGCTTCTTCTTATATCATGTTCTGTGGTATGTGTGTTGATGTTCTACAGAAAAGTTACATCGTAGCTACCATTTATTTTAAAGTAGATGACACGAGGAGGAAACCAGTGACAGGAGTGACGAATCACCTAAATTAAGTACGGTGGAGAATTTATAGAGCCATATTTCTCATTGGACTAAAAGAAAAAATGTCAACATTTAAAAACTAGGAACAATGTTTAATACCGATAGCACTTCACACAAAAATGGAATGATTTCTGAAACGGAGCTTACTAAGTACTAGGAAACCAGCTTCACCCTATGCGATACTCATACGGTTCTACAAAGCATATTATCAGTAACTTGTTAGTACTGAAACAGAAATCTATCGTTGGCTGCTGGAGGGACGAAATGCTTTTAGTGATTGGAAACATGTTCGTTCCCGTTTACAAACAGGGATTGTCCGACGGATGCTCAGTACCATAAGCATAAAGTGCAGAAGTCCGTCTAGTCTAGAATTTCGGAACACATTTTATTTTGCCTATTATGACCTTCAAGTAACAATCTTGTTAAAGTGAACTTCCTCTTATCCTACACGTCCTCGCAAGGGATTAGTTATGCCCGTCGAGTTTCATGCCATTACTGACCCGCTATCTGTGTAAATGGGACACGTTTAAGACCGAAACGGTCTCCACCGCTAATACCGTCACATGTCCACACGATCCCGTCTTGCTATGTCTCTCCACATACTACATGTCGCATAACGTTTATTATGAGCTAAATCTAACAGCTAGATGTATCTTAATTCCTACCTCTGCCAATCTGTTGCTGCCGTTACATTTAAATATGTGAAGGTATTGCGGCTAAAGGAAAGTCGTCTGCTTCTACATCTACAGGGTTACTCTGCAACTCACTAAATAGTCCCTACCAGAGGAATCATCCAACTTCAAACGGGAGAAACGAATAATTAAATATTTCCATAAGAACTGTAATTTCTCTCATTTTATTATTATTGTCGTTTCTACCTATGCGGGGGACGACAAAATACTTTGGCGTTCGGGAGAGAAATGCCATCGCAATTCGCATTTCATATCCGCGCCACTCACTTTTCCATTTCACGTTAATATAAAATGATGTGCGCTTCTTTGAACTTTCGCCATGTTCTTTGTGAATCCTATCTCATGCGGATCTCTTACTGCCTTACTGCCCAAAGGGACTGAGAAGCCTAGTATAGGCAGTCCCTTTAACAGATCTGTGCAGCTTTCTAACTGTTCTGCCAATACATCGAAGTCTTTCGTTTACTTTCACCAAAATGATATCTATGAATTCGTTCCAATTTAAGTTATTCGCACTTGTAATCCATAAGTATTTAGTTGGATGCACAGCATTTAGATTTGTCTGATCTTACGTGTAACCGAAATTTAAAGTGCTCCTTTTAGAAGTCATGTAGATGACTTCACATTTTGTGTTATTTAGACTCAACTGCCACTCTTCGCAGCATACAGGTAGGCTGTCTAAATATTTTGCATTTTGCTTTTTATCATCTGAGGACATTACAAGACAGTATATGAGAGCATCATGTGAAAACCACATAAGAGGGCCGTTCAATTATCTCCGAAATCGTTTATAAAGGTCGGAAACAGCAGAGGGCTTGTAACACAACTGCGGGGAATGACAATTACTACGAACTGTGACCTTTCTGACAGCAAATCACTAACTCAGTCATGCAACAGAGATGATACTTGATTGGCATACAATTTGATATGTCACTTCTAAGGACGTCATTTTCTGAATGGGTAGCAGCTGTTTGTCAGTAAACCGTTTTATTCGAGGTAATTCATAATGTTTGGACAGTTTATGAGTTTCAAAATCCTCCTAGAAATCGACATTCAGCCCGGCAATTCAGCGGGTTGCCTCTGTTTCCTGTTTTCAGTAATGGCTTAACCTGTGCAAATTTCCATTCTTTAGATTTAATCTTTAGACGAGCCATCTGTTGTATATGATTGCTAACTATAGAGCTATTGTATGACCAAACTCTAAAGAGAACCTAGTTAGTATAAATGTCTTGCCTCTGCTGCCTGACCAAGTATCCAGGGTTCCACGGCTCAGTATTTATTCCAAGCTTCCATTAGTTCACCGCCTCCTTCAACCCGCCCCTGGCCAGCTCCCCCCCCCCCCCCCCTTTCTCTTCGTCTCCTGCTCCCACTCCTGTCCGTCTCTGCCTGTCCTGTCTCTCTGTCCACCTTCCCAACCCCAACCTTGTCGATCCCCTCCTCTCCTCTATCACCATGTCCTCCACTTCTGTTTCTGCCCGTTTGACCACTCCCCTCTCTCTGTCCATCTGCACCTCACCTTGTTTTTAACCCTCTTCCCCTCTGCCTATCCTCCCCCTCCTCGTCCTTCTCTCCACTCTGTCATCCCACCCCTACACCCGAGCGAGGTGGCGCAGTGGTTGGCAAACTGGACTCATATTCCGGTGGACGACAGCTCAAACCTGCGTCCAGCCATCCTGATTTAGGTTTTCCGTGATTTCCCCTAAACAACTCAAACTGTACACAATAGGCTGCATGATGCTCAACTTCACTCCATGGCGAAGTCTATCTTTGCAACCACGACGCCATGCAGCGCGGTACAGATGGGCCCAATAACATGCCGAATGGACCGTTCAGTATTGGCATCACGTTCTGTTCACCAATGAGTGTAGCATATGTCTTCAGCAAGGCAGTCGTTGCAGATGTGTTTGGAGGGTACCCGGTCAGGCTGAACGCCTCAAACACACTGTCCAGCTAGTGCAGCAAGGTGGAGGTTCCCTGCTGTTTTGGGGTGGCATAATGTGGGGCCGACGTACGCCGCACGTGGTCATGGAAGGCGCCGTAACGGCTCTACGATACGTGAATGCCATCCTCCGACTGATAGTGCAACCATATCGGCTGCATACTGGCGAGGCATTCGTCTTCATGGACGACAGTTAGAGCCGCCATTGAGCACATCTTGTGAATGACTTCCTTCAGGATAACGACATCGCTCGACTAGAGTGGCCAGCATATTCTCCGGACATGAACCCTATCGAACATGCCTGGGATTGACTGAAACAGGGCTGTTTACGGGCAACGTAAGCCACCAACCACTCTGAGGGATCGCCGCCGCCGCGCGACTGCTACGGTCGCAGGTTCGAATCCTGCCTCGGGCATGGATGTGTGTGATGTCCTTAGCTTGGTTAGGTTTAAGTAGTTCTGATTTCTAGGGGACTGATGACCACAGATGTTAAGTCCCATAGTGCTCAGAGCCATTTGATCGCCGCCGAATCGCCGCTGAGGAGTGGGACAATCTGGACCAACTGTGCCTTGATGAACTTGTGGACAGTATGCCATGAACAATACAGGCATGCATCAGTGCAAAAGGACGTGCTACTGGGTATTAGAGGTACCGATGTGTACAGCAATCTGGACCACCACCTCCCAAGGTCTCGCTGTATGGTTGTACAACAAGCAGTGCGTGATTTTCATGAGCAATGAAGTTTATGTTCATCTCTATTCCAATTTTTTGTACAGGTTCCAGAACTCTCAGAACCGAGGTGATGTAAAACATTCCTGATGTGTGCAGAATTTTGCAGGTACATCCAGTGAGATATTTAGATACAGTGTGCTGTTGTGATGCGAATAGATTCAGTAGTAAAGAAGTAACAAATTTAAATGTAAAACATAATGAGACAGTTATTCACACATGTCAGTGCTTAAGACATATTTCCTGAACTATGTGTCATACAATGATATATGTTTGCATATTCATGCAGTGACACATGTGAATACTGTCTGCAAATTGTGTGGCATATAGAGTTAGTAGTAAATAAGTAATAAATAGAAACTTCATACCTGATGCAGGTGTTTTACTGAATGAACAGCGACAGTAAACTCTAAAGGTTTTTCCTATCGTCAGTTCGGGGGAGGGGGGGGGGCGAGGGAGGAGACGGGCATGCGGTGATAAGAAGTGCCGTAAAGGTTTGAAATTATGTGTCAGCTGGGTTGTAAGCCACTAAGTGCTCTCATTCTCGAATTCAGGTTTAATAGGTCTGGTTATTTCCGCGTCGTAACCTACTCTGCTTTTTCTTCCCCACCTTAGGGTAAAGACAATTAGTCAATTAAAACTAATAGAAATACCTTGAAATTCAACTAATTAGACTGAAGGATTGACTTGACGCGCTTCTTGGTGAGTCATATCTGAAATCATCAAATCGCATACGAAGGAATTTCCGGACTGTCGCTGTGACAATCTATGAGCCGTGGCTGCTGCTGGAACAATTTGTTTAAGAAGCGTCATGCTACATGGCATATAGTATTTTATCACGGATGTGAAGAACCTGTGGGAGATCATTTTCAATCACCGTTTCGACGACGCAATCGTGATCATACTACCGAAGACGCAAACCACTACAAAGCAAAACTTTCATGTTGTTTAGTGTCCGTCCCCGGTAGCTGAACTGTCCTCTGTAATAAAAAAATAAAATAAAAAAACTAAGTTAATGGATCAACGACGAACTGAAACGTATGTGTTGCGACGTCCGCCACGAGCAGATGCAACGGACGACAAACCAGCAAAATGAGGTAAAAACAGAGGTCAGCGCGTCAGAATGTCAGTCCTAAGGGCCGGGATTCGATTCCCAGCTGGGACGGAGATTTCCTTGGCTCAGGGATTGGGTATTGTGTTGTCCTAATTATCGTCATTTCATCCCCATCGACGCGCAAGTCGCCATAGTGGCGTCAAATCGAAAGACTTGCACCCGGCGAACTGTCTACCCGACGTGAGGACCTAGTCACACGACATTTATATTTATGTTGTTCAGTAAAATAATTTCGTAAATGGAGTATCAGTCACGATAGGTCAAAGTGAAGTAACATTTAATTTGAACAGTATAGTTTATTTGTGACAGTGATCAGACTTTTATTTGATGATTCCGTCATTGTTCTGTCATCAGTGGTTCGTCATTTTATTACAAATAGTAAGATGTATATAAATTACGATCTAGAAAATCGTAGTAAATTTTCCAAATTTTTGTATTTCATTATACAACGCTAATATTGTAGTTCGTTTAAATTCGTTAAATTGAAGCCTTATGCAGTGGACGCATTTACTTTTCCATTAACTGACAAAAGTTTTGCTTATCCAGTAAACAATTTTCAGTAATTCATTACGTACAACAGATTAAAGTTGTCTGTCAGCAGGTGGCGTTAGAATCAGTAAGGCTTCTTTCCATTTTAGAGCTTTGAGTACAATCACTAGTTGAAAATTTGCTTTTAAATTCATAGTAAATTCCAAAATAAATTAAAATTAAATCAGTTCATTCAGAGCTTGGCGACCATAAGATCCAAGACGTAATATTTCTCTCAGGGCGTTTAATAAGGTAAGACATAATCCTTTCCTTTTCTAAAAGTGCTACAAAAGCTGTTCATCGGGTGGATGTATTCACAATATCGTAACGATTCTGAAGGTAGACAGCAAATTGGTTAAGGCAATGCTTTTGTGAGACTGGGTGAATTTATGAATCTATACGATCAAGCCCCTGCAACTGTCAGTTACTTGGGAACTGAAAGCCGAAAACCTGGATTGTTAAACAACAATCCATTCAGTATGCACACGGCTCTCTTCCGAAAGTACGTTCATAATAATGTCGTTTGTTGTCCAAAGACGTACATTGCGGTTACTCCAGTGAGTGATAGAACGAATATTTTATGTACATTGATAAAATCTGCGAAGGCTTCACAATTATTATCCGTTCTACAGCTTTTATCGTGCACCAGCAAGACGGAAACTACAACTACCGATTTCACATACAATGGTCAATAATGTGGAGCAAGAGCTTTCATAATTCAGAATAAAATTTGTAACCATGCTTGGTGCGTTTAAACGATATTAGTGTATGAAAAAATGTAGCTATAAGAGCAAATGGTCACAAATATATCAGTTTATAATAACTGTGAAAAGAGACATTTGACGTGGCAGTTGGTTGATTTTATGTAAAATCATGATAGTTCGGTCACACTCTGAAACAGAGAAAGTGACTGTATCAGCCTCAGGTCGTTTATCAGATACAGATAGCACCTTAAACCTGTTCCTCAGACAAACCAGGCCAGCACTCCGACCGAACCCCCAGAAAGTATTTCACTGCCTCCCACATATAGAAATGACCTACTCGATCACAGATGATGGGTCAACCTCAATGCGGCCAGTACTCGTAGTGTCTACAGAATGGGAACCATCAATGGACACTTGAGACATGCTGAACGCCCCCGCGTCCAACCCCCCCCCCCCCCCCGCCCTCCCTGCCCCCCCCCCCATATTATACTATCCACTGGCAACAGCCTCAAGCTGCGTGACTGTACACAGCACTGCTTGGAGCTGTGAGTGGGCCGACATCATCTTAGCTCACACATGGTCACAGCAGTCACAGTTCCTGTCCATATTAAAAGACGGGAAATATATCCTAGATGGTTATTAAAATGTTGAATTGCCCTAGGAAATACACAAACACGCACAGAATTTAGGTGAGCACAGAAATTTAGGAGAGCTGCTGCAGTAACGAAAGCTACTAGTCAACTCACTTGATAAGAGCATAGTTCTATCACCACCCGTTTTGGTTGGGAACATGTTATGGTGAACGTCAACAACTCCACATATCCTCACTCAGCGGTATCACAGCGAAAATAAGTACTAAAAATAATCATTTAATCACTGAAATGACTCCAAGACATCAACCACAATGAATAACTGTAGCTGAATAGCTGCAAATCTTACCATTACATTTTCTCCATTTTTCGCAATATTACGTGTGTGCTTCTGAGGTAACTAAATATATTTCAATCATAAAGCTACGGCTACTTGTTGCTTCGTTTTATTTGCCCTAAATCTTTTACAGCTACTACATTATTTCGTTATTACAGACCGATACATAGCTGAGTAGTTACCACATCAGAACGCCATGCGAGACGCCCTGGTTCGATTCACAGCTGGGTCGGAGGTTTTCTCCGCTCAGCGTCTCGGTATGTGTGGTCTTCATCATTTCAACCAAATCGACAGGCAACTCACCGAAGTGCTAAAAAGACTTGCACCAGGCGACCGGTCTACCCAACGGCCGGTCCTAACCACACACACACACACATACACAGACACACACACACATACACCCAAACACTCACACACATTTCATTTTCATTTTTTAAATTTATTCTAATACAAATTACAGACAGAAAAAAATACTTAAGATAAAATGTCATTTATAAGTGGACTAAGTGTTGAGTTCTTAAATTCATTGTTGTTGGAAGTCATGCTTATGGGGAATTTCAAAAATTTTTCTGCAATTTTCTAACCGGTCTTGACGTTTTGATTTACAAAATGGTCACGATGTCAACGGGAACAGACACTGATTCACCGTTTTCCAGTTGCTACTGAAATATTTTTCTGAATGTGAAATATGATACTTTGAATCCATTTTAAAATTCGTAGCCACACCTACGTGCAGGTTTACGAGAGACTAATTATACCAGTTTTTTAGTTGCAAGAGTAGTACATTGCCTTCCCTTTCTTAGATAAAAATAGATGTGTACATACATTATACCAATTTTCTGCCAATTTACTAATTTTTCGAGATGGAAAATGTTTCAAATTCAGTTTTCTGTAAGATTATTAATTGTTCTTATATTTCTGGTAAGCAAGAGAGGATGTAGTTCACTTTCAGTATACGTGTAATACTTTCCGAAAGTACGTGTAAGAAATATGAGACTAGGTATTAAATAGTTTCTTTCCTCTCACTAATTACTTCATCTATGTGGCACTGGGACAACACAGTTCACAGGAACATCTTTTGGTCATCCTGGCGTGATCGATGGATTTTCAAAGTCAATACGAACTCACGGAACGGGGTCGCCTGTTTCTCTGAGAGCTTCAGCTGTCCGAAATGATGGATGTCTGTGAACATTTGCTCGACTTGAACAGAGAACTAAGGTCTTATATCTGTTACACTGACTCAGCGCAGTGCCATTAACAGAAGTAGTATGTACATCGCCCTGACGTTCTTTCCGTCTCAGAAGTCATTAACTGTATCCATCTTTTTTGGGAGGCTAACAGTTTACCACTGAAGCTTTCTAACTAAGAAAATTAAAAACCAAATACAAGCAAGGTAACGTCGTTAATCGCACCATTTCATCAAAGGTGCAGGGTCCAATGCTAGCGCATCTTTAATGAATAGTAACGCTGAGGAATTAAATAATGAGAATATGTGCTTGATTGCGTTTTAGATATCCTGTCCAGGCATGGACTTGTTAGAAAAGTCGTAAGTCATTTTGTTTCATCTGCACTGACAGCTGCCTTTCTAATTAAATTGATTTCTTGCGTAATTTTGATAATGAAACAAAAAAGCTGGAAAAAACGATTTATTTCAAAATATATATCCCCGTAAGCATGTAGGGGCCAAAGGTTTGTTATGACGTTCCTTACATCAGCAGCAGTAGTAATACAAATAAGATTCTCAGGAAAACTAGGAAACGTTGTTCACGAATGTGCAAGATATTTCTCTTCCTTTGAATAAGTACATAGTTTGACATAAATGATAACAGTAAAAGATAGTTTTTCACCAACATTCCATACAGTAATTGGCGATGTTTACAGATGTCAGCTGAGAGACAAATCGATATTTTTTTGTTCTGGTACAAGATCGGCTATGGGAATTCATCAGGAAGGTACGAATACGGAATCTGAGTAATTTGGAAAAATATAATTCGCTAACGAATTACCTGTCAATAGCCTTACTGAATTCATATGATCCTGGAGGTAATAAATTTGTAGACGCTTAACAAAAAGAAGCAGTGGTAGCAGTCGTAACACCGCCGTTCTGAATGGTTGAAGAGGTTACTGCAGTTTCAATTTAGCTTGTCTGCTACAATAACACTTCTGGATAGGGTTAAAAATATAATACGAACATGGTGATGTACTTAACATTTTCTAAGAAGCTTCAGTATTTTGTTACGTAACCGGTTGTCATAAGTATGTGAAGTTTAAGGTAAAGTAATGGAGTCAAAAGTAGAAGTTTGTTCAGGATGAATTTGGTAAATGTTTACGGAGGCGACAAAAAACTAAGTACGTAATGTGGAAAAACGAACTGATAATTGAAGACAAATGGTAGTAAAGTTAACAGAAAATGGAGTACATCTTTCTAATACAGTCACCGAAACCTAGGATAAAATTCTCAGATCCTCAACATTATATCCAAATTTGATTGCAGGCTGAAATGCTCTACGGAAAGGATGTACAGTCAGCCATTTTTCGAGAAAGTGAGAGTTGAGGACTTAGTAAAATAGATGTTTAATGTGGATTCCAGGGAGCAAATCTTGCGTTCCGGAATTAGCAAGCAGTTGATTTGAAATATCTTTCCCTCTTCGTCCGAACGGTTCATAGCGATCGGCACCGGCCGACGTGTCATTGGCGGTTGGTTGCTTGGGGGGAAGAGACCAAACAGCGAGGTTATCAGTCTCTTCGGATTAGGGAAGGACGGGAAAGGAAGTCGTCCGTGCCCTTTCAAAGGAACATTCCAGCATTTGCCTGGAGTGATTTAGGGAGATCACGGGAAACCTAAATCATGATGGACGCCTAGAGCTGACAGATGGAACGACGTTCCATGTACACTGTTCGAGTCTGGTGAGGGTGTCTGGAGACCTGAGTCCATCAGATAGACGGCGAATGAGCTGAAATTGGTACACAGCTGTACAGGTAGGCAACTGGGGAGCTGCTGTTCCAGAAATAATTTTTCGGAGTCCGTGCCGGCAATCGAACTGTTCCTAGGCCGCTTCACAGCGAAAAATACCTTGTATGCTGTATCTGGAGAATAACTTGGTGAGTCGTGTCTGCCCTATTCCACGTTTCGAGGTAATATTCTCGTTTATTGATAAGGACAGACATCCGGAGTGCCTAGTATGCCACGAGGGGTTAAATTCTGCTAAGAAATACAACGTATAGCGTCATTATACAAGCCTTCGCGTAGAGCGTTACGAATATATACATGGGAAAGGCAAAATAATGTGAAGTGGTAGTAATGGGATGGTTGTGTTAGACTCTCAACAACGCACGCATTCCACGTGTTGCTCTGGCCTGTGCGTATTCAGTACGGACTAAACACACGTGCAGGTTGTTTAGGAGTAGTACACACTTCGTATCTGTATTCAGAGGCTGAGGCCGACATGCAATGAAAGACCTATCAGGGTTCCAAAGAGGGTAGATCGTGGGGGTCCGATTAGCTGGAACATCAGGAACCAAGACAGCCAAGTTACTAAATGTTTCAAGAGCAATTGTTTCATAACTCATAACAGCCTACACAAAACATGGAACGACATTATTGTGCAAACGTAATAGTGGGTGCAAATCAAAACTGAATGATGGAGATCGTCGTACACAAACACGAATTTTGGCGAAAGAACACAAAATCACAACGTATAAAGCGACTGCAGAGCTCAAGAGCCATCTTCAAGACCTCGTATTTATCGACACTGTTCGTCGAAATCTCCATAAAGTGAATATTCGTGGACGAGTGACGACAACCAGCGCAAAGAACTGAAAACGTTGTCAGGAGCATAAATCCTGGACGGCTGATAAGGGAACACGTCATATGGTCGAACGAGTCTACGTTTTCGTTATTTCCAACATCGTGCCAGGTTTACGTCTGGAGAACGAGAGAAGAAGCCAACAATCCCAATTGCTTGCTTCCAACGGTTAAGCATGGAGCTGAAACTTCGACGGTGTGGGCAGCCACATCATGGTATTCTGCTGGTACCATCATTTCTCTCAAAGGCCGTGTTACGACCAACGATAATGTCAACATTTTAGGTGATCAGGTGCACCCCAAGATTCAGATGCTATACCTCAACAATAATGCCATACTTCAAGAAGATAATGCACCCATTCACACAGCCAGGACAGAGCAACAGTAGTATAACGAGCATGCAACTGAAGTGCAGCGCCTTCCCTGGCCAGAGAAGTCCCCGGAGTTGAACATTATCGGCATTGGAGCGCAGACTTTGGAGCAGACTTCCATTTCTCTCGTCACTACAGGAGTTAGAAGAGGTTCTGATCGATGTGTGGCATAACATTCCACTGGGGACTACACGATCACTATATGCTAGTAGTCCTAGAAGAATCGCAGCTGTATTACGGGCAAATGTGGGCCCTAACCCTTATTAATAAATCATTCCCAAGTAACTACTGGTGTTCACATTGTTTAGCCTATCCCCTGAAGATGGCAAAGCACGCGGAGAGCTAGTTGTCAGCCTTAAGAGTGACATTGTGCCGTGCGTCGAAACCTTCCGCAAAGTTTGATATCTTTCGACTTGGTGCCGCTCTGATGGAATTGCTGATAGTGTATAATCTCTTTGCCAGAGAGCGGTGTGGTGGGAATGTGGTCCACGAGTCGGCGTTGCTCGGGCAGCGGAGAGTTATGGAGTTAGCAGCGGCGGGAGGAAGTTGGCGGGCGGGGTCCTATGCTGAGACAATCCACGTATACGTTGGATACGGTTTGGTCGCCCCTGGAGAAATAGTGTGGCCTAGTTGTAGTTGTAATGGAGTTAGCAGCGGTGGGAGGAAGTTGGCGAGTGGGGTCCTATGATGAGACAATCCACGTATACGCTGGAAACGGTTTGGACGCCCTTGGAGAGATAGCGTGGCCTAGTTGTAGTTGTAATGTGGAAAGGAGCTCCCCATTTGCATGCACTATACTAGAGTTACCCGAAGGAGATCGGCGGATAAAGTAATGGCTGGAGGTCTGTACAGCCGTTACTATACTGTGGCTGCACCCTGGTTGCACTGGCACACGAGTACTTATAACTCCTTGTGAACTTCAGTAACCCTGTTATTGAGCACTTGTCTATCAGTGTGGTTTAGTTGTTCATCTTGCAAAATTTTAATTGAGTCTGCTCTTGTGGGTTGCCATTACTTCCACTACTGTCGTGACTGGCCTTTTGTTTGTTTTAACTGTTCATGTTACAAGGTTGTCACTAAGTTTTCTCTGGTGTGGCCCGTTATTTGGATGCATTTGTGGGACCGGTGTAACTGATTTGTATATCAGGTCTTATCACGCCAACTTAACAATGTGTGGCCGGCCGCGGTGGCCGAGCGGTTCTAGGCACTTTAGTCCGGAATCGCGTGACTGCTACGGTCGCAGGTTCTAATCCTGCCTCGGGCATGGATGTGTGGGATGTCCTTAGGTTAGTTAGGTTTAAGTAGTTCTAAGTTGTAGGGGACTGATGACCTCAGATGTTAAATCCCATAGTGCTCAGAGCCATTTGAACCATTTAACAATGTGTGTACTGTATTGCCAGGAAGTGTGCGCAAGACTGGCATGTGATATAAAATAAGATGGAAAGATTACGTCGCTGTAAACACACAGATGTAGCAGTGGATGAATTCTAATACTGTAGATTTGTTCTTGAGTTTAGTAATTCCCTTTGTAATTGAATGATTCACGCTTCTTAATTGGACGTTCATCTCAAGATGTTTGCACTTGACCTTGTCTGAAATTGTGCGGTAAATTATCAAATTTTAAGCTTCGCCACCGAAAAACTCGTGCTAAGGAGGCGCCGCTGTAATTTGTTGTGTATTTCAAGTTCTTTGGCTAAACTGAGTTTATCTGAATACTGCTTTTGGGTTTCCATTTTCTGTCAGTTTCTTGCCGTAAATTTTTTTAAAAGCTATTACATTAATTTCGAAATAGCGATGGGCATTTTAAACTTTTATCACAAATAGTTATCGAGCTTGATCTGAAATTTTGAATGGTGTTATATTTGCTTCGGACTCAAAGAAAATGTTTCCTAACAACTGCTGAGTAAGAGCTGTTGTCAACGTATTTGTTTTAAAGGATGATTGAATTCATGTTAGCCCGGCACCTTTCCACTCCTTCGCAGTTCATGTCATACCAGACATACCAGAAGACGCCCGTAAATACAAAAAAGAATAATTTATTTGGATACTACAGTGAACAAAATGCAAGTGGCACATCACATTGAGCAAGCTGTGAAGTCGCTCACATTACAAAGAAAAGTAGCAAGCCTCTTTCAGCCGGACTTGTCGTAATGTCACCTATGTTGGTAGTGGCCGAAATTTTACTCCTGAAGGAACTGCAGGCAACTGAAGGGGCTTACCGTTGGAAGCAAACAGTATCACTCCGAATTCTGAACATGTCATAGGGTTCAGAGATACAACGCAGAAATGGAAGGCAAGGACTTCGTCTCATTTTCGTTCGCGGCTATGAACACCTTTCAGTATTGAAACACGTATGTATTCAGTAGCAGCGATGGCGAGGCATGACAGAATCTCTGACCAGAGAGTTGTTTATCATTGCTAGTCTGCGCTTGACCGCGCGAGAGTTCAGTTCAGTTGCGAGACAGTTGTGGTACGTAGCGAGTCGCGAGAGCATGTAGTTCGTTCGTGCTAGTAGCGCGCACGAGACAGTCGGAGTTGTGTGTGAGGAGTCGGCGTACGTCGACATGGGTCTCTGGTCAAGGTTCGGAACGAGGTATACTTGTTAAATAAGGTAATGAAGCAGCATTGCGCACGTCTGATAATGTAATGTATGTTAACTGTAATTAATTTTTTCAAGAATTGCCCCAATAATAATTTGGTTCTCAAAGCAATCTTTTTAAGAAAATAATCATTACAATTGAAACAATATTTCCTTTGCATTTCCTCCCAGAATCAATTTATCAGGTTGATCTTAACGTTAATTTTGTGGGGACTTAACATTTTTTTACATTTTTATTATCATTGAGTTTTATTACTGTGGGAAGCTAACATTTGGCACTATTTGCAATTCTATTCAAATCTTATCATTTATAAATTTTTGTGGGAAGGCTACACTTAGCTCTATGTCCATTTACATTTCAATATTATCTTTCATTTTTGCGGGGAGGTTGCACTTGGCGACATCTGGTCCAGGATCGTATTTCTTTGAGAATCTTCTGAAAAGTAGTCAGATATCTGCTCTTATTTACTTGATATAATTAGCATTTGGCGCAACGCTTTTACTAATTTTATGACTTTCTTTCCTCAGATCATCAGCAATTCGTTGCTCTATTGTATTTGTGTTTGTTGCTTTATGCATTGTGCTTATTTCATTTGTGAATAATTGTGACTATTATAAAAATGCCGCGAAAGACTGAATAGTGTGTCGCGAAGTATAATGAATGAAATTACCGACTTAAACAACTTTACTGATAGTACTTGTGACACGCAGTGTAATGATGACAATCTTGCGTTCACTGACAATCAGTGCGTTCCAACCACCAATAATGATGTAGATCTTAATGATGAACAAGTGAACTTAATTGTGTCCTCTGTTAATATGACGACAATTGATGACGCGGGGAGCTCTATTGTAATGAACGCTGCCCAGCATAACGCACCCGGTTTGGAAAATTCAAATAACGTACAGACAAATTTTTTTAATGAAAATGGACAGGGTACTGAAAGTACGACCTATCCATTTAATTCCGAAATAGTGACCGACAGTGTACATTCGAGTGGCAAACCTTTTTGTAAATCTCAGAATAACCAAATGGTTACAGAAAGCGAGACAATTCCAGATCCACCATTAAACAGCACAGTGAATAGAGTAGGTAATAATGGCTTGGATCAAATTATGGCAATATTGCTACAACAACTTAATGAAAATTTCAAACAACAGAATGAAGGACAAGGCAAAAGTCACAGACAACTTAGTGAGCAGAACAAAGAGCTTAATGAAAAATTAGACAACAATTCCAGACCGAAAAATATGATGAATTGGCCAGTCGTATTGATGTTATTGAAAGTAATGATGACAACAAATCAGACGATACTGCACCGATTTCGTTTAACCAAACACCTGAATTCCAAAATTTACAGCAGACAATTAAAGAGATCGATTCATCTAATAACACCTTATGTAGAAAATGGTCATGTTTACAGCAAGAGGTAGCAGAGATAAAAAATGTTTCTGGGTTTAACACATCACAGCAGACGTCATTTGGCGAACATTTGTCAGGCTCATGCAGCGCGTATAATTTGGGTAATCTACTGAGAGTACGGGACGTAGACTCAGAACAGACACAGACAAATAGATTCTCTTACAATAGAGAACCTGTTCCGTCATACAGAGACGATAATTTCGATTACAAACATTTTCTGTCAGTGAGAAAATTTAAAGTGTTTAAAAATGACAGAACACAGATGTACCCACTGGATTGGATACAACAATTCAGCTTTGCTTTTCCACCGACTTGGCCCGCAATGCACAAACTTGAATTTATTTGCAGTTTTTTGGAAGGCGAACCGGCAACCTGTATGAGACCGATCGCAAGGCAATGCTACTCGGTAGAAGAGTTTCAGAACGCTTTTCTATCAGCGTATTGGTCGAAGACGGCACAGCGCGGAATTAAAGATCAACAAATTAGTTTACCAAATTATGAGAACTCCAATTTTTCCAGTGTGACGCACTATCTCGTTCTCTCAGCAACAATCAGCAAGACGTCGCAACGAACTTCTGCAAAGCATATTTCAGCGTGTTGTACATCCAACAAGTTGCATTTGAAAATTTTATTTCGTCTGTGGAAAGAAATTAAACACCTTTGGCAGAATAAGACATCCAACAAAACCAGTACTTAAGTGAACCATATAGTGAATCTGCACTCATTCAATTATGCATTTCTAAATTACCACGATCATTAAGAGTGTCACTTCTAACGCGTCAGCAAAAAGAAAATATTTCAGCGTTCAGAGATCTGTTACAGTTCTTGGAAGTACAACAATCTGATTATTCCTTTGTAAACAAAAATTTTTCATATAATAACCAAGCTCAACAAACTTACAGTAATTACGATCAGTCACGTAATTTCTATAGTAAATCTAATAGACGCTTTAGAAATGACAACCAACAGAACTTCAATAACAGGCAAAATTCTAATTATCAATATCGTCAAAATTTTCAGCAACAGGAACCACATTTTAGTAACAATAGACGTTTTCCACCACAACAGCGTGAAAGTCAGCCGGTTAGCATACCTAACCAACAAAGGAATGCACAAGGTCAACCTGGCTTTAATGTTTCGCCGCGTGCACGTATAGTCCCAGGTACAACAACTAGTAACGGATGGCAGCAAAGGAACAACTACATACAGAAAACACAGTATTTCAATTCCTATCGCAATGCACCGTATAGGAATGACTATTACAACAGACGTAAAAATAATGAGGACAATTTTCAGCGTACATCTAACAACAGTCGGTCATACCAACAGCAAAATTATCCACAATAACATATTCCAGTGAATGAACCAGATAGTAGGTATCATCCAGAGCGTAACACATCTGGAAGAAGTAGTAGAACAGTTCAAATAGTAGAAATGCCACAGAATCCTCCAGAAAATAATAACACCTCAGATAGAATCTGACTAGATACTGTACAGGTCGCATCTTCCAGTAACACAAGCACTACCTTTGACACACAGAATATTGTTCACGAAAATGTAATTACTTTTGACGATATCAGAGACACTCTTTTGCAGGAAAGACCAGTTGTTCAAAAAACCATTTCACATCCTGTCATCGAAATTAAAATAGGTTCATCGAAATTTTCAGCAGTAATCGATTCCGGATCACCTATGTCAGTAATAAAAGAAGAAACTGTCAACGAGTGTAACAAAGAAAATACCTATCCTACATTACCATTAGGCAAAACGAAAGTAAAAGGAGCAGTATCGAGTAAAGGTGTAGACGTTAAATTACAGACGCATTTATCATTTTGTATTGCAGGTCATACTTTTCACTCAAATTTTTGGATTGTTCCATTATTGACAACAGACGTTATTTTAGGTACGAATTTTCTGGTACAACACGACGCAGTTATCGATTTTCAAAATTCGTATTTAATGTTGAAGGATGAAAATGTTCAATTGGCTTTAGAATTTCAGCATTCTTTATCTGCGGAAGAACAAACAATTAATAGTACAGAGGTCATTTCTGCATCACGGAACATAGACTGTAATTCCACATTATTCACTGGTACGTACGTACATAACTATAATACTCCAGACGAAGCTGACTACGATGTAATGCAGATGATATCTGACAAAGTTAAACAAAGCAGTGCAAATACAGACGACGAACGCACGCAACTACACGAAATTCTTTTACAGCAAGCTCCAGTTTTTGACAACATTCCTGGTACTATGTCCGGCTTTATGTATGAATTTCAAGTCAAACAGCACGACACATTTAAAGCAAAGCATTATCCCATTCCGTATATTCATAGAGAACAGGTTAAAAAAGTATTGCAGGATATGCTTGACCAAGGAATTATTGAACCAGCAGTTAGTCCGTACATAAACCGGCTACATATTGTTAAGAAAAAATATGGCTCACTTCGCCTCGTACTTGATTCACGTCACATCAATGACATACTTATTAATGAAACAGATCGACCACAGACATTAGAGGAACTTCTACAGAAATTTCACGGTACTGCTATTTATTCTACATTAGATTTGAAATCGGGATTTTGGCAAATTCAACTTCATCCGAATTGCAGAAAGTATACAGCTTTTCTCTGTTTTGGCGACTGTTATCAATTTTGTAAATTACCGTTCGGATTAACTATTTCTTCAGCAGCTTTTATTCGCGGTTTGAACACAATACTTCCGACAGAACTTAAAGACAGAATTACGACGTACGTAGATGACATTCTTATCGCAGAAGCTAACTGGTCTGAACACAATGTGATTTTAGAACGACTGTTGCAAACTTTTCATGCACAAGGACTCACAGTTAATCTCAGTAAATCGCACTTTGGTAAAACTTCTATAAAATTTCTTGGACATGTAATTTCAGCAGAAGGCATTGCGCCTGATCCGGAAAAACTTCAAGCTCTACGTGACATTACTGTTTTTACGACGAAGAAACAACTACGCAGTTTTTTGGGCTTAATTAACTTTTTTCGTAAATTTATTCATCACTCTGCTTTAGACACACCTAGATTATGTCAATTGACAGGTAAAAACACTATTTGGTCATGGGATAAGCAAGCACATTCTGAATCCATGAACCTGAAACATGCTCTGTTGAATGCACCACTTTTATCGCACCCAGATGTTACCAGAAATTTTTCCATTGCCACCGACAGTTCCAACACCGCTTTAGGGGTACATATTTTTCAGGAAATTGAAGAAGATGGCTCTACAATAATTAAAAACATCGCATTTGCAAGTCGCATTCTGTCACCTGCTGAACGAAATTACTCCGTTCCAGAACTGGAAACATTATGTGTTGTATGGGCTTTCACGAGATTTAGGCATTTTCTTTATGGAAGACACACCACCGTTTACACAGATCATAGAGCTATACAATTTTTACTTTCAGCTAAATTCACACACGACAGATTATGTAGATGGAAGCTTTATTTACAGGAATTTAATTTTACAATAGTTCACATTCCCGGCACACAAAATGTTATAGCAGATGCACTATCTCGTTCTCTCAGCAACAATCAGCAAGACGTCGCAACCAACTTCTGCCAACCAAATTTCAGCGTGTTGTACATCCAACAAGTTGCATTTGAAAATTTTATTTCGTCTGTGGAAAGAAATTAAACACCTTTGGCAAAATAAGAATTATGTTACGATTAGAAACCATTACACTGTACGCAATGACATTCTATTTCGCCGCCCTCATCCTGGCAGCAACAGTTGGTTATTATGCATTCCTGACGAACTGGTTAAAAATTAATACGGTATACTCATTTAATTTACGCACATTACGGAGCCAGAAAATGTTATCTTATACTGAGACAGAACTGTTATTTTACCAACATGGAGAAACGTATACCTTGAGTTTTAGCGTCATGTAAAATTTGCCAGAAAGCTAAATCAGACACGACTTCACATATTTCTCCATTATATCCCATTGTACCTGTTAATTTAAGACATATGGCCTCAGTAGACGTTTTTGGTCCAATTCCCAGAACCAACAGAGGTTTTTGCTACATCTTTGTCGCTGTTGAACTCACTTCAAAATTTGTTACTTTCACTCCGTTACGCAGAGCTACTGCTAAAACTGTTTCGAAAGCATTTGTAAAACATTTGCTATTTCATGTAGGGCATGTGATGAAAGTAATTTCTGACAATGGATCACAATTTCGTTCTGCTATATGGACACGCATGTTACGAGCTAGAAACATTTCTCCGATCTATATGTCCAAGTACCATGCTTCTTCGAACCCCTGTGAACGATTAATGAAAGAAATTGGTAAACTGTGTAGAATATACTGCCACAAAAGACATATTGATTGGGACACACACATATTCTCATTCCAAGATATAATTAATTCCATTCCAAATGAATCCACTATGCTATCTCCGTCTGTTATACTGAACAACGTTGAACCACCAAACAAAATTACAGAATTAGTAAATTTTCCTACATCTCGTCGATTACGACACCACGAAATAATTGACATTGCGCTGAACAACATCAAACGTGCCGCTGAGCGCCGGAGAAGACAGCAAAAACTGGTATGTACACGTCGAGACTTTCACAATGGACAGAAGATATTAGTACGTACACACTATTTATCCAGCAGAATAAAAGGGAAGTGTAGTAAATTTGAACTTCTATACGCAGGTCCATATCGGATTCGCAGTATTCCTCACCCCAATGTTGTACACGTCGAAACCCTGAGAACCAGAAAAAGTAAAGGCAACCACCATGTGTCTAACATTAAACCATTTATTGAATGAAGACACTTTATGATTTAACATGCTATGATGCCATTTACACATTTTATAACTATTTCTGCAATATATTCACATGAAAAATTACTGATGATTATCGTATTTTTTCTTGGCAAGTGCCCGGCAAGGTAAGGTTAGCAGGTCGCTCTTCTTGTCGTTACATATCAGACTGTGCACATTTTTTTTTTAGAGAAACTTACGTATCTTATCAATAATAATGCAATGTTATCTAGTGACATTTCAATTTTTATCAAATTTTCTCTCCATTAAAGTCTTTAATTCTCACCTTTATTAACCACACAACATACAAGCTGAACACAACGAACGTCACATTTTGTCCTTCTTATGATTGTTTCATGTTTTGTTTGTATGCACTATGAAATGGTTAAGATACAGCAAACACCAGTTGACTTTGACATTTTTTGTCCTATGATATCTCAACATCGTGACGGTTTTACATTTTTTTTTTTTTTTTTTTTTTTTTTTTTTTTTGCGGCTGCATTGTGATATTCTGTGTACATTTTTGCATCTGAACACTGCCTATGTCTTTGACATATTACGTTTTCTGTCATGTTATGCTGTATGCTTAATTATGTTACCATAAACCAGTCATTATTTAGCGAGTATATGATGTAAATGCACGACATTAATCTTTGTTCATCATTTTCAGAAAGAAATAACGAGTAAAGGAAATAAATTAAACAGAAATGGGAATTTCACCTACGGAATAAACGAAAGAAGATGCAAAAACCTTATGAGGAAGAGTAAATGGATCAGAATTAACAAGAATATACTATACACATCGTAGAATAGCAGTCTTAACTAATTTTTTCTTTCAGAATACAAGGCGAATGATGCAGGCTGTCAGACAGAACAACACATCTTAGTTTTACTGATGAAATATGCCAGAGATAAGGAATAGTTGTGTAATGAGTAATGAAGTGATTTTTTTGCAGATGATAATGAATGCAGATGAATAATGATGAAGAATATGCTACTATGGATAATGAAGTTTTTCTTTACAGGTGATGATAATAATGGAGTTATGATAATATAAGTAATGAAGTGATGGATAATGAAGTTTTTTTCTTTACAGATGAGGATATTGTTGAAGTTATGTATTTATGCTATGTAGTTATTTAAGTATTTGTTGCAGTTCGTTTTGACAGCAGGTGTTATATTGCATAGTATAATGACGGAAGGTTTTGGAAAGGACAGCTATGGAACACATTTTTATACAGATTTCACTACCTGTAATTCGAAGTTAACTACTTTTCAGCATAACATGCGCTTCTTCTTTCAGCTTAATAATCCATTTTTTATATATGTTTTTGCAGGAGAAATTATTCATGATATTAATGTGCTATAAGCAGTGGTTCATTAAATCTATGTCATCTATGAACGTGATTACATATACTCTACTTGTTTCATAATCTTGCTACAGCTGACTTATGACGAATGACGTTACACATTTTCATTTACACCAACAACACAGAAGCAAATTTTTCTCTCTTGCTTTCCCCTATAATTAGCCAACGCAATGCATTGCTAACAAAAAAAATGTATTACCAGTCTCAAATAATGATACTAGTTTAAGAGAGTTCTGTGTAATGCTGATCAGCTATGAATAATATGTCACCTGAAAAATAAATACTACTAATTACTGTATAGAGATGACCAATGCTTTGTAACTAGAAAAAAAACTACTAATAATGCTTTATAACTAGGAAAATACTACTAATTACTGTATTGAGATGACAAATGCTTTGTAACTAGGAAAAGAATGCTACTAATAATGCTTTGTAACTAGGTAAAGAATGCTACTAATTATGCTTTGTAACTAGAGAATGAATGCTATTCATTATGCTTTGTAACTGGGAAAAGAATGCGATTCTTTAATAATGCTTTGTAACTAGGAAAAGAAGGCTATTGATTATTACTATATTGAAATGACAAATGATTGATTAATAATGCTTTGTAACTAGAAAGAACTACTAATAATGCTTTGTAACTAGGAAAATACTACTAATTACTGTATTGAGATGACCAATGCTTTGTAACTAGAAAGAACTACTAATAATGCTTTTGTAACTAGGAAGATACTACTAATTACTGTATTGAGATGACCAATGCTTTGTAACGAGGAAAAGAAGGCTATTGATTATTACTATATTGAAATGACAAATGATTAATTAATAATGTTTTGTTACTGGAAAATGAATCCTCCTAATTAATAATGCTTTGTAACTGAGAAATGATGACTGTATTGGGATGAGCAATGATTGAGTATCAACATTATTATTGACTACCTCCCGTTTCCTCCCCCCATGAACCATGGACCTTGCCGTTGGTGGGGAGGCTTGCGTGCCTCAGCGATACAGATAGCCGTACCGTAGGTGCAACCACAACGGAGGGGTATCTGTTGAGAGGCCAGACAAACGTGTGGTTCCTGAAGAGGGGCAGCAGCCTTTTCAGTAGTTGCAAGGGCAACAGTCTGGATGATTGACTGATCTGGCCTTGTAACAATAACCTAAACGGCCTTGCTGTGCTGGTACTGCGAACGGCTGAAAGCAAGGGGAAACTACAGCCGTAATTTTTCCCGAGGGCATGCAGCTTTACTGTATGATTACATGATGATGGCGTCCTCTTGGGTAAAATATTCCGGAGGTAAAATAGTCCCCCATTCGGATCTCCGGGCGGGGACTACTCAAGGGGATGTCGTTATCAGGAGAAAGAAAACTGGCGTTCTACGGATCGGAGCGTGGAATGTCAGATCCCTTAATCGGGCAGGTAGGTTAGAAAATTTAAAAAGGGAAATGGATAGGTTGAAGTTAGATATAGTGGGAATTAGTGAAGTTCGGTGGCAGGAGGAACAAGACTTCTGGTCAGGTGACTACAGGGTTATAAACACAAAATCAAATAGGGGTAATGCAGGAGTAGGTTTAATAATGAATAGGAAAATAGGAATGCGGGTAAGCTACTACAAACAGCATAGTGATCGCATTATTGTGGCCAAGATAGATACGAAGCCCACGCCTACTACAGTAGTACAAGTTTATATGCCAACTAGCTCTGCAGATGACGAAGAAATTGAAGAAATGTATGATGAAATAAAAGAAATTATTCAGATTGTGAAGGGAGACGAAAATTTAATAGTCATAGGTGACTGGAATTCGAGTGTAGGAAAAGGGAGAGAAGGAAACGTAGTAGGTGAATATGGATTGGGGGACAGAAATGAAAGAGGAAGCCGCCTGGTCGAATTTTGCACAGAGCACAACATAATCATAACTAACACTTGGTTTAAGAATCATGAAAGAAGGTTGTATACATGGAAGAACCCTGGAGATACTAAAAGGTATCAGATAGATTATATAATGGTAAGACAGAGATTTAGGAACCAGGTTTTAAATTGTAAGACATTTCCAGGAGCAGATGTGGACTCTGACCACAATCTATTGGTTATAACCTGTAGATTAAAACTGAAGAAACTGCAAAAAGGTGGGAATTTAAGGAGATGGGACCTGGATAAACTAAAAGAACCAGAGGTTGTACAGAGATTCAGGGAGAGCATAAGGGAGCAATTGACTGGAATGGGGGAAATAAATACAGTAGAAGAAGAATGGGTAGCTTTGAGGGATGAAGTAGTGAAGGCAGCAGAGGATCAAGTAGGTAAAAAGACTAGGGCTAGTAGAAATCCTTGGGTAACAGAAGAAATATTGAATTTAATTGATGAAAGGAGAAAATATAAAAATGCAGTAAGTGAAACAGGCAAAAAGGAATACAAATGTCTGAAAAATGAGATCGACAGGAAGTGCAAAATGGCTAAGCAGGGATGGCTAGAGGACAAATGTAAGGATGTAGAGGCTTATCTCACTAGGGGTAAGATAGATACCGCCTACAGGAAAATTAAAGAGACCTTTGGAGATAAGAGAACGACTTGTATGAATATCAAGAGCTCAGATGGAAACCCAGTTCTAAGCAAAGAAGGGAAAGCAGAAAGGTGGAAGGAGTATATAGAGGGTCTATACAAGGGCGATGTACTTGAGGACAATATTATGGAAATGGAAGAGGATGTAGATGAAGATGAAATGTGAGATATGATACTGCGTGAAGAGTTTGACAGAGCACTGAAAGACCTGAGTCGAAACAAGGCCCCCGCAGTAGACAATATTCCATTGGAACTACTGACGGCCGTGGGAGAGCCAGTCCTGACAAAACTCTACCATCTGGTGAGCAAGATGTATGAAACAGGCGAAATACCCTCAGACTTCAAGAAGAATATAATAATTCCAATCCCAAGGAAAGCAGGTGTTGACAGATGTGAAAATTACCGAACTATCAGCTTAATAAGTCACAGCTGCAAAATACTAACACGAATTCTTTACAGACGAATGGAAAAACTAGTAGAAGCCAATCTCGGGGAAGATCAGTTTGGATTCCGTAGAAACACTGGAACACGTGAGGCAATACTGACCTTACGACTTATCTTAGAAGAAAGATTAAGGAAAGGCAAACCTACGTTTCTAGCATTTGTAGACTTAGAGAAAGCTTTTGACAATGTTGACTGGAGTGCTCTCTTTCAAATTCTAAAGGTGGCAGGGGTAAAATACAGGGAGCGAAAGGCTATTTACAATTTGTACAGAAACCAGATGGCAGTTATAAGAGTCGAGGGACATGAAAGGGAAGCAGTGGTTGGGAAGGGAGTAAGACAGGGTTGTAGCCTCTCCCCGATGTTGTTCAATCTGTATATTGAGCAAGCAGTAAAGGAAACAAAAGAAAAATTCGGAGTAGGTATTAAAATTCATGGAGAAGAAATAAAAACTTTGAGGTTCGCCGATGACATTGTAATTCTGTCAGAGACAGCAAAGGACTTGGAAGAGCAGTTGAATGGAATGGACAGTGTCTTCAAAGGAGGATATAAGATGAACATCAACAAAAGCAAAACAAGGATAGTAGAATGTAGTCTAATCAAGTCGGGTGGTGCTGAGGGAATCAGATTAGGAAATGAGGCACTTAAAGTAGTAAAGGAGTTTTGCTATTTGGGGAGCAAAATAACTGATGATGGTCGAAGTAGAGAGGATATAAAATGTAGGCTGGCAATGGCAAGGAAAGCGTTTCTGAAGAAGAGAAATTTGTTAACATCGAGTATAGATTTAAGTGTCAGGAAGTCATTTCTGAAAGTATTTGTATGGAGTGTAGCCATGTATGGAAGTGAAACATGGACGATAAATAGTTTGGACAAGAAGAGAATAGAAGCTTTCGAAATGTGGTGCTACAGAAGAATGCTGAAGATTAGATGGGTAGATCACATAACTAATGAGGAAGTATTGAATAGGATTGGGGAGAAGAGAAGTTTGTGGCACAACTTGACCAGAAGAAGGGATCGGTTGGTAGGACATGTTCTGAGGCATCAAGGGATCACCAATTTAGTATTGGAGGGCAGTGTGGAGGGTAAAAATCGTAGAGGGAGACCAAGAGATGAATACACTAAGCAGATTCTGAAGGATGTAGGTTGCAGTAGGTACTGGGAGATGAAAAAGCTTGCACAGGATAGAGTAGCATGGAGAGCTGCATCAAACCAGTCTCAGGACTGAAGACCACAACAACAACAACAACAACAACCTCCCGTTTTAATGTAATGACTTCTGATGATTTGTAATTAGGGAATAGGTGCAAATATTCTATGTAAAACAATTAATGAACAATTTTCTGTAATACTACATACATGGTACAGAAATGTTCAATAACTGGGCTATGAATGCCGCAAACTACTAATGTAATTCCTAATGAAGACTAGTATGTGACTTAATGTCCTTCCCCTTCTGACCTTGCTACCCTGAATTACTGCAATATCCATTTGTCCTGTACATCCTCCTGATCATGGAGCACTGTATTTGGTTTTTGCACTAATTCTAAGTTGATGTGCCTTGTAAGAGCGTGGTGTTGACACGACATGCTGTCCACCACCGTGACCGATGGAGACGTTATTATGGTCCCAATCTTTGGTGTACCTAATGTATTGCCAATGTGAAAACATGGAATATTACTACGACATTTCAGTGTCTTGGCTACGCTGATAAATACTTCTGGGAAAAGAACTTCAAATTGTCTCACTTGGTGTTGTACTTCTGTGGAAAGATATGGACTTTCAGTGCAGCTGCGTGCAACCTAAAGTGCTACAACCATGATGCAATCCTTCCCTTTCCTATCCTAATTCTTGTAACATAGTGAAATTCATTTTTTTGCTCACATAATTTATATTCATGGTCTATACATTTTTTCGATTTGCTGAACAGCAGTACATGTGCACTTATGTCACTTATCAACATGATTTTTTGCCATTATATTTATTTGTTGTGAAAATGCTAAAGAGTTTTTCAGTGCGTGTGCACTTATGTCATTTGTTTTGTACTCACATTTTGTTATTGTCTAATATGTTTTGTACTTGATGCGTGTGCACCATATTTTCTCCCTGTTTTATATCTGTATATATGCTGTAATTGTAAAGTTAATTAGTTACGAAAAAATTTGTTGCTCATGGCAAGTCCAAATGACTCACCATCGCTGCCAAATTTTTGCGTCCCCAGTGGAGGGTTATGAAACACGTATGTATTCAGTAGCAGCGATGGCGAGGCATGACAGAATCTGTGACCAGAGAGTTGTTTATCGTTGCTAGTCTGCGCTTGACAGCGCGAGAGTTCAGTTCAGTTGCGAGACAGTTGTGGTACGTAGCGAGTCGCGAGAGCATGTAGTACGTTCGTGCTAGTAGCGCGCACGAGACAGTCGGAGTTGTGTGTGAGGAGTCGGCGGACGTCGACATGGGTCTCTGGTCAAGGTTCGGAACGAGGTATATTTGTTAAATAAGGTAATGAAGCAGCACTGCGCACGTCTGATAATGTAATGTATGTTAACTGTAAATAATTTTTTCAAGAATTGCCCCAATAATAATTTTGTTCTCAAAGCAATCTTTTTAAGAAAATAATCATTACAATTGAAACAATATTTCCTTTGCTTTTCCTCCCAGAGTCAATTTATCAGGATGATCTTAACGTTAATTTTGTGGGGACTTAACATTTTTTTACATTTTTATTATCATTGAGTTTTATTACTGTGGGAAGCTAACATTTGGCACTATTTGCAATTCTATTCAAATCTTATCATTTATAAATATTTGTGGGAAGGTTACACTTAGCTCTATGTCCATTTACATTTCAATATTATATTTCATTTTAGCGGGGAGGTTACAGTAACTGTGGGTGACTTCGATATACTGTGTAACTTTGGGGTCTAGTGCCTTTCAATTACGCCACTAGAGGACGTATTATTTCTAAAGTCTTTTGGCAAGCATTGGACAACATGAATTTGCCTTGGGACAAGCTCCATTGTGTAGCCACAAAGGGCGTAGCAAAAATGATATGTCGTCACTAGGATTTCGCTTCTCGTTTCAAATCATGAGCTAAAATGTGAATTCGTGAAAGACGTTCTGACGTCTGTTTCACTCACTGAGAAATACTGTTTGCTGATACAGTGAAACTGAGCCCCATATTGAGTGTTATTGTGGATTGTTCGAATTTTGTGCGGCGTCTTGGTGTAAATCACCGCCGTTTCGAATGATTCCTGCAGGATATCCAAGTTCGTTATGGGGCTATAACTTACTGAAAAGGGAACTGCCAAAATCACTCTAGATATACACTCCTGGAAATGGAAAAAAGAACACACTGACACCGGTGTGTCAGACCCACCATACTTGCTCCGGACACTGCGAGAGGGCTGTACAAGCAATGATCACACGCACGGCACAGCGGACACACCAGGAACCGCGGTGTTGGCCGTCGAATGGCGCTAGCTGCGCAGCATTTGTGCACCGCCGCCGTCAGTGTCAGCCAGTTTGCCGTGGCATACGGAGCTCCATCGCAGTCTTTAACACTGGTAGCATGCCGCGACAGCGTGGACGTGAACCGTATGTGCAGTTGACGGACTTTGAGCGAGGGCGTATAGTGGGCATGCGGGAGGCCGGGTGGACGTACCGCCGAATTGCTCAACACGTGGGGCGTGAGGTCTCCACAGTACATCGATGTTGTCGCCAGTGGTCGGCGGAAGGTGCATGTGCCCGTCGACCTGGGACCGGACCGCAGCGTCGCACGGATGCACGCCAAGACCGTAGGATCCTACGCAGTGCCGTAGGGGACCGCACCGCCACTTCCCAGCAAATTAGGGACACTGTTGCTCCTGGGGTATCGGCGAGGACCATTCGCAACCGTCTCCATGAAGCTGGGCTACGGTCCCGCACACCGTTAGGCCGTCTTCCGCTCACGCCCCAACATCGTGCAGCCCGCCTCCAGTGGTGTCGCGACAGGCGTGAATGAAGGGACGAATGGAGACGTGTCGTCTTCAGCGATGAGAGTCGCTTCTGCCTTGGTGCCAATGATGGTCGTATGCGTGTTTGGCGCCGTGCAGGTGAGCGCCACAATCAGGACTGCATACGACCGAGGCACACAGGGCCAACACCCGGCATCATGGTGTGGGGAGCGATCTCCTACACTGGCCGTACACTACTGGTGATCGTCGAGGGGACACTGAATAGTGCACGGTACATCCAAACCGTCATCGAACCCATCGTTCTACCATTCCTAGACCGGCAAGGGAACTTGCTGTTCCAACAGGACAATGCACGTCCGCATGTATCCCGAGCCACCCAACGTGCTCTAGAAGGTGTAAGTCAACTACCCTGGCCAGCATGATCTCCGGATCTGTCCCCCATTGAGCATGTTTGGGACTGGATGAAGCGTCGTCTCACGCGGTCTGCACGTCCAGCACGAACGCTGGTCCAACTGAGGCGCCAGGTGGAAATGGCATGGCAAGCCGTTCCACAGGACTACATCCAGCATCTCTACGATCGTCTCCATGGGAGAATAGCAGCCTGCATTGCTGCGAAAGGTGGATATACACTGTACTAGTGCCGACATTGTGCATGCTCTGTTGCCTGTGTCTATGTGCCTGTGGTTCTGTCAGTGTGATCATGTGATGTATCTGACCCCAGGAATGTGTCAATAAAGTTTCCCCTTCCTGGGACAATGAATTCACGGTGTTCTTATTTCAATTTCCAGGAGTGTAGTTGGGGTCAGTGAAGTGAAGTGGAAGAAAGACAAGGATCTCTGGTCAGATGAGTATAGGGTAATATCAACAGCAGCAGAAAATGGTGTAACGAGAGTAGGATCCGTTATGAATAGGAAGATAGGGCACAGACTGTGTTACTGTGAACAGTTTTGTGATAGGGTGATTCTTATGGAATCGACAGCAAACCAACACCAACAATGACAGTTCAGGTATACATACCGACATGGAAAGCTGATGATGAAGATACAGAGAAACTGTAGGAGGATATTGAAAGGGTAGTGTAGTATGTAAAGGGGGATGAAAATCTAATAGTTATGGGGGAGTGGAGTAATGTTGTAGGGGAAGGAGTAGAAGAAAAGGTTATAGGAGAATATGTTCTTGGGACAAGGAATGAGAGAGGAGAAAGACTAATTGAGTTCTGTAACAAGTTTCAGCTAGTAATGGCGAATACCCTGTTCAAGAGGAGGAGGTACACTTGAAACAGGCCGAGTGATACGGGAAGATTTCAGTTAGATTACATCATGGTCAGACGGAGATCCCGAAATCAGATACTGGATTGTAAGCCGTACCCAGGAGCAGACATAGACTCAGATCACAACATGTTAGTAATGAAGAGCATGCTGAAGTTTAAGACATTCGTCAGGAAGAATCAATACGCAAAGCAGTGGGACACGGAAGTACTAAGGAATGACGATATACGCTTGAAGTTCTCTAAGGCTATAGGCAAAGCAATAAGTAATAGCTCAGTAGGCAGTGCAGTTGAAGAGTAATGGACAACCCTAAAAAGGGCGGCAACAGAAGTTAGGAAGGAATACGTAAGTATAAAGTAGGTAACCGCGAAGAAATCGTGGGTTGATCGATGAGAGGAGGAATTACAAAAATGTTCCAGGAAAATCAGTAATACAGGAATATAAGTCGCTGAGGAATGAAATATATAGGAAGTGCAGGGAAGCTAAGACGAAATAGCAACATGAAAAGAGAAGAGCAGAAGTCGAAAATGCTACTAATAATGCTTTGTATTGCTACAAACGCAGGCAATTGTAGCAGGACAATGCAACATCCCACAAGTCCTGAATCGCTATTTATAAATGTTTGTATACTATCTTTGTGCTACAATAGACTGCGAGAAAGAAAACACTGTGTCGTGCTGTGAATGTGTATGGTTTCACTTTCCTTCCCACAATCAGCTTCAACTACGATTGCAGGGATTCTGAACAATTAGATTAATTGTTTCTGCCATGTATATACTTTCTTCTTATGTGTAATTTAAAAGAAACATTTATTTACAACAATATGCTGTTTTGTTTCTTTCTTCATACTCAGTTTTACAGAGAACGAGAAACTGTATTTATGGCTTATCGACTTATGACTAGAACACTACTATGGTATTTTAATCGTGTGTAGATTAAAAAATGCAAAATACTGTCACCGAACCTAATATTCTCAAAGATCCGGTGGCTGGAAAGATCTCACTCACACACAAATACATCAATGACACCAATCGATTTACCCATTAATTTTAAGCGACTTTATATCCCAATGAAGGTTTCGTATGCGATAAACAATGGTTATTGTAAGAGAGAGGGGGACGAGGACAGTTGGTACAGTTGGGACGATATGGACGTAGAAAGGGTGGAGAACTAAGGAAAGGGAACGGAGGAGAAAATGGAGAAAATTAGGGTGCAGGAAGAACTTAGCTGAGAAAAGAGGGCGCGTTTAGGACGTGTATTCAATTCCCATACAAATTTAGCAATTGCGAAACATTGCCGGGTTCGCTAGGGTGAATAGATACAGCTCAGCGAGCGATCGTGTAAGACCGTACGCCTTCGGACTCCAAACAACATGAAACCAGTAATAATTTGTGAAGATATCTCTGCGCGAACATTATCGTATATCTCTAGGGACAGGTAATATTTTGGGGTAATGTTGTTTTTTACACTGTACTGTGGTGCTGTAATATCTAAGAAAGCCGACAGTACTGGCAAGACTATTTGTTCTGGCGTGCGTAAAAGTATACTTTGAATTTTAACATTACCAAATAACGAAAGAATCTTGTAGGGCAAGAAGACCACCGAACAGCTGTAATTTTTCTTGGAATATTAGTCTCAGACATTTTTCCATTGTTAGTGTTGAATGGTCACCAATTTCCTTAGTAGGAGGGTTCCAGACTAATCATGTAGCGATCTCAAGACATGGGGTTCAGGAAATTCAAACTGTCAGTGTCATTACGGGTGCAAACATAGATTCAAATCACTTTCTTCCAATTTGTCACAAAATTCTACCAAGAACTCACCAAACTAAAACACTACCCACATCATGAATCACGATAAAATAAACGTAAAACTTGAAACTGATTCAAAATAAGATTGAATCAGATATGTCGAGCACAGGAACAGCTGATAAATGAACTGATTGTCAGTGGGAAGGAAATAGTTCACCTGTGGGAAAGTAGGAGACACACATGATCATCTGCAAAAGTAGATAAGGCAAACGAAGAGAATCGGAAAGGGCTAATTGATTGGTGTTCAGAAAAATCACCAGAAAATCTTAAAAACTTCCAAGAACTGAGTCAGAACACGGCCAAAATTGTCATGAATGTCAAGACAAAATATGAAAGGAACGCTTGACTCACGTTGAAGACGATTTTCGACAGAACAATAAGCGAAACTTAGATAGATATATTCCCCCAAATTCAGAATTAAGAACAAGGAAAGGGAAAAGGTACGTGGTGACATGGAAAACAGTAAGATCTTGGCCAAGTACTTCCGAGAGCTTCTAAGCTGTGAAAGCTGTACTCAGAAATAACTTAATCACGACTCAAAATATCCTTCTGTGGAAGAGATTAGAAGAAAAATAAATACCTCGAATAACAATAAATCTGTTGGGCAAGAAGGGATTACTGTAAAGCTTTTGAAATATTCAGACTAGTGTACGAATATCAAACATACACATATTATAAGTAAAATTTGGGAAGAAGAGCATCTTCCACGAGGATGGATGTCGTTAGTTACACATCTCATACACAAAAAATTGGTAAGTCGGATCCTGAGAACTGCACAGAAATTTCGTTAATACCAGTGACCTGTAGGGTACCCCTATTAAATGATAGATCGAAAATTTGGTGGGTACGAATAAGGCATCATCACCTCAAAAATATGTTATTCTGAAACTGGTAATCGCATTTCGAGAAAGGAAGAGAGAGAATTTCACGTTCACATTCATAGACCTCCGGACAGACCAACTCTGGTCCCAGTTACGGAGGAGATGAATTTCGATAAAAAAATCTAGTGCTGTGGTGGGAGCTTAAGCAACGTAACTTTCAAGGTGAAGTTCAGAAGGAAGGTTTTCGCTCCAAGATCAAAACCAGTAGCAGGCATACAGACTCTCTCTTTTACTCCTTACCGTGTACTTGATAAGCTAATGAGGTAATGTCAAGGGAAAAGAAAGGAGCGTGTGAATTACGGCTGAGGTGCAAGAATAAACAGCGGTTGGCATTCGCAGACAATATCGTCATAGTTTCACAATCTTTAGAAGAGGTTGTTAACCAAGCCACGCATCTGCAGGTAAGTGTATACAGCAGATCTGCAGATCTCTGTCGAGAAGATACAGTATATGACAACAGAAGGAGGGATGTTTCGAAGTCGGAGGGATTTAAATACCTAGGAAAATGGATAGAAAGTGATATGACAGAAAACGAAACAATGGAAGTGCAAATAAACAAAACTTATCTTGCGTACAAACTGGGTACGAACATCAAAAGTAAGAAGAATAGTTCTGTCAATACCAAAATGAGATATTGCTAAACAATGATCCGCTCTGATGCTTCATACAAAGCAGAAAGTATAAATCTAGCCAGAACAGTAGTACAGTGGAACAAAGAATTTGAGAAGCATAATTGGACCTCGAAGAACTAGAAGGCAATTAGTAAGGGTAAAGTACGCTTACGTAGTACCCATCATGCACCATGTAGCGATCATAAAATAAAGCAAGGACTGCAGCGCACGCAACAATGTGCGGTTGGCTGAGCAGAAGTGGAGCGATGGAGTCCGTGAGTGGAAGTCAGGTGTGCGAGAGGATACAGACGGTTGCTCGGTAGCGAGGCTGGGGATTAGTGGCAGAATATAGGCGTAATGGCACACAGTATTTGATTCCTGTTGAGATTTTATACATGTTGGTTTACGAAGGGTGTTTTTAATTAACAATATCCTGCATTAGCGAAAGGAGATGTTATCATTTAGTAGTTTTCCTTAGATTTCACTAGAACAGAAGGGCACGACAATAAGTTTCATGAAAAGGAGCTATTACCTGTTATGCTGAATTAATTAAATATGACTTCATCTTCAGCGTATGTGAATAATAACGTTCGGTGCGAAACTGGGGGGAGGTTATACATGGCGACGCGTGTATCGGACTTCGGTTCCGGAGCAATCTTCTGAAACGACGTAGAAGACAACACAGCAAACGGTGAGTCCGCAGTATTTCAGCACAGTGCTTCGAAATTTATTGGATTCAACATTTTTTAGGAATGAACAGGAATAGGAACAATCAATAGTGTTACTGACTTTTAAATTGCGAGAGAAGTTTTAAATTAAGAGCAGGCATAAGTTGTAACGAACAGTGACTGTTGTGAACAGTGTTAATATGGCTAATTCATAACAAAACGGTAGTGTTCCTAAAGACGAGAGAGGACAGTTTAATAACGTGGTTGACGGAGAACAAATTAATGTGATGAAAAATACTACAGTTAATTCGACAGGGGACAGCGGTATTGTTAGTTTTGATTTACGTAAAAGAAGTTCAACGCCGGTGGTTATCCAGCAAACAAAATTTGCTATTGTGAGTAAAGACTGTATGTATCAATTGTTCGAAGCAATCAAAAATTTTCATATGGAAAATAGACGCATGCAGAAATAATAAATTTTTATAAGGAAACAAAAATGTTCCATCGGGAAATCAAAAATAATTATCAGACACTAACTAATGCAATTAGTAATCTGCGAACGGAACTCAGCATCTCATTTGAACAAAAGCATGATGAGCTACGAAAAGAATGAGGCCATTAGCAACGAAATTTAAGGAGGGTCTAGGCAAACGGAAGATTCTGTTAGTAAAGTTAGTGATAAAGTTAAGGCTGTGAATGAAGAAATCGTCAAAATCGTTCTTGTAAAGCCAACAAAGAGTCGCTAATTAAGGTTGTTATCGGCATACAAACGCGATGTGAGGAACTAAGTGATGAAGTAGATGAGATACGACAAAAGGTAACAGACAACGACACACTGTCAAAAGGAATTAATAAAGAAATTTCGGGTGATGCAATTAATGCAGTATTACGGGAAACAGATAGCAATATTGTTGGTTTGACGCAAGTAATTATTGACAATGGACCGACCAGTCGAAAATTTCATGACTATGAACCGAAACAAGGCATCCATGCAGCTGCGTTCCTTAAACAATTCAAACATGCATTTCCGAGGCATTATACGAAACGTGCTAAAATACATACTTGCGTCGGTCATATGAAGGGTGAAGCACATATTTGGGGTGTAAGTGTATCCGACAGTTACAACAAATATGAAGAATTTGAAACAGCGTTTTTGAACAAATTTTGGTAGAAAGAAAAACAGTAGGATATAAAATAAAAAATTCTCACACCACAGAATAATGCAAGACATCACGGTACAACTTATGCAAAGATACTGGAACGACAATGCGTACTTGGACGATCAGGTTAAATAAAGAAGAGCTGATTCTTATATTAATCCAGAAATTACCATTTTTGGTGCGTAAGGTGTTAGCACTCACACCACAGTTAACAATGGAGCAAGTGTGTTTGTTAATTGACCGATTGGAAGAGCTCAATGTGAAACGGGAACAACGTGAGCGACACAGTAATAATAATTACCCAAATCGTCATAACGGCCCATCGCAGGAAGAAATTCCTAGTTACGGACGACCGACAGTGTTTGATCGCCGAGACGATGATAAACACAGAAGAAACGGGTGCAATGTAAAAGACGGATTCAGGTCTAATCATCCGCCGAAGCGGCCACACAGTGGGACAGACAGAGGATAGTATCGATAGACAGAACGGGCAAGAAGCCGCGATCACAATCAGCGAGATTCAGAACCGTTAAACTAAGCAGAGTTTCGGATACGACCCGCGCCAAAACTCTGTCATAGGGGGAACGGTCGGATGTTATGACAAATGCCATAAAGTGTGAACATGTAAATGACGTCAAGCAGGATTTGTGCCGAGAAGATGAAGAAACTAATAAAGAAATTCTCATGCCATTTGTAGAAGTAGAAGTATGTGGTATTGTGATGGATGCATTAATTGATTCAGCTAGCGAGGCAAGTGCTTTATCTGAAAATCTATGTGTGCAATCTAACAATCTTGTACCCATTCCCACATTTCCTGTTAACGGAGTACATATTGTCAGTGCAGTGGGAAACCGAAGCGAACCAATTATAGGACAAGCATTACTAAGATTTCGCATTTAAGGGGACGAAAATGAGAAGAGAGTCTTAATCGTTGGTTCTCTCAATGTTGGACTAGTTCTCGTAGTTGATTGGTTGTCAGGAATGAGATGCAGTATTAAATTTGAGAATTGTTTGCAGTCGAGCAAAGGTAATAAAGAAAGAAGAATTGTATTTAAGAGATTTATTGTGGGTGATGATAAGGGCGCTGCGGTCGTGAAAATAAGGATGATGCATTATAGAGGAGAAAATGAAACTGTAACTTTAAACAATTCAGGGAACTACGCTAAGCTGAAAGAGAGAAATGAAGAGGGTACTCCAAATTGTATTCAAACCAAGATTCGAGCGTTAGTGGACTTGCCTGAAGCAGAACAAAAGAAAATTTAGGGAAGCACTAAGATGTTACGTCGACATATTTTCAAACAAACTCAGGGAAGAATACTTCATAAATACTGTCATGCTAGGGTACATTTTATTTTACTATGGTCCACACTTTCGGTCATACCTATGGAAAAAAAAATTGTTCAAGTGGCTCTGAACACTATGGGACTTAACATCTTAGGTCATGAGTCCCCTAGAACTTAGAACTAGTTAAACCTAACTAACCTAAGGACATCACACACATCCATGCCCGAGGCAGGATTCGAACCTGCGACCGTAGCAGTCTCGCGGTTCCGGACTGCAGCGCCTAGAACCGCACGACCACCACGGTCGGCATACCTATGGAAAGATTTTGTTAATTATGAAGGTATCCGGCACATTGCAATTTCGTGTTGCAGACCTGCGTCCAACCCAACTAACCGCCAAATGCGTGAACTCTGA
Organism: Schistocerca piceifrons; assembly: GCF_021461385.2. NCBI lineage: Eukaryota > Metazoa > Arthropoda > Insecta > Orthoptera > Acrididae > Schistocerca > Schistocerca piceifrons. The sequence continues at coordinate 626,631,477 of NC_060140.1, forward strand.
CGTTTATTTCGTGCACATTGTGGCAAGAAACATAAAAGATGGATAGAGCGATTGACACATTTTGAAACAGTTTTAACAGTTTGTCGCATGATTCGACAGGATTGCCGCGTTGTACTGTTCTCTTTGGAAAGAGACCTGAGAGTATCTTTCATGCATACATTTCCTTTCCGCAAGAAGAGGGAAAGTACTCAATAGGAGCGCTTTAAAATCGCATTGGAGACGATGAAGACACGAGCAGAAGAACGGAAGCTGGCAAATGACCGGATAGTGAAGCCCATTACGTACAAATTCGGTGATTTAGTACTAATTCGAACTTACACGAAATCATCAACTGCGAATGAAGAGATCAGAAAGTGTCATCTCTACTACTGAGGACCATTCATGATTAGAAAACGTGTTCACCATAATTCGGTTTAAACTGAAATGGTGCAGTCTGGTCAGTATCATAGACTACAACATGTAGTAAAGATTAAACTGTATCGTTTGTAAGAAGTGCTCAAGACAAGAGATTCTCTGTAAAAGAGAGAACGTGGTGTACTTTGTGAAGAGATTATTTTGCTTGTTTGAAAGTGAATAGACTGTATTCGGTAACCATTGTGAGTTAGTTACAGTGGACACTAATAGGTAGCTACTGTGAGCTAGATGCAATCAGTTTTAAACGTTTTGTGCCGTTGAGTAAACGTTTAAAATGATCGAGTCAGAGACACATCCATAAGCAATAATATGGACGCTTGGGGGGAGTGGTGTGATTACTACAAACTGAATGGGCGCGGGCAGTGTATGTTTTGTTTCCCCACTACCGTAATTCCCATATGTGTCTGAATGTTGGCTAGCCGACATGGAGCCACCGACGTGAAGCGATGCGCGCAACGCAGTCCTCACTTGTCACTGTTGCAGCAGTGGATCTACTAACCCCAACGAGAACCTAGCTGTCCGGCCGGAGTAGCCGTGCGGTTCTAGGTGCTTCAGTCTGGAACCGCGTGACCGCTACGGTCGCAGGTTCGAATCTTGCCTGGGGCATGCATGTGTGTGATGTCCTTAGGTTAGTTAGGCTTAAGTAGTTCTAAGTTCTAGGGGACTGATGACCTCAGATATTATGTCCCATAGTACTCAGAGCCATTTGAACCATTTTTGAGAACATAGCTCACAGCGCGACCCTCGCTTGTTCCAGCGTTACGCTAGCTTGTCAGGTTGGCGAACTGTGTTGAAAGCGGAACCCTGGGATGCTGACGTGGGTGGCCAGCTGATCAACAAGCTTCATCGCACGGGAGGCGCTGTTATGACGCTCTTACGACAATTCCGCCAATTTGCAGAGACAACGAGTCTACAGTCCCCAGCGGCTTCGATGCCACAGCCCTATAATTCATCAAAAACTACGAATGTGCGTTTTGCATCGCATCATATAGGAGAGTGAAAAAAGCAGAATAACCAGTGAAAGTGTTGTTATTGTAATGGTGTATCCCTGGCGGCGTCGATGCCATAGCCCAGTGCGTCTTGAAACAGTGGGTTTGCGTGTGATTTACGACTCAAAATATCAGCAGAAACCTGAACGACAGTAATTACATATAGAGTACAACATAAAAAGGGTGTTTCCCAATGTGATGGTTTGTTTATGGATTACTTTCCAAGGTATGTGCTTTTTGTCAAATTTCGTGTATTTGTAACCCTGTAAACAGTGTGCCAAAATCTAACAGTGCCATATTTTCTAAATATGCTGCCACTAGGAGCATAAATTAGCTAATAGATAATTGTTATTAATGTGTCACATTTAGCCATGCTATTTCAATTGGATATACCAGCACTCAGTTTCATGTTGCAATGTTATTTCTATGAGAGTATGCACAAGCATTTGTTATTAACCTGGACTATCTTGTTGGTAATTAGTGATTGATTGAATGACATAATGTCACTATTGCAGCGTAATTAACTGATATTAAATTTAATTTCTTAAATGCCATTTTCCATGTACAAATATAAATAAAAATTGTAACCAGGGACTCAAATGAGAATTATCCTTAAGCAACTGAGGTTCTCCATTCACAAGCAAGTAGTTTTGACTAATTATTGTATTTTTACAATTTTTAAAATTTACATTTTTTCATTTTTCTCTTTGTATGTATTTTTTTATATTAATATCAAATCGAATGCCGCCATTGTATTTTACCATATAAAAGTATTATTTTGGTTTGGACACACAAGCGTACAGTAGCCTTACATAGTACCGATTATGCACTCTGCAGTGATCACAAAATAAAGCAGAGACTTCAGTGCAGTCAACAATGTGCGAGTGGGTGAGTAGGAGTCGAGTGTTGGAGCCCGTGAGTGGAAGATGGGTGTGCTAGAGGCTAGAGACGGTTGCTCGGTAGTGAGGCTGGAGATTAGTGGCAGAATATAGGCGTAATGGCACACAGTATTTGATTCCTGCTGGGTGATTATACATGTTGGTTTACGCAAGGGTGTTTTTAATTTATAAAATCCAGAATTTGTGAAAGGAGATGTTATCATTTAGAAGTTTTCCTTAGATTTCACAATAGCAGAAAGATACAGCAATAAGTTTGATGCAAAGAAGCTATTACCTGTTATGCTGAATTAATTAAATATGATTTTATCTTCAGATATGCAAATAATAAAGTTAGGTGCGAAGCTGGGGGGAGGTTATAAAGTGAACCGAGAACAATATGCCCAGATAGACAAAATCTCGTACATCATATGGAATAGGAGCGTTTTCTTGATACACATCTTTAGAATGCACCACAAGTACACCCATCAAATAAAACAGTTTCTTGTGAACAAGGGCCGAGGTGTATTGGTCGAGGAGGTCTGGAGTAGTCTGGACGAAGTACAAATACAAAATTCAGGTTATTACAGGTTTTCAGGACAGAATTAGACCCACAGGAAAACACGTTGGACAGAAGAGGAAAGAAGTTCCAGAGTATGAGACTAAAGGGATTTTAGAAGCGGATAAAGACAAGAAGAAATTAAGCTGACGTGAAATAAGATGGTCCTCTAATGGGCTAAACGAAAACAAGAAGGTAAAGCTCTATGACCTTTGAAGGGGATTTCATTTTATAGCATTCACTCTTATATATGGATATTGCAGGGAACCATTCTGTTGCATCATAGAGCATTGACAAAGGAAATAAAAATTTCCAAAAACAGTATGTGAATGAAAGTCAAAGGAAAGCAGTAGCTATTTGTGGATCTTCCTCCCTACAAAATTAATTTTGCATCCATGGTGTTTAAATGCGTGAAAAGAAATTGAAAGATGTAAAGTTACGACCGTGAGTACTTCATATGACAAGAGACTTATGTCCACTTCTTAAAGGTAAGGTAATAGAATAATATAAACATAGCTGCACAACAGCAACGGTTTCACGTAATAAAATTATAAACAGCCGACCAGTTGCAATGGATAAAGAAATTCTTTGCCTAGGTTTCGACAAACATAAATTTGTCTTCTTCATAAGGTAGCAATTTTACATTAGTAAGGTCTAATGTACCATCGTCGTTTTTAAATTGTCGGCATAGATCCATGTGTCAAAAACAAAATGTAGCCCTAGAATTAGGGTTTGTCACGTAAATATAAAATAGCTCATGGATCTTGCAGGGCTCGCAACCGTCAATTTAGTAAGGTAATAGGACAATCTCAGTTTTGGACCTAGGAGTTTCTGAAATTTAGATTATTAAATAAATCCGTATTCAGTGCAAAATATTGATATTAGGAGCACTATTTGAGTCAGGGGCCATGACATTATGACATACAGTTTGCTTAACTCTTGAACTCTGATGACGTGAAGTATTGGTTTGAAATAATCAGCATCTGATAAAGTTGTGAGCTGAAGTGTATGAAGCGTATTATTCGAAGAGGTATCATTATGTCAGTATTAGAGAGTTCCTAAGATTAGAACTCTGGTTTCAGCGATGTTTAAAAGTCAATGGCAGCACCGGTTATTGTATTTAGGAGACTGATGAGCTTATACAGGATAAGGGCCTAACTTTTATCATCTCATATAATTTTACACGTGTTAGAGAAATCTTTAGTCTTTTTATCTATAGGAATAGCAACTAGCTGTTAATAAACGAAAACCAGTGCATTTGTGCAATCTTATTAATCAACTAGATACAGTCTCTAGTTATCTTTTCTTATAGGATTATGGTCTTTTCTCCCCATATAGACGGGTCTATACTAAACGCTTTTAGGGAAGTCGATTTGCAAATTAAAAGGAAATTAATATGAAGATTCTTTGCGCTGTTGCTGCAAAGATTTATCTTTCTGCGAAACGCTTTTTTTAGTTATGCCACACTGTACTTTATATCCTCTGTATGGTGCCTGTAGCCGTTGTTTGCTACCGTAATTTCAATACTCATCGACTGCCATTAGTGTCATATTTTCCAGTTTATGTTTACGAATTGCACTTGAATTAATTCGGCCACATTACCTTTGATATATATATGTGCTGAAATTCATCATATAACCTGACACACTATACATTCCGTTCAACAGCTTGTAAGACCTATGTGTTGCCGGCGATGGGCGAGGCATGGCAGAATCTCTGACCAGAGAGTAGTATGTACACTCCTGGAAATGGAAAAAAGAACACATTGACACCGGTGTGTCATACCCACCATACTTGCTCCGGACACTGCGAGAGGGCTGTACAAGCAATGATCACACGCACGGCACAGTGGACACACCAGGAACCGCGGTGTTGGCTGTCGAATGGCGCTAGCTGCGCAGCATTTGTGCACCGCCGCCGTCAGTGTCAGCCAGTTTGCCGTGGCATACGGAGCTCCATCGCAGTCTTTAACACTGGTAGCATACCGCGACAGCGTGGACGTGAACCGTATGTGCAGTTGACGGACTTTGAGCGAGGGCGTATAGTGGGCATGCGGGAGGCCGGGTGGACGTACCGCCGAATTGCTCAACACGTGGGGCGTGAGGTCTCCACAGTACATCGATGTTGTCGCCAGTGGTCGGCGGAAGGTGCACGTGCCCGTCGGCCGGGGACCGGACCGCAGCGACGCACGGATGCACGCCAAGACCGTAGGATCCTACGCAGTGCCGTAGGGGACCGCACCGCCACTTCCCAGCAAATTAGGGACACTGTTGCTCCTGGGGTATCGGCGAGGACCATTCGCAACCGTCTCCATGAAGCTGGGCTACTGTCCCGCACACCGTTAGGCCGTCTTCTGCTCACGCCCCAACATCGTGCAGCCCGCCTCCAGTGGTGTCGCGACAGGCGTGAATGGAGGGACGAATGGAGACGTGTCGTCTTAAGCGATGAGAGTCGCTTCTGCCTTGGTGCCAATGATGGTCGTATGCGTGTTTGGCGCCGTGCAGGTGAGCGCCACAATCAGGACTGCATACGACCGAGGCACACAGGGCCAACACCCGGCATCATGGTGTGGGGAGCGATCTCCTACACTGGCCGTACACCACTGGTGATCGTCGAGGGGACACTGAATAGTGCACGGTACATCCAATCCGTCATCGAACCCATCGTTCTACCATTCCTAGACCGGCAAGGGAACTTGCTGTTCCAACAGGACAATGCACGTCCGCACGTATCCCGTGCCACCCAACGTGCTCTAGAAGGTGTAAGTCAACTACCCTGGCCAGCAAGATCTCCGGATCTGTCCCCCATTGAGCATGTTTGGGACTGGATGAAGCGTCGTCTCACGCGGTCTGCACGTCCAGCACGAACGCTGGTCCAACTGAGGCGCCAGGTGGAAATGGCATGGCAAGCCGTTCCACAGGACTACATCCAGCATCTCTACGATCGTCTCCATGGGAGAATAGCAGCCTGCATTGATGCGAAAGATGGATATACACTGTACTAGTGCCGACATTGTGCATGCTCTGTTGCCTGTGTCTATGTGCCTATGGTTCTGTCAGTGTGATCATGTGATGTATCTGACCCCAGGAATGTGTCAATAAAGTTTCCCCTTCCTGGGACAATGAATTCACGGTGTTCTTATTTCAGTTTCCAGGAGTGTAGTTAATTGTTGCTTGTCGCGAGTCGGCGTCAGTCGGCAGTAGTAGTCTGTTGGCTTTAGTCTTGAGTGCGTGCTAGTCTGCAGGAGTCGGCGCGTGCCTGCGCGTGTCGGCAGTCTGCTCTGGTCGGGACTCTGGAGGACGAGTATTATTGTAGAAGGTAAAGAAGCAGCCTTGCGCATATCTAGTAATGTATGTTAACTGTCATTAATTCCTTTTTAAAAAATGCCCCCAATAATAATTTCTATAGTATAAAGCAATTTTTTAAAGAAAAGCATTCATTTCAATTTACAGAATATTTCCAATGCATGATCATTCCTTCCAAGAATCAGAAAAAAGTATACGCCAGCATTGCACGAAGCTGTTGCCAAAAAATTTCTACGTAAGAGCATATATATATTAGCAGTTTTTATTGAGGTAAGATTTTTTTCTTTTTTATTCAGAATACAGGGCCGATGCGCAGCGCTGCTGTCGTCATAAAATTTACCAGGTTACTGAATTTTTTTATTATTTCCGGATTTAGGAATTGAATTTTGTGGTTACATTCAATGTGAAGGCATTTCTGCACAGAGATTATAATGGGAGCCAATTTTGTTCAGAGGTTACAATACTTTAAAAAGTCATTTAATTATTATTTTTGTAGGGAGGTTACACTTGGTTCATGGTTCATTTTAATTTTTTTTTATTATTTTTGTGAGGAGGTTACACTTGGCGACATCCGGCCAGGATCGTATTTCTTTGTGAATCTTCTGAGAAGTAGTCATATATCTGCTCTTATTTACTTAAGAGTAGTTTGCATCTGGCGCAACGCATTTACTAATTTGTCAATCTCTCTTTCACAGATCATCGGCAATTTGTTGCTCTCTGTTGTAATTGTGTTTGTTGCATATTTGCATTGTCCTTGTTTCATTGTGCTTAATTTTGATTTGTAAAAAATGCCGCGAAAAACTGTTAACAGTACATCGCGATGTACAATGAGTGAAATAGCCGACTCGAATAATTTGACCGATAATATTTGCGACACTCAGTATAATGATGACAATTCTCCATATACAGACAATCAGTGCGTACCGACCACTAATACTGATTTTGATCCTAATGATGAACAAACGAATTCAATTGTGTCCTCTGTTAATTTAACGACAATTGATGACGCAGGACGTTCTGTTACAATGAACGCTGCCCAGCTTAACACACCCGATTTGCAAAATTTGAATTGTGAACAGATAAATTTTTTTAACGAAAATGAACAGTGTACTCAAAGTACGGCAGATTTATTTAATTCCGATTTAGTGACTAACAGTGCACATCCGTTTGGCAAACCCTTTCCTGAATCACAGAATAACCAAATAGTTACAGAAAACGTGACAAGTGCAGATACGCCATTACACAGTACAGAGAATAGAACCGCTAATTTTGGCTGGGATCAAGTTATGGCATTATTGCTACAAATTAATGAATCGTACAAACAACGTAATGAAAAATTCGACAAACTTAATGAATCGTGCAAACAATTTAATGAAAGGTTCAAACTGTCGAACGAAAAACGCAACAACAATTACAAACAGTCGAATGATAAGCAAGACAGCAATCACAAGCAACTTAGTGAAAATCTCAACCAACAAATTAATGAAATTAATGAAAAACTAGACAACAATTCCAGACAGCTTAGTGAACAGATTCCAGACGTTGCTGCACAATGTCATGATCCTAATGAACTATTACGTGACGAAATTGAGGCTTGTACTGGGAACAGTAATGAAGAAATTAGATCTGTTGCACAAGAATTAGATAATACGCATGCAGGCACAACAGAATCACTTAGAAATGAAATTAATGTAGTCACTGAACAATGTTCAGAAAACGCAGTACAGATACGCGACGAGTTTAATTTAAAGTCACCAGAAGTTTCACGCACTCTGGACACGGAAGTCGATAAGAAATTTGAACAACAGAACAGCCAAACTGAGGAACGTATTAAAGTAACAGAAATGAAAAATGTTTCAGTCGCTAACACGTCACAGCATGCGGCTCATTCCGAACATATGTCACACTCACACAGCCAGTATAATTTAGGTAATTTACAGAGAGTACGTGACTTAGAATACGAAGTGACACAGACAAACAGATTCTCATATAATCCTGAACCTGTTCAGACATACAGAGACGATAACGTTGATCACGAACAATTTTTATCCGTAAGAAAATCTAAGGTATTTGAAAATGACAGAGCACAGGTACACGCTTTGAACTGTATACGACAATTTATTTTTGTACTTTCACCAGCTTGGCCTGTAATGCAGAAACTACAATTAGCATGGATACAGCAATTTGCTTTTGAATTATCACCGGCATTACCTGTAACGCAGAAGCTAAAGTTTATTTGCAGCGCGTAATTAACCTCAGAGGATTCATTACACTTTAATGAATATGTGCCGTAGTGTGCACAGGGCCCTGAGCCATAGTAGTGCTGTTTCATCTTTAGTTTTCTGCACTGCTGCCTTCTCATCTACTATCCTTTATATCTATCAAAACAGCTCTTCAACTATTGCTCTATCTATGTGTACGAATGTGTAAAGAAAACCCGATAAGACAAGTTTTACTGAAAGTGACAATTTTTCATTAGACGCTCCAGAAATGACAACCACGAGAACTTTATACCTGACAAAAATTTAATCATCAGTATGTGCAAAATTATCAGCAACAGCGAACGCATTTTGGTATCAATTGAGGTTTTTCATCGCAATAGCAACAAAACCAGCCGGTTAGCATACCTAACCAACAATGTCATGTACAAGGTCTACCAAGCTTTAATGTTTCGCCGCCTATACGTATAACATCAGCTCCAACAAATAGTAACGCACAGCAACAAGGAAATAGCTGCGTACAGAAAACACACCATTTCAATTCCTATCGCAATACACCGTATAGAAATGACTATCATGACAGACGTAAAAGTAATGAGCACAATTTTCAGCGTCCTTTTATTAACAGTCGGTCTTATCAGCAGCAAAATCATCCGCTACAACATATTATCATGAATGAACCAGACAGTAGATATCATCCCGAACGTAATACGTCAGGAAGAAATAACAGAACAGTTCAAATGGTGGAAATGCCACAGCATCCTCCCGAAAATAATAGCACGTCAGATAGAATTTGACTGAATACAGTACAGGTTGCATCTTACAGTAACGCAAGCAATACTTTTGACACAGAGAATCTTGTACGCGAAAATGTTGTTACTTTTGACGACATCTGAGACATACTTTTACATGAAAAATCAACAGTCGGAATTAGTCAATCTGAAACATGCTTTGTTGAATGCACCACTTTTATCGCACCCAGATCTTACTAGAAATTTTTCCATTGCCACCGACAGTTCTAACACCACTTTAGGCGTACACGTTTTTCAGGAAATTGAAGAAGATGGGATTACAGTAATTAAAAACATAGCCTTTGCGAGTCGCATTCTGTCACCTGCTGAACGCAATTATTCTGTTACAGAACGTGAAACATTATGTGTTGTATGGGCATTTACGAGATTTCGACATTTTCTTTATGGAAGACACACTACCGTTTACACAGACCATAGAGCGATACAGTTTTTAATTTCGGCTAAATTTACACATGACAGATTAAGTAGATGGAAACTTTATTTGCAGGAATTTAATTTTACAATTGTTCACTTTCCCGGCACACAAAATGTTGTAGCAGACGCACTATCCAGTTCTCTCAGCAACAATCAGAAAGACATCGCAACCAACTTCTGCAAAGAAAATTTCAGCGTCATGTACATTCAACAAGTTGCATTTGAAAACTTCATTCGTCGTCATTACAAGGCATAGCACAAGAGCAAAGTAAAGACAGCGTATGGAAAGAAATTAAACACCTTTGGCAAGATAGGAATAATGTTACCGATAGAAACCATTACACTGTACGCAATAATATTCTGTTTCGCCGCTCTCACCCTGACAACAACAATTGGTTATTATGCATTCCTGACGAGCTGGTTAACAAATTAATCTGGTATACTCATTTAAGTTACGCACATTACGGAGCCAGAAAATGTTTTCTTATACTGAGTCATAATTGTTATTTTACCAACATGGAGAAACGTATTCGACGAGTTTTAGCGTCATGTAAAATCTGCCTGAAAGCTAAGTCAGATACGACTTCACATATTCCTCCATTACATCCCATTGTACCTGTTATATTGAGACATATGTCCGCTGTAGACATTTTTGGTCCGATTCCCAGAACTAACAGAGGTTTTTGCTACGTCTTTCTCGGTGTTGAACTCACTTCAAAATTTGTTACCTTCACTCCGTTACGCAAAGCTACTGCTAAAACTGTTTCGAAAGCATTTGTAAAACATTTTCTATTTCATGTAGGGCATGTGTTGAAAGTAATTTCCGACAATGGACCACAGTTTCGATCTGCTACATGGACACGTATGTTACGAGCTAGAAACATTTTTCCGATCTATATATCCAGGTACCATGCTTCTTCGAACCCTTGTGAACGATTAATGAAAGAAATTGGTAAACTGTGCAGAATATACTGCCATAAAATCATATTGATTGGGACACACACATACTCTCATTCCAGTATGTAATTAATTCCATACCAAATGAATCTACTATGCTATCTCCGTCTGTTACACTGAAAAATGTTGAACCACCTAACAAAATTAAAGAATTAGTACCCTTTCCTACATCTCGTCGACTACGACACCATGAAATAATGGACATTGCGCTGAACAACATCAAACGTGCCGCAGAGCGCCGGAGAAGACAGCAAAAACAGGTTGGTACACGCCGTGCCTTTCACATTGGACAGAAGATATTAGTACGTACACACTATTTATCTAACAGAGGAAAGAATAGATGTAGTAAATTTGAGCTTCTATACGCAGGTCCATATCGAATTCGCAGCATTCCTCACCCCAACGTAGTACACGTCGAAACTTTGAGAACCAGAAAAACGAAAGGGAACCACAACGTCTCGAACATCAAACCTTTTATTGAATGAACATACATTATGATTATCACACTGTAATGCCATTTCCTAATTTTTTTATGACCACTTATGCAATTATATTCACAAGAACACTTACTGATGATTATCGTATTTTATCTTGGCAAGTGCCCGGCAAGGTAAGGTTAGCAGGTCGCTTTTCTTGTCGTTACACATCAGACTGTGCACATTTTCCAATCTTCATGTGTGTATGATTGTTTTCCTATTTTGTTTCTATGCACTATGAAATATTTAAGGTATAACAGACACCAGTTGACTTTGACATTTTGCCTTACGATATCTCAACATCGTGACTATTTTACTTTTTTTTTTTTTTTTGCTGCTACATTGTGATACTCTGTGTACATTTTTTTTTGCACCTATGTTTTTGACATATTACGTTTTCTGTCATTCTATGCTGTATGCTCAATTATGTTACTACAAACCAGTTTTTATTTAATGGGTATATGATTTAAATGCAAGACATGAATCATTGTTAATCATTTTTAGAAAGAAATAACGTGTAAAGGAAATAAATTAAACAGAAATGGGAATTTCACATTCGAAATGACCGAAAAACGATGCAATACCTCGTCACGAAGAGTAAATGGATCAGAATTAACAAGCATTAACAAGAACATACTATACACATCCTATGATAGCAGTCTTAACTAATTTTTCTTTCAGAATACGAGGCGATTGATGCAGGCTGTCAGACAGAACTACACATCTTAGTTTTAGTGATGAAATATGCTAGATATAAGGAACTCTATACTACGTATAGTTGTATAATGAATAATGAAGTGACTTTTTTGCAGATGATAATGAATGACGATGAATAGTGATGAAGAGTATGATGCTATGGTTAATGAAGTTTTTCTTTACAGATGATGATAATAATGGAGTTATGATGATATGGATAATGATAGTAATGATAATGAAGTTTTTCTTTGCAGATGAAAATAATGATGAAGTTTATATATTTACAGTTAGTTAAGATATGCTATGTAGTTATTTAAGTATTTGTTGCAGTTTGTTTTGACAGTATGTCTTATGTCGCATGGTATGATGACTGAAGGTTGTGGAAAGGACAGCTAGAGAATATATGTATATTATACACATTTCACTACCTGTTAATTCGGAGTTCACTACTTTTCAGCATAATATGCGTTTCCTCTTTGAGCTTAATAATCCATTTTGTATTTTTTGCAGGAGAAATTATTCACGAAATTAATTTGCTATACGCAGTTGGTCATTAAACCTGTTCTAGTACTTGCATTTTTTACCCAGTTGTGTCTATCATTTATAAATGTGTTCACATATACTGCCTTTGTTTCATAACCTTGCTACAGCTGACTCATGACGAATGACGTTACACATCTTCATTTGCAGCAATAAGTCAAGAGTAAATACTGTTATGCCCCAGCAATTAATTATCGATCCCAAGGCAATGCATTGTTAGTATATAAAAAAGTGTATTAACAATCCCAAATAATGCTACCAGTTTAAGAGAGTTCTGAGTAATACTGCATAATGTTTTCTAACCACAGACCTTGAGTAATAGTTACAGTATGTTGCATTCTCAATATGTCCTATGTCACTGGAATGATCAGTTCTAAGTAATATGTCACTTGAATGATGAATTCTGAGTAATACTGAATGATGTTTTTCTAATCACAGACCTTGAATAATAGTTACAGTGTGTTACATGTTAAATATGTCCTATGTCACTAGAATGATGAGTTCTGAGTAATACTGAATGATGACTTATGCATTAATGCTATTCCAATAATTAACTCATGTTTTGAATGATGACTTCTGAATAATACTGAATAATGTTTTTTACAACTATATGAATACTTTGTAACTGGTCAATGAGTGCCAATAATTATTTTTAAATATGTCATATGTCACTTGAAGGATGAAAAATGTTTTGTAATAATTAATACTTGCTGGCCAACGAATACCACTGTTTCTTTTACTTTAAATTTATATTATGTCACTTTCATGCTATATATATGAATTAGCTCCTGTTTTGAATGATGACTTCTGATGATTTGTATCTGGCCAATGAGTGCCAATGTTCTCTGTAAACAGATAACTTACGAACATTAGTCTGTAATACTTCATACATGGTACAGAAATGTTCAGTAACTGGATGATGAGTGCCTCGAATTACTTAATCAAATCAGTTGATAGACTATTAATCATCAATGGTGACTGGCATAAGATTTAATGTCCTTCAACTTCTGATCTAATTACCACAAATTACTGCAATATCCGTTTGTCCTGTCCATCCTCATGCTCATGGAGCACTATATTTGGTTTCTGCACTAATTCTACGTTGGTGTACCTTACAAGAATGTGGTGTTGACACGACATGCTGTCCACCACCTTGAGCAATGGAGATGTTATTATGGTCCCACTGTTTGGTGTACCTAATGTACTACCAAAATGATAACATGGAATCTTACTACGACATTTCAGTGTCTTGGCTACTCTGATTAATACTTCAAGGAAAGGAACTTCAGATTGTCTCACTTGGTGTTGTGCTTCTGTAGAAAGATATGGACTTTCACAGCAGCTGCATGTAACCTAATGTGCTACAACCATGACGCAATCCTTCCCATTCCTTTCCTAGTTCTTGTAAAATGATAAAGACATATACAGTGCGTGTGCACTTCATTTCATTTGTTAACAAGATCAGTTGTCCTAAATATGCTAAAGACTTTTACAGTGCGTGTGCACTTTATTTCAATCCATGATATGTTATGTAAATATGCTAAAGACTTTTACAGTGCGTGTGCACTTTATTTCACTCCATGATATGTTATGTAAATATGCTAAAGACTTTTACAATCCGTGTGCACTTTATTTCACTCCTTGATATGTTTATTTGTTGTAAAAAAATGTTTAAGACTTCTACAGTGCGTGTGCACTTTATGCCAGTTATTAATATGATTTGTACTCATTGCTTACACATTTTGTGATTTCCTGATATATTCTCTACTACAGTGCGTGTGCACTTTTGTCATTTGTTAATATGATTTGTATTCATTATGTATGTACTACAGTGCGTGTGCACTTTTGTCATTTGTTAATATGTTTTGTACTCATTGTGTATACATTTTGTCTTTGCTTGATATATTCTGTACTCAGTGCATGTGCACTATATTTTATTTTATGTTCTGCACATATATGTATATATTCTGTGATTGTAAACTTAGTTAATTAAGAAAAATTTGTTGCTCATGGCAAGTCCAATTGACTCACCATCGCTGCCAAATTTTTGCCCCCCCAGTGGAGTGTTATGTAAGACGTATGTGTTGCCGGCGATGGGCGAGGCATGGCAGAATCTCTGACTAGACGGTAGTATGTAGTTAGTTGTTGCTTGTCGCGAGTCGGCGTCAGTCGGCAGTAGTAGTCTGTTGAGCTTTAGTCTTGAGTCCGTGCTAGTCTGCAGGAGTCGGCGCGTGCCTGCGCGTGTCGGCAGTCTGCTCTGGTCGGGACTCTGGAGGACGAGTATTATTGTAGAAGGTAAAGAAGCAGCCTTGCGCATATCTAGTAATGCATATTAACTGTCATTAATTCCTTTTTAAAAAATGCCCCCAATAATAATTTCTATAGTATAAAGCAATTTTTTAAAGAAAAGCATTCATCTCAATTTAAAGAATATTTCCAATGCATGATCATTACTTCAAAGAATCAGAAAAAAATATACGACAGCATTGCACGAAGCTGTGCCAAAAAATTTCTACATAAGAGCACATATATATTCGCAGTTTTTATTGAGGTAACAATTTTTCCTTTTTTATTCAGAATACAGGGCCGATGCGCAGCGCTGCTGTCGTCATAAAATTTACCAGGTTACTGAATTTTTTTTTATTTCCGGATTTTGGAATTGAATTTCTAACTATAAACTCCCCTGAAAGGAAAGACAGCAAATCTACCTGTACCAACAGAGCTGATACTGAGCGACCGTCTAACACAGGCGCTCAAAAACGGAACACCTCTTCCTCTCCACTGCTGGCTTCCCAGCAAGGCTCGGTTCCCCTCCCTTGTAACTGCAGAAGACGAAACATATTTTCGAACCCCTGGAATATTCTCCCTCCATGTTTTAGTCTTTTGTCGTCCTGCGCGGAAAGTTTGCGAGTGAATACCTATACTCGTACAATGGCATGCTTCTGAGTAAATATCCTTTTAAATAACCCAGCCTGCGTGATTTCCGAGGTGACGCTTCCTTGTTCCTTCCAGCTCCGTCCAAGATTTGCAGAGTTCCCGGTTATCCTTCCAGACCCGCTACAATACCAGCCGCGTGCGTCTGTACTGTACTCCAGCGCTCAGGTTCCTCAACGTTCGCTTTGCTACTTCCTGTGTTTAAGCATGACCTACACAACTGTGCAGGCCTTCCACCCATGGCTTGAGTTCCACCTGCCGTTTCATCTCCACTGGCGTTCCAACCTCTACTAGTATCAGCAATCATTCATTAGACCATTTTGATAATACAGACACTCCATTACCTTTCATGCAAAAAGTGTTAACAATTATCTACAAGGCGTACTTAACAATGTCAGTCTTCTTTAAATAGTCATATGTACTACGTATTACCTACAAATGATACCTAATTGAGGTTGTAGATCATGGGAAAGTACGTAGAGGGGTGCTTGTAAGGAGCGAAATAAAAGCCACCTTTCAATACCCCCACCAAACTAATTACTTTGTACTAGAATTGGGTAATTCTTGTAGTATTATCTCATCCAGTACAAAATGAAAATAAACATTAGTTTTCTGTACAATCGAACTAATAAGAATACGAGGCAGAGGAACACTTGAATCAAGATGTGTTCTTCTACAGTCATTCGACGTTCATTCATGAGCTTACTGCTACACATTTAATCGTTACATGGTTACTATATTCTGTCTGCTCCTTGTCTTTGGTAGTTTTCTGAGACGCAACAATTGGAATATGCAATATCAAAAGAAATTTAACTAACATTACAAAATTTTTATGCTCTTTCAAAAATGGCAGTTCCAATCTTTCTTTACACTTAATAACCATGCTCTCTGTCATTCATCCATCCCTAAGACATAGGGAGAGGCAAGAAATATTAGTGTATCGTAATCTTCCCAAAGTGGTCGTCGAATAAAGTACACGTTCTTCATTTATCAATATGCAAAACAAGCAGTTATGTCAATTATTCTAGAGGTTATCTATCAGTCATTGTACAATTACATAAAACTCTGTGAAACATCCTGCATAGTTTTACTTTGGTCATATTTATACTTTTGGCTTACATTTAAAAAAACATCATTTTACAGACTGATTGTCAAAGTCTACTGCTTCCCTAAAAACAATCCAAAAATCTTATGTTCTAAACCGTTATGCGACAAACTTCATTTACATTTACTGTGAAACCTAATATCTGTAATAAGAGTTCAGATCGACCACCAATTTTAACTAATGTTCATTTTCACAGTGTATAAAACGTGATACAAAAAACATAAAAACCCATAGCGTCATTAACAAAGAAAATTACAAACAATAATTTTACATAAAAAGATACACAAATAAAATTCTGGAAATGCACAAATATATAAAACAGTGTAGGACATAGCATCATTTTGAAAGAGAATGAGGTACAATAATTTTACATGAATCAATACACAAAAATTTTCATAAGACTACCCTGAAAAATAAGTACGAGATATATACTGACTAATAAATATCGGAAACTGTTAATTTGTGGGATAACTGTTCAGAGTTTACAAACTTATGCACCGTTCTTATCAAGAGTCACACACTTATTCGGATTTCGCAACACTTTCGTCTTCATTTGTGTATGGAGATGGAAGCTACTTTTTTTCTTTTTGTGAAGTTTTAGGAAGTGATGATTGTTTGAAATTGGTTATGGTGGCTTGCAAGTCAGTCTTTGGTCCCTCAGCCCATAGTTTATCCCATCAGGTTACCAGTCTCTCACGGAGTTGATGATGTGAAAGGATCCTCAGATTATACAGCAAGGTAAGTGGGTGTATATTTTGAAGAAGCTAAGTTTTCATCGAATTTGCACACAGGATGAGGGAGGTACAGTCAGGTAGAATCTTTATAGTTTATCTAAGATTCTTCTGCGTCCACTAATAGAAGGGTTATTGTATATAGTCTTCAGTTCTTCATTTTTCTCCTATTTACTACGTTTGTGTTCCTACTCTTCTGTTCTTCATACTGTTTCTTTCTCTTTATGTAAATATAGTGTTTTGGATAAGGATATTGGTAAATGTGGAGAGGTAGATTATCCGTTTGGTGACACTATACATGGAACTTGAGTCATTGTGTGTGCCTCAGATTCCTCAGACGTCAGTGCCAGGTGACTGACTGCTACAGATTATGATGTTTATCAGCCTCTGTCTGGCAGAGGACTGCAGAAGAAAAGCAAATATTGTTCACAGTTCTGTACAGCTAGTATTAGTTGCGCTGATGCTTAACTTACTGTATTACGTGTTCAATTGGTTTATTTCATCTCCATTGTGTAGTACAACAGTGGAGAGAAGTCATTAGTGTCGTTTAAACACCCATCTTGCCCCAAACCAGGAGGGCTACTACAGCTGCCACCTGTTACCTGCTCTGCCATTGTCTGCTGCCGGAGGACTTCTGGTAGCCGCATGAATAGGCCTGCTGTTTGCCCAAATCTGCGACATGGCCCATGACGTCCCTTGTTTCCAGTCCGTTCCATCCGCATACCATGTTGTTCCTTCCTGTGTGTCTCGCAAAGTTTCTTTGGTGCATCCTGTGCCCACTGTTATTCACAATTAGTTTCTGATTTACACAAATACTATACATCACGAAACACAAAATCATTGACATTTATCTGTTATGAAATACAAAATTTTAAGATGCATTCGCTAGTGAGGTCATTTATCTTTACATTTGTTTATTTTGTTCTATTTGTACAATCAGCCAAGACGCTCATTTATTTACTACTATTATTTTGATCAAAATCTTATGAACAAGTTAATGTTAATTATAAAGAACATTTCTCAACCTTTGTCGTATTTAATTATTAAATATCTGATAGGACCTGTATACCTATGAAAAATGCATGTTCATTAGTTGTCCATACAACAGTAGCATTATAATCCTCAACAAATCCCACTGTTAATAGTTGCAAATACTACTTCTTGAACTAATTGTTAAACTACTGGCCAGTAAGATGTTTATACTAGTCTGACTGACACCCTGTTCAAAGTACTACTGTCACTGGGTATCGCAAGATCATCCTATCTCAAGGCTCTTGGTTTCATCGTGGATGTCGTCATGAGTGTCTGTGTACAATAAAGTGCACATCTAAATAAACATTCACAAATGAACGGTTAGGCGAGCCTCTTCTTTATTTCACGCTTTGGCGTGCTTCCAATGGACAATCATAAACCATATAGTAAGTTAAGGACAAAATTACTGATTCTTTCCATAATCATACTTCACGTACCTTTTCTCATGGTTTTACTTAGTAATACCTTCTCTGTTGCTGTCCCCTTTTTCCGGAGCTGCTGCTATTACGTTTATCTGATGTTCTCTTCTTCTCATGTTAATAAAGTTACATTTTAGTTTTACTAGTGGTACCTAGGGAAGTAAAGATTTTAGTACAGTATATAAAATCACTGCTCATCAACATTACTTTATGGCCCTTACGTATTACCCATTATATCATCTGCTTTGAACGTACTGCATTCTTAGTTTCCTTTATTAAATTCTACATGTCTATACCCCCTTATTACCCTTCAATTTCATGTCGCTATAACACTCAAAGAATATTTCGTTGCGCTCATATGCTATTCCGCGGAACTGGCCACCCTGTACACAATTATTCCGTCTCTCTTAACAGCATAAATACAACATTTCCATATGCAAACAACGGTGCGCTCTCTCGTAGCCACGTCGAGCAGGCCACCTAGTAAACTCTCGTTTCTCTGTATGGAGACAAACCATACTTGAACGACACACCAGCACATACCTAGTAAACTCTCGTTTCTCTGTATGGAGACAAATCATACTTGAACGACACACCTGCACATACCTAGTAAACTGCCGTTTCTCTGTATGGAGACAAATCATACTTGAACGACACACCAGCACATACCTAGTAAACTCTCGTTTCTCTGTATGGAGACAAATCATACTTGAACGACACACCTGCACATACCTAGTAAACTCTCGTTTCTCTGTATGGAGACAAATCATACTTGAACGACACACCTGCACATCACCGCCAACCACTACTAGCAAGTCACTCATTTGTGATCCCATTGCCAAACATGTAAAATAGACACTCATTTAATGAAGTAGTTAAAAATTTCTTTATCAAAAGTCTCACGTTCTCTGCTAAGACGTTCCACATCAATTGGGCAACAAACTTACCTATTCACACATTTTTAGAACTTTTTGCAGTACCATATGATTCTCAATTTTACTTTATTCTTTCGTGGACGGATAGCACATATCAAACTCTAAACACCTTCTAAAATTGTACGCTCAGCTTGCTGTGCACATAGTTATAGTCTACACGAAGAAACATACCCAAATTTTCTCACCCACGACATTCTGCCCTGTTACAAACTGTAGTACCTCTTTTTAACATGATAACAACACAGAAAATATTGATAAATCTACAGATCCCTTCAGTGTAGTAACTTAATTACTGTTTATATACAATATACTTTACTTTCGCCATACAAGCTTACTTTCATTCTTTCTACTTATTATATGTCATTTTGCGATACTCTACCGGGTTTAGGTGGTCTGATTTCAGTTGATTGTTCTCGATTCCAGTTGTTATTCATTCCACCCCATCCTTGGTCAGACCGTTGACGAGTTTCTCTATTATCACTCCATGATGCGCCATTACTTTGTGGCTCCCATCTGTGTTCATTTATTTGCCAATATTCTCTACCATAGTTCTTCCACTGTGCATTGTTTCCACTATAATATCTGTGTTCCATGTTTTGGTGAGGTGGCCGATTTACATTGTTTTGACAATTACAGCCTCTATTATTTCCTCTGTTGTTCTCCTTCTTTCACTTTACACGTCTCTCTGCCTACGTTCTTCTAGCGCCTGATGCTCGATGAAAGCGAACTCCATCTCTCTTAGGTTACTTTTGAATCCTTCTACATCACTTCCCCATCGGCCGACGAGCGTTTGCTGGTAGGAAATTGGCAACGTCATGTAACACAATCTTATGATCTCGGCTGGTGTGCAAGGGTCGTCCTAATACGGATTTTTCTTAGTCGAGTTTCCGAGATACTTCACCGGACTATGGAATCTTGAACTCTCCAAGTCTCTTCCCATCATTCTTTTCTGTTTGATCCTGTCCTATGTCTCTTTGGACCAGTATTTGTTTAAAAATCCGTCACGTAGCCCTTCTTATGACGTGCACCTTTTTGTAATGTTCCGCATGCATTCGGGTGATGTTGCCTCAATATGTGAACATTCGAAGTCCAGTTTGTACATCAGAGGCCAATGAGGAGGTAATGATAAATCAAATTGTCCAATGAAAGTTGTTGGGTGTAAAACGTTACCCTCGTCTTTGTAATGCTGGAATTTTGGTACAGAGATAAAATGCTTAAAATCGAAAAAGTCATTAGAATTTCTTCCTGCTTGGCCTACCACATTCCCACTTGGCGCTAACGTTTACGGTCTACCGTTAATTTGGGCATCCTTTCTTCTACTCCTTGTCAAGTTTTAATCACTGAAAAATTTATTGTGGTGCGCATTATCGGGTAACAATTATGCATATGAAACATTTCATTGCTATTCTCCGTATTCGCAATTTGGGAAGGGGCAATATTTCTAGCAATATTTCGTTGCTCTGCAGATACGCTTTCAGTCTTTAGTTGACGAGCAACTCTTACGTTCGACCAGACTCTAATATCGTCTGGGCTTGGACATGATCGTGGTGAGTTTGAAATGGCTCTACTTCTATTTGTTTCACGCGCCTCTGCAACTTCGTTAATGCACCTCTACTTATGTTTGTCGTGTTTTTCTTCTTCTCTAATGTTTCAAGAGCAACCCGACTTGGACTCCTCACTTGTAATAGCGCCTCGTTTGCGGTTATTCTGACCTCCGCAATATCTTGTTCTAGTTTTGTTCGGAGCATCACTACCCCATTTTTCACTTCCCTCGTTTCATGTTTTATCGATTGAATTTCGACACTAACGTTGTGAATTTTACTTCCCATTTCAGTGCGTACTTCATCACTCCCCTTTTTTCTTTGCTCTCCCATTTCAGCTTGACTTTTTGAATTTTATTTCCCATTTATGAGCTGACCTTCTGAATATTACTCCCAATTTCTTCTAGGTATGCAAGGATGTCCGACACACCTGTGTTACCTAAATCTTTTCTCCTATTCGGACTTTCCCTTCCTCTACCCTTAGGTGTTCTTCTTCCCTTATCCCTTTCCATTTCTTGGTATTGAAGAAAGTCATCGCCACGTGCCCTTGATATGCTGCGTCTTAACGACGCCAGTGGTGGCGACCTACTAAATATGTTAGTTCTTCCGCGTTCACTTGGACAGCCTGCATTATATTCCCACATCTTTACGATTGCCTCAGTGTGTCGCTGTTCCTCATCTTCGCCTCCAGATTGCCCACCACCAGCTTGACTGTGTCTTTCATCCTCAAAAATTTCCTTTGCATTGGTATTCAGCCTTGTGCTGCTAACATAGCTAACTCTTTCTCATCACATAGGCTCTCTTGACTACGCCGTGTATCTGCCATTTCTATTACGTTATAACTTGTGATCTGTTGTGCTATTAAGCGCTCTTTCGCCCTAGTTATCATGAAGTGACCCTGATAAAAGTTCTCTCTGAAGAATACACACAGTTATCACTACCCTAATTTATTATGTAACGGGCACGTAAGATAAAGTATCTGCATCAAAGACACCAAACTAATGGTAACATCGTGAACGAGCAGTGTCGTTAAAATACAAACAAAATACACTGACAAATGAAATAACATAAATCAATAAATTGCAGCCAGTTGTCTTAAGTGCAACGTTTCTGAAAAGAAATACAATAATATACCCAAATATTATTTTTTAATGTTAGCGCGTGACTTTTTCCACTGTAAACTATACACGCAAGCTGGTGATCACTATCAATAACACCTAAACATTAAATGGGAATTTTTTTTTTAAAATTTCCGAGGTTTCAAACCACTTTATGACTACTATCAGAAGACTCTAAGTAAGATCCTATCAGGGTAAGCAATATCCAAGATGCTACTCCAAGCGGGTGCAAAAATGCATGTGCGCAACAGAAAATACTGAACGCTAAAATGATTATTTGGCCCTGTCTGACTATCCCTGAAGCAGATCTTAGGATCTCTTAATGCTCTTTGACATATAAATTACAACCTAAAGATAAGTAAATGATTAAGGCAACTAATATTACTAAATGATAAACGTTGTTCCTCATTATACATTTATTTTAGATTAGAAAACAACAGTTTATATTACATTTGTCTATATTTCCTGACTAAATAGTTGCTCATCAATTGCCCAACTATGTCCCTTTTTAAAACCACGTGATCTAACATAAATAACGCGAAATAACTGACATCATCTACGTACCAAACACTGGAAGACGCTACTTTCAAAGATGATCTACCGTGATGTGGAACCTCAGCCGAAATAAACTAGCGTGATCACAGATGTTTAGCTTCATAGCCCTAATAAGCCGAAGCAGTTAGCAATATCACCATATGTACTGCGTGCAGTTCGTCGGAGTGATGGTTCTCGTACACGTCTGCAATGATGGACGAACTTCAGAAACAAAATAAAACTCTTTCAATCACTAGCACGGCAGAAGGCGATCCTCTGACTAATATACTCCAATTCTGTCTTCTCCTCTCTGTGTTCTACACACGAGAAAACGTGAACTGCCAGCCACAAGGACGGAGTACAAATAACGTCTCAACGTAAGTATAGGCAGAAGAAGTGTGGTGTCACCGCCAGACACCACACTAGCTAGGTGGTAGCCTTTAAATCGACCGCGGTCCGTTAGTATACGTCGGACCCGCGTGTCGCCACTATCAGTGATTGCCGACCGAGCGCCGCCACACGGCAGGTCTAGAGAGACTTCCTAGCACTCGCCGCAGCTGTACAACCGACTTCGCTAGTGATGGTTCACTGACAAAATACGCTCTCATTTGCCGAGACGATAGTTAGCATAGCCTTCAGCCACGTCATTTGCTACGACCTAGCAAGGCGCCATTACCAGTTACTATTGATACTGAATCATGTACCGTCAAGAGCGACGTTCACCATTAATGGATTAAAGTTGAGTATTCCACCAGCTACGTCCGTTTTTTCTAAATTCTAATTACCTTGTCCTGTGTAAGACCTCACGCCAGCCTGCGTGAGCTAAAACGCGTGCGTTTTGGCTTCCTCTAGTAACACGGTGTTGGCTCTCCTGCCAACCACAGCATTGGCGACGAGGCGATCTTAACAATACTGCCCTGATTTTCTTCGCCACAATCTCCAGATGTACTGTCCGAATTTTATCGCTTACAGAATCAGCAGACGCACGCCTTACTGGATGCCCTTGGAAAGCTCGTCCAGGGTCAACGTGCGATGCAAAACGATGCGGCAGCCGCCGCTCCACCGCTAACGCAGCCTCAACACGCAGTTGCACCAACTTTTCGTCCTTTTGATGCTGCACTGGAAAGCTGGACAGAGTGGTCACGCCAATTTGGATTCCATCTCGCCGCCTACAGAATTCCAGGTAACGAGCGGCAGCTATTTTTGTTGTCTTCGGTCGGCGTACAAACGTACCGTGTGATAGTCAAATTATTTCCCCGACGCGACGTCGCAAGTCTGTCCTATGACGAAATTTTGTATGCATTAGATGCATATTTCAAAGAATCAGTCAATGTAGTTGTCAAACGGTATACCTTCTTTCGTACAAAATGTACGGCAGGTCAGACTAATCGGGAGTGGGTTGCAACCTTGCAAGGCCTTACTAGGGTTTGTGCTTCTGAGTGTCAATGTGGACTCCCTTATTCACATACTATGGTACATGATGCAATTGCACAGAACGTTTCTGATGTTCGTATAAGGGAACAGATTTTGAATCTAGTCAATCCCTCCCTTCAACAAGTGATGGACATATTGGATAGGCAGGACACACTTGACTTTGCTCAGGACTCATTTGAAACCTCGCCACCAGTGTGTCAGGTTAACTGGCCCACCGGGCGAGCTGCACGGAACAGTAAACAGTCCTCGCGCCCGGGCCCCGCTGCTGCCGCCGGGATCTCAGCCACATGTACCGCGCCAGCAAGCAAATGCAGTGCTAAAATCATGCGTGCGGTGTGCTACTAGACATTCGCGTGACAATTGCCCATCACGCCAAGCTATTTGCTTTTACTTTAATAGAAAAGGACATGTTCAAAGTGTTTGCCAGAAAAAGCTCAGATCGGAAACTCAAAATCATTCCAGGCCCTTTGCTTCGCGCCGGAATCGGAATTGAACAAAGGATGCTTAGGCTCACGAAACTTCACCCATGGAAATTCATATAGTTCATTCCACTCTGCTCAGTGCCATTCTCTCTAACAGTGACTGTGTTCATCTCACGCATAGTGTGCATCGACATCGCTGGAACTCCTGTCAAGTTGCAAGTGATTTTGTACCAGTGTCAGTTCACATTGCACGAGACAGTCGCTCTTGTCGTCAGCAGGGCAATAAACTTTTTGTAGACTTGGACATTAATGGCAAAGTGATACCATTCCAGCTTGATACTGGGGCTGCAGTTTCACTGATCAATCAAGACACTTACAAACTGCTGGGCACACCTCCGTTGTGTGCCGCAAATGTTACATTAACTAGCTATTCAGGTCAAGCGATCCCTGTGTTAGGACAGTGCAGCCTTCTTGCAACATACAAGGGACACACAAAACTTGTGTCATTTTACATCCTTCGTTCTTCTTCTGCAGTGAACTTGTTTGGTTTCCATTTATTTCAGTTGTTTAACTTGTCTATAGTAAATCAGGTCCTATAAGTGAACCAGACTGTGCCCTCCGACAGTGTTTCTCGTCTCTGTGAAGAATTTGCAGACATTTTTGCACTGGGCCTCGGTTGCGCTAAGAACTATAAAGCACATTTGGAACTGAATGTAAACGCGCAACTGAAATTTTTCAGAGCGCGCAATGTTCCCCACGCATTGTGTGATGAGGTCGCAAAAACATTACACGATTTGGAATCACAAGGTGTAATTGAACGTGTGCAGGCTTCTCTCTGGGCATCACCCTTAGAAATTTTGCCAAAACTTTTGGGACAATTGGGACTTTGTGTGGACTTCAAGGCAACAGTGAATCCACAACTAGTGATTGCCACTTTTCCTTTACCCCCCCCGGAAGATCTTTTTGACAAACTGTGCCCAGGCAAATATTTTTCGAAGTTGGACCTAGGAGATGCGTACTTGCAAATACAAGTGGACGAAGAATCCCAGCGCGTTTTGGTGGTTAACACGCATCTTGGTTTGTATCGGTTCAAACGACTGCCATTCGAGTGTGCATCTGCCCCTGCATTGTTTCAGCAATATCTACAAACTGTTTGTGCGTCGGTCCCTACTGCAGCAAACTATCTGGACGATATAGTGATCTCCGGACAGACGGAAGAAGAACATTTAGCCAATCTCAGAACATTATTTCAGGTCTTGCGACAAAATGGTCTTCGCTTGCGGTAGGACAAATGTGTGTTTTTTGTTCGTGACTTGCCCTACCTGGGACATGTAGTCAATGCCCAAGGCATACATCCCAGTCCCGAGCACCTCCGTGCCATACAAGACTTGCCTTCGCCGCAGAATTTGAAGCAGCTACAGAGAGTACTGGGAAAAATCAACTATTATCACCGATATGTTCCACATGCCTCTTCCATTTCCGCTCCGCTTCATCGCTTACGCCGTAAAGGTGTTCCGTTCGTCTGGACGACGAAATGCGAACGCGACTTTCGCCAGTTGAAATCGGCGTTGCTTTCCAATACTTACCTTACGCCATTTGATCCGCAGAAGCCCCTTTTACTGATGGTGGATACATCGGATTTCGGGATCTGTGCTGTGCTTGCGCCCAAAGATGGATCGCACGATCGCCCTATTGCCTATGCGTCCAAATGGCTCTCGTCTGCGCAAAGAAATTATTCACAGATCGAGAAAGAAGCATTGGCTCTCGTATTTGGTGTTACAAAGTTTCATGATTTCTTCTATGGTCGTCACTTTACTATCATCACAGTCCACAAACGTTTGACATCGTTTTTTCATCCGACCAAGCCTGTACTTCCACGTACAGCGGAGAAATTCATTTGCTGGTCTATTTTTCTCTCGCAGTACCGCTATGATAACTTGTATCGGTCCATTGCTAAGCACGGAAACGCCGATGCGTTGTCCCGTTTGCCTGTTGCTGAGGATAGAGCATTCGATTCCTCCAAACCTGCTTGCATGTTCATTGTTTCGGAAACCGATGACGTGGTCGTGTAGCTACAACCACAGCTGCCGACCCTGTCCTTGCTACCGCTCTGCGTTTTGTTGCTACGCAATGGCCCTTGTCAAAGTCACGGATCGGGGATCCGTTGGTTCGCCGATTTTTTGCTCAACAGGAGAGACTTTTTGTACGACTGGTGTTTTGCTGTTGCGTTCTGATAATGATCAGTCCAGGGTCGTGGTCCCACGTTCGTTACAGTCCTCTGTGTTACAGCTTCTCCACCAAGGACACTGGGGTATAGTGAGAACGAAACAACTTGCTCGTCAGCACTGTACTTGTTCGGAATCGATGCCGCGATTACGAATATGTGCTCTTCTTGCATGGTGTGTGCCAAACAACAATCAGCACCACCACGGATATTCTTTGCATGGCCAAAAGCCACTTCCCCTTGGCAACGCTTACACATCGATTTTGCTGGTCCATTCTGGAATGCTCGATGGTTGGTTGTGGTAGCTTCATTCAGTAATATTCCTTTTGTTGTCCGGATGTCTTCCACGACGTCATCTGCCACCATCCAAGCGTTATCTGCTATCTTTTGCATTGAAGGTCTTCCACAGACTATTGTTTCCGACAATGGCCCACAATTCATGTCCGCAGAATTTCAGTCATTCTGCAAGGCCAATGGTATTCAACATCTGACGTCCGCGCCGTTTTCGCCACAGTGAAACGGTGCCGCTGAACGATTGGTCAGGACTTTCAAGTCACATATGTTGAAGTTGAAACAGTCGCATTCTCGGGAGGACGCGTTATTGCTCTTTATGTCCTCGTATCGCTCTCAGCCCCGAGATGGTCGCTCGCCGGCTGAGTTGCTCCACGGTCGCCCTCATCGAACCTTGATGTGTTTGCTACATCCGCCGCATCAGGTTCCTGTGCAGCGGCAGACACCTGCTTTTGCCCAAGGCGACGTTGTCTACTACCGCCCCTATCGAGGTTCACGGCGTTGGCTCGAAGGGCGCATTATTCGCTGCCTCGGCCGCGCTATGTATCTGGTTTTGGGGGCCTCTGGTGAGGTGCGTCGGCATCTCAATCAGCTGCGCCTCTGCCGTCGCACGGGATCTGCCGCTCCCCGTCTGCTTTCAGCGACTGTGCCGTCCGGTCAGCGCCATGGGGACCCATCTACTGGCTCGCCTCGGCCCCAGGTGTTACCGACGCTGCTTTCCATTTAACCCCACGGCGACGCGCCGCCGCCGCCGCCGCCTGTTCTCCCGCCGGCGACGTCCGCAGTGGGCGCTTCGCTGCAGCCGCCAAGCGCCTCCCTGGGTCACGCGCCGCCGCTCGCTTCCCGTGACCAGCTGTCCTCCGGCATGGAACTCTTGCCCGCTCCGGACCGTATGTCGTCTTCGCCCGTCGGGTGCCCGACCCGATAGAGGTCGACTCTTCGGCCCCTCCTGTCTCTCTGCGGGCGCATACACCGCATGTTGGCGTGCACCCTGGAGCAGGTTTTCAGGCGTTTCCTAGCTCCCCGCTGTCCGAATGGCAGGGTGCGGGTAGCACAGCCTTGCCTGTGGTTAGGCTCCCCACCTCGTCGCATACGTCATTATGGGGTCCTCCCCACGGCGGGCGGAAGCCTTATGCCACAACCGTACGCCGATTTGCGGGGGAGGAATGTGGTGTCACCGCCAGACACCACACTTGCTAGGTGGTAGCCTTTAAATGACCGCGGTCCGTTAGTATACGTCGGACCCGCGTGTCGCCATTATCAGTGATTGCAGACTGAGTGTCGCCACACGGCTGGTCTAGAGAGACTTCCTAGCACTCGCCCCAGTTGTACAAACGACTTTGCTAGCGATGGTTCACTGACAAAATACGCTCTCATTTGCCGAGACGATTGTTAGCATAGCCTTCAGCTACGACCTAGCAAGGCGCCATTACCAGTTACTATTGATACTGAATCATGTACCGCGAAGAGCGACGTTCACCATTAATGGATTAAAGTTAAATATTCCACCAGCTACGTCCGTTTTTTCTAAATTCTGATTTCCTTGTCCTGTTCCAGACCTCACGCCAGACTGCGTGAACTAAAACGTGTGCCTTTTGGCTACCTCTAGTAACACCGTGTTGGCTCTCCTGCCAACCACAACGAGAAGCGCTCTCAATCACTGTATGCTGCATACTCAGTAACGATTTTCAACCCGGAGACGAAGTCCAGAATTGTGCAAGTTCGCAACAGTACAGTGCCTAACTGTTCTAACCATAAACTCTCCTAACAGTAAAGACAGCTAGTCCGCCTGTACCAACAGGCCTGATACTGAGCGACCATCTAACAAGGACGCTCATAAATGTCAGACTTATTCCTCTCCACTGCTGGCTTCCCAGTAAGGTTCGGTTCCCCTCCCTTTTAACTGCAGAGGTCGTATCATACTCTCGAAACCCCGGAATATTCTCCCTCTCTACAGATTCCTCCGAAGGCCGACCAACCATATTTTATTCTTTTGTCGTCCAGCGCGGCAAGTTGCGAGAGAATACCTACACTCGTACAATGGTACGCTTCTGAGCAAAAATCCTTGGAAATAACAAAGCCTGCGTGATTTTGTAGGTGACGATTCTTTGTACCATTCAGCTGCATCCAAGATTTGCGAGTTCCCGGTTATCCTTCAAGTCCCTCGACAATACCAGGCGGGTGCATCTGTACTGTGCTACAGCGCTCAGGTTCCTCAACGTTCGTCTTGCTACTTCCTGTGTTTAAACATGACCTACACAACTGTGCAGGCCTTGCACACAGGGCTTGAAGTCTGCTTGCCGTGTCATCTCCACTGGCGTTTCAACCTCCACTAGTATCGGCAATCATTCATTACGCCGTTTTGACAATAAAGGCACTCCGTCACCTTTCATGCAATAAGTGTTAACAGTTATGTACAAGGTGAAGGGGGCAATGTCACTCGTCTTTAAATATTCATATATACGATGTATAATCTATCAAATGATACCTAATTGTGGTTGTATATCACGGTGAAGTATGTAAATGAGTGTTTGTAAGGTGCTAAATTATAGCCTCCTTACACTCGTCGCCCGCTCGTTACGTTAACCGCCGTGACACCCAGACACCGAGAAACGATGTCCTAATCTCCCCTCTGGGGTAGACACGAACGTGGTTGAAGTCGTCCAGGTACACAGGAGGCCGCGAAGGCGGGCCTTTCCCAGATGGATTGTCGGCCGGTCGCTCAGAGCGCGGAGGCTTGCTATTCCCCAGGTCCGCGAAGTGGCGGAATTTCCTCCAAGTCTCGCAGCCGCCACGCCACAGGAATGGCGCGCCTCGCACTGGAACCCGATGACGTAATCGGTGGCAGGTTACAAACCAATTTCCATCACAAAGGGCTGGTCGTGACTTCTCGCATTCTCTCCGATTCAAGACGCAGTCAGAACGGCGCGACGAGTGAATGCCTTGAGTTCCTAAGCTCGATTAATTACATCCTTCTGCTGGAGAGACGACTAAGATTGCAACATTGTACTTGTCCCAGGCAGCTTTCCTAGTTCGATCTGTCCCAAGCACTTGTTGCTAATCCCGGTTAAATGGGCAACATGTGTGTTTCTCTGCTGCATGTAAGTGCCCCAGTGAAAAGATATTACTTCACATTTCGTCGAACTGTGTTAGTTGCTCCCTGCGCTCGATGATTAATCGGTGTCACAAGCTCCCGTCTACCCAGAGTGTTTTCTCTAAATGTCAAAAATACTATACAGAGATTTATTCAATTAACATATAGGCCAGTCTGGGTGCTGCCGGCATGGACGGCTGTAATAAAACGTAAAAAAAATTGAAAATCCACCTGCCCAACTTTTTTGGTGTGCAGGAGTATGTTACCCAATGCTTTCAATTTACAAGCCCTCCTCACTTTGTATTAATCATCACCGCTTCACTCAACCTTACTTTTTCTTTATTAGGTAGGTATCTCTTCATGAATTTTTCACTACAAGTACGTACTTTTGTGTGTAGCGGCTCGGAACTGAATGATTTATTTTGTAACTGCTTTAAACTTATCTTTATCAAGCTTGAGTTTGTAGAGGTTCGTCACTGCCGTGGTGTTCTCTTATGTATACAAATTATGCAAACATGTGGACGATTTCAGTATAGTTATATCATCGGTTTCTGAGAAGAGACCACCTAACCACATCTAATGTAACTAGCACATCGTCCGAGAGCTTCGCATTTGTAAACATTGATTACTACGAAAAATAATGTAGTTATGGCTCATGGAAACCTGAAAATATCAATGTGCAGTCCAATTGCGGCGTGTCTAATTAATATTGTAACAGAAATGTGATGAAAGTAGACAATACACGAAACCGCGAAAATATTTCGTCATTTTTCACACTGAGTGAACTTGGCTCCGAATGCCTCATTAATTAATGAAACAATTAATTCATTGTGAATTGTGAATATCTTCAATAATTTTTACGATTGACTGAATACATAACCAAAGTGAACTTACACAGCAGTATTCATTGCTGTGAAACTACTATAGAGTACATGTGCGTACTGAAACTACATTTAGCAAAGCAAAACTTAGAAGTACTACATTACTTTGACAATCCTATGTCATCGCACCCACTCAGAAGGAATTCGAAATGTAAATCATTAAATACTATTCCGGATAAATTTAGGAGGATTATAGTATATTTTAATAATAATGTTCTTTCGAAACTTTATAAATAATTCAATGTTGATAACCACATCTAGTAACGAAAAGACTGCTGCCCGATTCAGAACCATATTCTAGTCTGGCCACTCTCCTACAGTTATCGGTATCACAGGTGCACGCAAATCGCCCAAGCCAATAAGGGCCGTGCTTCGTGAGGGTGAACATAAATTGGAATTTAAAAACAAAATTGGGTCTAAATAGATTCTCAAAGAGTGTATGATTTCAGATTTAGTTCCGCGTTTTAACGCAGGTAATTAAATAATTCATTACAATGAAACGAAGCGTTCTGAAATATTACCAATGTTTTTAATAAATATGCCCCTTTCCATTTTCAGATTCGATAGCAGCAAATCTTCAATGAAACTCTGAAACTTATGGCAAACATTTGAATCAGATTTGCTTGTAGTTAGAAAATGAAATTTTGAATCTGATTCGAATAAAGTAGACTTTCAGAAAATCGGGTTTTATGTTATCCACAATAACTGCGCACCATTCGGTTTACTATTAAGGCATTTGCAAAGTATAGTCAGATATACAAAATAATTCACAGCATTGAATACGTTGATAATGGCAGTTCTGCAGCTGTAGTCCCGTATGAGAGACGGAACTCTTCTCTTACTTTTTTTCTTTTTGTAGTATCTGTTGTTCTGCTAGTTCATGCCGTATCTCAATCATCTACCAATTTTTCTTTTTCTATTTAATCTCTTAGAATCTACGTATTGCATACGTTTTCGATGCTGATTTTGGAATGTAGTCGGGTGTCATTTACTACTACGTACTATGTTTCGTCCGTACCTCTGCAAGACGTCTTTAGGTGTGCAGACTAAATATCGTCGTGATAGTAACCGATGATCCTGTAGTACTTCAGGTGCAACGTTTCCTAAATGCATCGTCATGTACCCGGGGTACCTTACAGTTAGGTAACAGATGTCCAAAGACTATTTTATGTCATAGTCTGATAAAGTACGCCGGTCACTGTAACCACGCAGCATGGGGAAACCCAAGTCGACGGTAGTCGAAGGGTACAAAACACAGCTGAAACGGAACTTGATGAATGCACGTAACAAAAAATAAAATCAGTATCACTAACAGAGCCAGCATAAACCGAAACAGCAACATACAATCACGCAGGAATCAAAGTCCAAACCAAGAATGCGAAGTAACAGCTGTATTCCATAACCATCGTGTGGGGATTCTGAAATGACATGCAAAACAGAGGATCAGATGTTTATCCGCTATAGACGGCCAGCAGCCATCCCAACCTTTGGAATCGTGGGATCCAAGAGCGGAACTATGTCCTACATAAATTCATCGCTGCCACTCTCCGAGTCTATGTCCGTAAAGTGAAGAGATACTGGAGATTTAATGCCTCCTGTTTGATTTCCACTTCATCCAAATTTTATGTTCCTTCCTGTAGAACACTACAGCTTTATGCCTTCGGTTTTTTCTCATTTCCAGTTTACCCGTTTCCGGATAGGGTAGTATCTATAACATAAGCTTTCACCTTCTTCATTTTCGTATAAGTTTTTAATACAGTGGATATAAGGCTTCTTTAACCAAGACAGCTATTCTCACCAATGAAATATATTGGCGATATCATTTGTTATGTATGGTATCTTATCACATAAAGCCACATTAATGCTAATAATAATAGAAACGAGAATATCAGCTTCGAATTTAGGGCAGATAATAACAGTAGAAGTGGAGAAACTGTACTCACTAACATAGATTATATAAGACTTCCAAGACAGGAAGATATGGCAGCTACACTTACCTTACTGCCATTAATTCGAGTCACGTAGTCAAAGCGAGTATCTAAGGCAGAGTGATATTAAAATTGCTAACCCACGTCAGAGAGATAGCGCTAAGGATAAAGAAGCAGAAGAAATCTTTAAATGAAGATACAGGAGTTCTAAACATTCTGAAAATATTTTTGTATCCCACGACAGGCTATTATCATACTTTCTGTGAGAATGTTCCTGTGTACGTGTTGTTTTCACAGTCCTTCGGAGAGTTGACAATCGTTATACGCTACGGAGTAACATGTTGTTTAACCTCTTACTCGCAGTCAGACGAAACGTGTCCGTGTGAAAATATTATGTAGGTATTCAGCATGTAAAGAGTTTTCCACTGTGCGCGCACTGGTTGGTTAAAAGTGTACAGTTGAAGCCAGCTTAGTGAGCCCAGAACACCACCTAGGCACGACGGCGATTGGGCGTCTGCACCTACTATGAAGCTGTCGCTTACGTTACGGCTTCGCGGTATTTCCTAAGGCAGAGAAAAAGCGACATTGCCTAGAATGACAACGCCAGAAATAGTGGAAAGGAGCCAAATACAAATATAATTTTCTAAGAGCCTCTACGAAGACAGATGGTCGTGATATAATGATTATTAAGAGTTCTATTCACTAAATGTTGTAGTTGTTATTAAGGAGTTACGTCGGTCAACAAATTACAGAAGAGCTACTGAAAGACGTTTACGCCATTCTGTAGCTTAAATATTTCAAAGCTCTCTATTAGGCTTGGAATGACACCAACGCAGAATAACTCACATGTCGAGAGTTGGTGGCACTGCAGAACGAAGATTCGAGGGTACAAGAAAATAATTCAGGCCAAATGTGTCATACGTAGCAAGAGGGTGACACATCGTTTCGAACATAACCTGGTTTCTGGGCTCAATCCAGATACAGGACTCAGCATCGTTACATTCGAACGCTTATACATTAAGACTGCTTTGTAGCACAGATAGAAGAAATCATTAGTATGGTAGCCTTTTGTATCCAAGCTATCCACATTTAGTGAATGAGGTAGATTAAACTTTCCATCATTTCCATAAACTACAGTTAGCAAACGCAGGTTCTGTTTCTTCAAACGGCCAATTTTTCAGTTGTTGTTCAACCAAGCAGCTACCGTATTCCCATCGTCTTCTGTAGACCATCTTGCACAAGCACGCACGCACATACACACACACACACACGCGCACACACACACACACACACACACACACACACACACACACACACACATAAACAAAAACTCCAAGAAAACTTTAGCTAATGTGTGGCTTATGTCACCGAATGGTTAAATGTATCTGCTATAGCATAGGCTGGCACCTGCAACCCAGCTGCCAACCAAACATCAGTGTAATGGAGGTTGCCGTACATCCAAGGCGCTTGCAATATAACCACAGGACTTTCAGCTGCAGTACTCCGTGGAACTACATTCGTCGGATATAGCGCTGGTGTCTATTGCGCTAGCTCGCGTCCGCGAGTAACGCTCTATCACCCTACTACCTCGATTCTCGAGTATTCCTCTGACAGACGGCTATCTTGGACGCAGTGCGGCCACATTACAGCAAGTCAAAGCGAAAGTTCACAGTTACAGATCTACTGGTTCAACGCCGAGCGGGCTGCACTCATCGGTTTGAGCCTATGGTCTCGTATTGTGTCAAAACTGACGAATCATCACTGGTCACTAGTACGTACATTAACTCGAATGCATGCACGCACAAGCAAACGCGCGCATGTGCAAGTGCACACAACTGCACGCAGATACACAAACACACATTAGACTAATATTTTTTGTGAGGTGCGTTATGCAGAAATTAAGTAGATGTACCTTAAATGCTTCAATTTTGAAGAGGTTTCCAGGACGTTTCCCTTGGTTGTAAGGGCAACCTTTGTACCACTACCACATTATCCGCTATTAGGCTGAAACGAGCTGGTGGTCTCCACAATGAGCCGGATCTCGAACAGCCAGCTTTACCCTCCGGTGTACGTGAAACACACACGGTAATTAAAATCGATTTACGTTAGGATGACACATGAAACATTCAATTATTTATATTGTATTGCAACTCATTAGCTGTTGTGTTTCAAGCTGAATGATGTCTTGGGTGTCTGGTAGGTAGTTGCCATCAGACCGATAATCTTGTAAACCAAGCCGTTAGAGCGAATGCTTTGACATGTGTGATGCCAGTTCCTTCAGTAGTTGACGATCCGTCGGTTGGAATAACCTTCAGAAAACTTGAGAGTCTCCGGAGGTATTGAGAACTATTTCCCCTTGTATATTCTGTACTTTGTTACAGAGTACTAAACAGTAATCACAGCAGTACAACAATTAACTGATCCTTGATGTAATGGCTCAACAGAAATTACAAATTGTAGGTTCATAAAATGGTATCAAGGGAGCAGGATACGTTATGAATAGGAACATAGGACAGAAAGTGTGCATCTGCGAACACATCCGTGACAGGGTTGTTCTTATCAGAATCGACAGCAAACGAACATTGACAACGATAGTTCCGGTAATCATGTCGACGTTGCAAGCCGAAGATGAAGAGACAGAGAAAGTGTATGAGGATAGTGTACATCGTAGAAGCAATCATGGAAATAAATGAAAGGCTCAACGATGGAATTACAATTGAAGGTGAAAGGATTCACTGATGACATAGCTATCCTGAATTAAAGCGAAGAAGAATTACGTGATCTCCTGAATGTAATGAACAGACTAATATCTACATCTACATGTACATTGATACTCCGCAAGCCACCCAACGGTGTGTGGCGGAGGGCACTTTACGTGCCACTGTCATTACCTCCCTTTCATGTTCCAGTCGCGTATGGTTCGCGGGAAGAACGACTGTCTGAAAGCCTCCGTGCGCGCTCTAATCTCTCTAATTTTACATTCGTGATCTCCTCGGGAGGTATAAGTAGGGGGATCTGAATATCGATTAATAGTAAATCGAAGAAATACGAAAGTATTGAAAAGTATCAAGAATCAGAACAGGGAGAAATTTAACATCAGCATTGATGGTCATAAAGTAGATTAACGCTAAGGAATTCTAGTACCAAGGCCGCAAAATAACCAATGATGGACGGAGAAAGGAGGACATCAAAAGCTGACTAGCACTGGCAATAAGGTTATTTGTGGCCAAGAGAAGTCTACTAGTATCAAACATAGACTTTAATTTGAGGAAGGGAATTCGGAGAATGTGTATTTGGAGGAAAGCATTGTATGGTATTGAAACATGGAGTGTTGGAAAACCGGAACAGAAGGGAATTGAAGCATTTGAGATGTGGTGCTACAGACCAATGTTGAAAATTAGGTGGACTGATAAAGTAGGAAATGAGGTCCTGCGCAGGATGGGAGAAGAAAGGAATATTTGGAAAACACTGACAAGGGGAAGGGACAGGATGATAGGAAATCTATTGCATGAGGGAATGACATCCATGGTCCTAGAGGGAGCAGCAGAGGGCAAAAACCGTGAAGGAAGACTGTGATTTGAATGCATCCAGCATATAATGGAGGGCGTAGGTGGCAAGTGCTACTCTGAGATGTAGAAGTTGGCAAACCAGTCATAAGGCTGTTGACTCAAAAAAAAAAAGCAAATGGTTAACTGTGCTAAATGAGTGAAGAACAATATTATCTGAAAGTTATTAATGGCCTAAGAAAGTTTTTGGTATATTTAAATATAAATTTTGCCCTGTTCTTGTTCGAAATTAAATCAGTCGGGTAAATTGACATCTACTGAGTGTAAATACAAAAAATCGTCATTACCGTCACTGCTAACAGTACTTGTTATAAGCTATATGTTAACATGTCCATTCCAAAGCTGGAGCATATGAAACGAACAAGGTGCAACTGACGGAATATTACAGTTAAACATTCTCGAGAGGCTGAGATCCCACTCTCGAACCCATATTGATTAAGTTAGGAGAAAAAAATTGCATACGACGGAACCGGTATTGAAAAGCACAAAGTTAAACGGAAAGAATTATACTGCAGTCAGAAGAGAAGTGATATATTATGGGGCTTTGAGCTGCGGTATAATTAAATTTGTTAAACATTTAATTACTTTGTTGCTCACATTCGCTTCATTTTCCTCATTCGTGTGATATGTGTTTATGTGACGTAGTTAACATTTTCAGAAATTAAAAGCAGGGAGAAACAGATCTCGTTATGTAATCGACCCTCAAGACGAACTTTAACACATATCCCTCTCATTAAGATACTTCAGTACCATTTTAGTTTACACATTTCAGTATTGCTGGTTTACATAAATGGGCGTTTAGATATTGCAACTCTTAGTGCTTGTTTGATACATCAATAATATACTTTCTTTGAGACAGGGAACTTCTTCCGATCAATGGTCAGTTTTTAAGGGAGCACCTTCTTCAGCATGGAGTTCTCCGTTGTTAACTCCATGTAAATGATCTCCCGGGAAACGCTGAGACGAATGGTATCGAACCAGAGAAATGAAAAGTTTAACATAACGATACTCCTTTGAGATGAAGGGTCCGCCTCCTTAGGGTTGATAACATGCAACAGTTGTACAATTTCATGCACATCTGCTCCTGGAAGTGCAAAACTGCGTATTTTAGCACATACAAAATTCCTCGTGAACTATTATGTAAGATAAAATACTCTTTAGCTTCAGTTCACCATTATATCACATAATTTTACACAGCTGAGGTACGTCAAATTGAACATTAATTATTTCTTCATGGATATATGTAGAACAGACCGTATTTCGAGTACAAAACACCGCATCTAACGGAAGATATTCGTATACATACTATTCGGTGATACAAACATGAGGCAGCGTCGCTCTTCTAGCCACTACTTTTCGTGGGCTCATTCAGTGTACAATTTTCTGTGTCACACATTCATTGAGTCTGTGTGTTATTGGGAGTTCTGAATGAGAGTCTAATGTTTGTTAGCTGTTTGATAGTGCGAATGTCTTGCAATGCGCTTAACTGCATAAAAATTTCTCGGTTTACTTGCCGTTTCAAATTTGGATAAAATCCCGAGCTCAGTTTTAGCCATGACGATGATGACGGAGGTAGTCATTGAAAGCTCGGGATTTTATCCAAGTTTGACGCGGCAAGTAAACCGAGAACTTTTTATGCAAGTATCCGTCGTGAAAGTCTTCGTAGTCAATGTACTCCACTATTTTGTGAATCAGTACTGTTAGTACATGATCTACAAGCATCGCGTCATTTCTCCTAACTTTCTACCTGGAATCCCCAGTGGTTACACCGATGTGTACTGAATAATATTTAAAGTCACTGAGAAGAACATACAGTGCTAAACATTGTCAACTCAAGTGTTCCGTATTGTCGACACTAGAAAATTGTCTGCGCACATTTCTTAAAAACACCTGGGAAGTCACAATTAAAGTCCAGTCATATATTTCTAGTTGCAACAGATCATTGTCAATGTGAGGAACTACGTTGCGTATCTCGAGTTTTACCGAAAATGATTTGCTGGCTTGTCATAATAGGAATGCCACTTTCGTCGGTTGTAGGTAGACTCTCTGAAGAAGATAATTACACACAGAGATTCTATACTATATGTTTCCCCTCGGATGGCCAGTTCGCCCCTCCGCTTCCCCACCCCCCCCCCTCTCCCCACCACGCGCAGTTTCCAAGCAACTAGAAACAGAGGTTCAGACTACGTGGCGTGAAACATGCAAATAGTCTAGAATTTACACAGCTGAAATTGATTCCCTCAGCCCAAGCTCCAATACGTAACCCATTCACCAGATCTGTAGGTGACAAAAATTTTAATTTTCTTAACATTACGTCGAACGCGCTAAAGAAATGCTCTACAAACGGTCTTGAACACTTCACTGTTCAGTTCGTAACTTCAATTCGTAGTACACACTGTGTTCAGCATTATTCAGTACAAGATATTGTCATTTATTACGAGTGAACGTCTCGTCGATCGTAGGGTTATGCTATAGTGCATCGATAGACAGATGACGGTCAGTTTCGCCTAAAGGAAGGTAAAGGCACCGGAGAGGCCGTTTGATAAAGGAAGCAAGACTAAAGAAATAGCAAGGTAAGTTATTTTTTCTAAAATCGTGCAATATTTTCTAAATTTTCAGGATTTTTTTTTCTTTATTGTATTTCAGTTCCCCATCGGGGCGGGCTGGCAGCAGCATATGCGCTGCTCTTCAGCCGAAAGACATAGAACAAAACAATAGAAGACATTTAAAAACAGCTAAGGAGAGAAGAAGGCGAACATAGATATAAAAAAAGGGAGAACATCATGGAAGGCAATAGACAAAAAACGGGGTGACTGTAAAATGGAGATAAAAAACTGTTTAAAAGTAGCACACACAAAAAGCCACACACGGCGACGATTAAAAGAACACAAGGCACAGTATGACTGGAGCAGAAAGGTGTTGACGGATGGCATAGCACACAACGTAACACTGACGGCGAACCTCAAGGCAGTACACAATTAAAATCACACCTCTTGACACACACGAGAAACAGCACTAAACACAACACTGATGCGGTACACTGATGATGATCAATACAGAGGATCTGCCAGGTTCAAGGAGATGAGGGAGACCTGAAGAAGGGAGGGAGGGGAAGAGATGGGGGAGGGGAATGGGGGGCGTGCGGAAGATGGCCAGGTAGGGAGGGATGTGGGAAGGAGAGAGGCAAGTATGGGGTGCAGGGTCTCAGGGGAGGGGCGGATGGAGGAAAATCCGCTCTGGGAGGAGGAGGAAAGAGGAGGAGGGGGCCATGGGGAGGGGGGGGGGACAAGGCCGGATTATAGTTGGAAGGAAGGGTATATGTCACGGCGAAGTTCGTCATCCGGGAGGGGGAGGCGTTGGAAATTGCCCTGATGAAGGAGATGGAGGGTGTGGAGGTGGAGAGAGGGAGGGATACAGCGATAGAGGCGCGGCAACGGGCGGGGGTTGAGAGGAAGGAGGAAACCAGAGGGTGGGGGGGATCAACCCTGCGAACAATGTAAAGGATGCGGAGATGTTGGAGGAACAAGAGGAGGTGGGGGAAGGGGATCAATTCATACAGGAGCCGTGTGGGGGAAGGAAGGTGGATACGAAAGGCAAGGTGGAGTGCATGGCGTTCAAGGATTTGGAGGGCCTTGTAAAAGTGGGTGGGGGTGGAGATCCAGGCGACGCTGGCAGAACACAGGATAGGATGGATGAGGGTTTTGTAGGTGTGGAGGATGGTGGAAGGATGCAATCCCCATGTCCGGCCGGACAGGAGTTTCAGCAGGCGGAGGCGGGAATGGGCTTTCTGCTGGATGGTCAGGAGATGAGGGGTCCAGGTGAGGTGGCGGTCAAGGGTGAGGCCAAGGTATTTCAGGGTGGGGGTGAGTTGGATAGGACGACCATAAAGGGTGAGGTAGAAATCATGGAGGCGAAAGGAGCGAGTGGTGCGGCCTATGATGATTGCCTAGGTTTTGGAGGGGTTGAGACGGAGGAGCCACTGGTTACACCAAGTGGTGAACTGGTTAAGGTGGGTTTGGAGGGTACGTTGAGACCGTAGAAGGGTAGGATAGAGAGCCAGGAAGGCGGTGTCATCAGCATATTGGAGAAGGTGGACTGGTGGGGGTGGCTTGGGCATATCAGCTGTATACAAGAGATAAAGGAGAGGGGAGAGGACAGAACCCTGGGGGACGCCAGCCGTGGGATAAAAGATACGGGAGTTGGTGTTGTGGAGGGTGACATAGGAAGGACAGTGCGAGAGGAAGGAAGCGACCAGACGGACAAAATTGATAGGCAGGGTGTAGGTTTGGAGTTTAAAGAGGAGACCGGGATGCCATACACGGTCATAGGCATTTTGGAGGTCAAGGGAAACAAAAATGGCGGAGCGACGGGAGTTGAGCTGGAGGGACAGAAGGTGAACAAGGTTGAGGAGTTGGTCGTCAGCAGAGAAGGAGGGTCGGAAGCCGCACTGGGTAAGGGGGAGGAGGTGGTGTTGAGCAAGGTGCCGATGGATACGGTGGGAGAGGATTGATTCAAAGACCTTACTGAAGACGGAGGTGAGGCAGATGGGACGATAGGAAGAGGTGGCAGAAGGGGGTTTGTTGGGTTTGAGGAATAGGAGGACGCGGGAGGTCTTCCACAGGTCAGGGTAGAAGCCAGTAGAGAGGATGACATTATAGAGATGGGCGAGGACAGTTAGGAAGGAATAGGGGCTTTCTCGAAGGTGACGGTAGGTGACACAGTCGTGACCAGGGGCCGTGTTGCGTTTGGACTGGAGGAGAAGTTTAATGTCTTGTGCTGTGATGGGAGTGTTGACGTTGGAGGGGGGCAACTGCCCCAAGTACTGGAGACTAGGAGCAAGTGGAGCGACTGAGGTATCAGCACGTTCCATGACGGTGGGGAAAAGAGAATAATCGAAGTGGGGATCATTGGGGATGGAGAAGACCTCGGAAAGGTGGGAAGCGAAGTGGTTGGCCTTACTGAGGGTGTCTGGAAGGGGGCGATCGTTATGGAGAAGGGGGTTGTGGGGAGCGGAAAGGGAACCAGTAAGACGATGGAAGGCGGACCAGTACTTGGAGGAGTTGATAGGGATGGTGGAATTGAGTCGTGTGCAGGTCTGGCGCCAGTCCCGGCGTTTCGTTGCTGTAATAAGGTTCCGGACGTGTCGCTGTATTTGCCGGTGGCGTTGGAGTGTATCCCTGTCACGAGTGCGGAGGAAGGAGCGATAGAGGCGGCGGGATTCACGGAGGAGGAGGACAGCCTGCGGAGGGAGAGTGGGACGGTGTGGGTGGATGGTTTTAGTAGGAACATGGGCCTCCACGGCGTCAGTAATTACCGTCTGAAGGAAGGACGAGGCGCGGATGATGTCGTCAGGATGGCGATAGGTAAGAGGGTGGCTTTCGACCTGGGTGGAGATGGAGTCCCGGTAGGCATCCCAGTTGGCACGGCGATAGTCATGGACGACCTTGGGAGGGGGTGCAGGTTGCGGAGCCGGAGGGGGGCGGTTGGCAGACGTTATGGTGAGAAGGACAGGGAGGTGATCGCTACCTGTGGGGTCAAGGACGGCGACAGTGATACGCCCAAGGAGGTTGGCGGAGGCAATGACAACATTGGGGGTGGTGTTACTTTCAGGTCGGGTGTGCTGGGGAATGGGAACAAGGTCACCCTGGATTGTGGAGAGGAACTGAAGCCACCGCCAAAGGGCAGCAGGAGTGCGGCTATGGATGTTGAGGTCGGCGGCAATCACATAGGTGGAGAAGGTGTGGTCATTGTGTGAGATGAAGTCATAAGGAAGAGGAGCAGTGGAGCGGACATAGATGGTGGCACAGGTAATGGTGAGGAAGGGGAAGAAGACGCTGAGGATAAGGTGTTCAGTGGGGTCATTGAGGAGAGGTTGTGGCCGGACGGGGATATGCTTAAGGTGGCCAGTCGCGACTCCACCCTGCGCACGAGGACCAGGAGCATCAGTGCGGTGGAGGATATAGGGGGAGGTGCGGATAGAATGGTGGGGCTGGAGAAAGGTTTCGTTCAAGAGGAAGGTGTCGACCTGGTGGTGGGAGAGGGTGTGCATGAGGAGGTATTTGTTGGAGCGGAAGGAGCGAATGTTCTGGAAGAGGATGCGAGACTCGTGCCGCACCATGATGGGAAGGAGGGGGCGAAGAGAGGGAAGGGAAGAGACTTAAACTAGGGTGTCGAGGCGGGTGAAGGTGAAGTGGGCTTGGTTGTGGGAGTAAGTGGCGAAGGTGTTCAGGTGGAAAACAGAGCGAGCAGCAAGGGATATTTGTTGGAAGGTGTGCGGGCGCTGAAAA
The DNA here is from genome assembly GCF_021461385.2 of Schistocerca piceifrons. NCBI lineage: Eukaryota > Metazoa > Arthropoda > Insecta > Orthoptera > Acrididae > Schistocerca > Schistocerca piceifrons. The sequence continues at coordinate 626,674,209 of NC_060140.1, forward strand.
GGGTGAATGTATTGGAGTACAACGGTAATGAACCGGATGATGTCCTCGGCCGTGGGGGGTGGACAAGAGGATCGACGGGACGAACTGGGACTGTAAGTTCATGGGTGGCTGGAGCGGGTTTAGCTTTACACTTGTGGGAGTATGTGGGATGGGGGCCATTGCAGGTATTACAGGAAGGAGGAGCAGCGAGGTTGGGGCAGTTCTTGAGAAAGTGGGAGGCCTTGCAATGGGGACAGGTGGGGGGGTTTTTGCAGTTGGGAGTCAGGTGGTCATTGTACATCAGGCACCGCTGGCAACGATAGGATTGGGGAGGGGATTTGGAGGATTCAACAGGGTGGCGACGGTGGTATATCAGGGCACCCTGGGTGAGGAGATGGTCTATGGATGGGGCGGACTCTGAGAATACCCGCATGAGGTAGGTGGGACCAGAGGCATTGTGGATACGGCGGGCAGAGCGGATGTCCAAGTCCGGGTGGGAGTTCAGTTCTACCAACACTTCATCCTCTGTGATCACCGGGCTGAGCTTGGTGATCACAGCAGTGTAGGTGGGGGGGGGGGGACGGGGAGGCTGGGGCTGACGAGGAGTGGAAGCGGAAAGGAAGGGTGTCAGAGAGGTGTGGGGGCCAAACATAACTCGTGGGAGTTTTCACAGGGGGTCTGTGTGAAAGGATGGGGACGGGGACTTGATAAGGACTGAGTCCCTGCGGGGAATGAGTTGGGAGATGGGAGCACCAGGTAAGTACTTACGTATTTCCTTGGTGAGGGTACGAGCCTCGAGGAACTTAGGATCGGGAGTTGACAGGACAAAAGTGTGGAGGGTGGGGGCCAAGGTAGGGGTGGCAGGAGGAGGGGTGGTGTCCATGGTGACGGCAGGGGGAGGGGGAGGTGGTGTTGATTTTTTGTGGGAAGTGGCGGGAGCAGAGTCGGTAAGGACGCGCTTTTGGGGTTTTTTGGAGACTGGAGGATGGGAGGAGTGGAGAGGGACGGGGAGGAGAGGGAGGTGGCGGGTGGCAGATACCTGTGGCGTAGTGGAGGCACCGGGAGAAGCAGCTGGTTCAGTGGTGGCGATGGTGGCTCGGCGCGACGTGATGCGTGCGGGAGATGCAGAAGACGAAGCGACGGGGTCGGTGAGAGAGGGGAAGCCAACCACCTGAGGGGCGGCAGCAGAGGCGACAACAGAGGCGTACATGAGGGCGGGGGTAGTAGTGGGAGCTGTTGAGGGTGTGGAGGCTGGAGGAAGGGTGTAGAGGTGTGGGTACACAGCAGGGGAGGAGATAGGGGGGTGGGTAAGTGGGGGAAGGAAAGGGGAGGTGGAAGGAGGGAGGCCAGAGGCGGCACTCCAGGAAGTGACTGTGGGAGAGGGGGAGGGGGAGGTGTAGATGATGGTGGAGGTGGGAGTACTCATTGCAGACGAACGGCGACGGACAGACGGACGTGCAGCAGGCGGTGTCGGCGATGGGCAGCGGCGAACAGACGGACGAACAGCAGGCGGCGTCGGCGTCGGCGGCGAACAGACGGACGAACAGCAGGCGGCGGCGGTTGGCGGCGGCAGCGGTTACGATGACGGCGATGGACAGCCAGCAGGCAGGCGGACGGACGGATGGACGGACAGACGGACGAACGAACGAACGAACGAACAGCGACAGCAGCGGGCAGACAGACAGACAGACAGACACACACACACACACACACACAATCTTCGAAGACGGAGATTCCACCCTGAGAGTAGCCCAGGCTTTGCAATCTGACGCTTTCGAAGGAGGGGATCCAACCCTCTAGATCAATTTTGAGGAAAGTGTGGGTAAGATATATGGCCAGACGGGTAATGTACACCATGTACAAGAATGCGGATCAAATAATGAAACTGGAAGACCAAGAATGAAGAGCTCGGATTAAACGGAATGAAAGACAGGGATTTAGTAATTCCCCCCTACTGTTCGGTATACAGGGTGGTCTATTGATAGTGACCGGGCCAAATATCTCACGAAATAAGCATCAAACGAAAAAACTACAAGGAACGAAACTTGTCTAGCTTGAAGGGGGAAACCAGATGGTGCTATGGTTGGCCCGCTAGATGGCGCTGCCATAGGTCAAACGGATATCAACTGCGTTATTTTAAAAATAGGAACACCCATTTTTTATTACATATTCGTGTAGTACGTAAAGAAATATGAATGTTTTAGTTGGACCACTTTTTTGGCTTTCTGATATATGGCGCTGTAATAGTCACAAATGTATAAGTATGTGGTATCGCGTAACATTCCGCTAGTGCGGACGGTATTTGCTTCGTGATAGATTACCCGTGTTAAAATGGACCGATTACCAATTGCGGAAAAGGTCGATATCATGTTGATGTATGACTATTGTGATCAAAATGCCCAACGGGCGTGTGCTATGTATGCTGCTCGGTATCCTGGACGACAGCATCCAAGTGTCCGGACCGTTCGCCGGATACTTACGTTCTTTAAGGAAACAGAAAGTGTTCAGCCACATGTGAAACGTCAACCACGACTTGCAACAAATGATGATGCCCAAGTAGGTGTTTTAGCTGCTGTCGGTGCTAATCCGCACATCAGTAGCAGACAACTGCGCAATAATCGGGAATCTCAAAAACCTCGGTGTAGAGAGGAATGTCGGTACACGTATTGCCAAATGCATTGAGGTTGACGGACATCATTTTGAGCATTTATTGCATTAATGTGGTATTTACAGGTAAACACGCTATAACAGCATGCGTTCTCAGAACTGATAAGTTGACAAAGATACATGTATCACATAGGAACAACCGAGATAAAATGTTCAAACGTACCTACGTTCTGTATTTTAATGTACCTGTTACCTACTGATCGTCTAGAGTTGTTAGCCATGTGTTTGTGACTATTACAGTGCCATCTAGCACAAAGGGAAAAAAGTGGTCCAACTAAAACATTCATATCTCTTTACGTACTACACGAATATGCAATAAAAAATGGGGGTTCCTATTTAAAAAAACGCAGTTGATATCCGTTTGACCTAAGGCAGCGCCATCTAGCGGGCTAACCATAGCGCCATGTGGTTTCCCACTTCAAGCTAGACAAATTTTGTTCTTTGTGCTTTTTTCGTTTGACGCTTATTTAGTGAGATATTTGGCCCGGTCACGATCAATGGACCACCCTGTATATCGAAGAAGCAATGACAGATATAAAAGGATCGTTTAACAGCGGGCTTAAGATTCAAGGTGACATGATATCAATGGTAAGATTCGCTGATGATATTGCTACCCACAGTGGATGGGAAGAAGAATTGCAGGATCTGCTGAATGCAATGAACAGTGTAACGAGCAAAAAATATGGACTGAGAGCAAAACGAAGAATGACATAAGTAATAAGTAACAGGAGTGGGAACTGTGAGAAATTAGACATCAGGATTGGTGATCACGAACTAGAAGAAGTTATGTAATTCTGCTACCTAGGAAGCAAAATAACCCATAACGGACGAAGCATGCAGAAGTCAAAAGCGGACTAGCACTGCCGAAAAGGGCATACTTGGGCAAGAAAAGTCTACTAGTATCAAACATAGGACTCAATTTTATTAAGAAATTTTTGAGTATGTATATTTGGGACACAGCAGTATATGATAGTGAAACATGGGCTGTGGGAAAAGCGGAAAAGAAGAGGATAGAAAAAATTGAGGTATGGTGCTACAGGAGAATGTTGAAAATTAGATGGACTGATGAGGTAAAGAATGAGGAAGTTCTACACATAATCGGAGAGGAAAGGAGTACATGGCAAACAGTGACAAGAAACAGAGACTGCATGACAGAACATCAGTCAGGACATCAAAGAATAATTTCCGTGGAGGAAAAGAAAGATTGAAGTACATCCAGCAAATAATTGAGAACATAGGTTTCTAGAGCTACTATGAGATGAAGAGATTGACACAGGAGAGGAATTCATGGCGGGCTGAGTCATATTAGTCAGAAAGCTGATGTAATAAACAAAATAAATAAATAAATTAATAAACATCGATTTACACTCTTCCTGTTTTCTGTCATTACTAATTATTGTTCGTTTTTTTCTACCGTTTTAAACTCACTTTAGTTCACCTTTACACACTGCACGACGGTTCTTCAAGGACTGGATGCTACAAACTCCTTAGCAAATAAACAGGTGTTACAAATAAAGTGTCATTTCTCCTCTGACTTTCCCAGTTCTATCTAATATTACCCAGTAAATATTACAGGGTGAATCATCTACAAATGTGACTGCAGATACTGCGGAAATGGAAAGTGCTGTTGATGTCCGGTTTTCACAAAGTGGGTTGGTGGTCAGGGACTCATATTATTAGCCAATAAACAGATTGTACTTACACTTAGAAAGTCTATGTTTTTGGCAAACGTTCATTTTTGGAAATGGAATTATAGCTATTGGAATTAACAGAATTAAAGTATGGAAAATTAGAACGTCTGTGACGTTTCTTGCAGGATTCTAATGCTAGTAGTTTACGAGACATTGTTTTTGCCATTCAACCTCCCTAGTTGTTATTCATAATGTTCTTATGTTTGATTATAGTATGCTTCTATGTTCCTTCGTTGTACTGCGACTTTATAGTCAGTCAGAGTGTGACAGTCCAGGCATAAGGTCGTCAATGGACGGTGGGATTTACGAATGCCGATACAGCTGACGTGCTCATGAGGTATGGAGTGTTTAGGGTGCAGTTCGTTCTCGTACACTGTATGTGACAAGATATCCCTAAAGACGTCAACCAGTTTCGCAATCGTCAATCTCTTCAACCAGTTACGTGAAAGTAGATGTGCAACACATAGACGAAGTAACAGAAGGAAAAAAATGAAGGCAGAAGAGCGGTAAATTAAAGTACTTGCTGCTGTGGGAATTGGTCAGCACGCTAGCTTCAGTGCAGTCGCAAGAAAAAGTGGCATGTGTCAGTCATGTGTTCTACACATTCTGCACAGTCATAGGCTATATCCCCAGAACTTCTGCCTCCATAGAAACGTATCTTGTTTAATGACGAAGCCACTTTCACCAACCATATCCAGGTATACTGTAGAAAAGTACACTGTTTGTCTATTGACAGTCCCCGTTTGCTTCGTCAGGTGGAAAGTCAGCGTCCATGGAGTGTAAATGTGACGTGTAGGATAGCAAGCCATCCTCTCATAGACCCATTTTTCACAAACGGAACACTGAAAGGGCACAAGTATTGCAGGCCTCTAACACACCATCTTCCTCGGATGCTTGAAGACGTACGTCTGCAGACGAGGAGGCAAGTATTGTTCCAATATGATAATTGTCCATCCCACAAAGTCCTGCTGCATGTCTTCACGAATTGTTTCCAAATCGTTTGGTTGGACACAGACGACCTGTATCTTGGCTGAAACGTTACACGGATTTAAGCCTGTAGACATTCCTTTTTCTGTGGGGAAAGCTGAAAGACGCTTCCTAGATGAACATACCAGATGGACATACCAGATGAACATATCAGATGGACATACCACCTACAACAGGTGATATGCAACGACGTATTATTGCAACCTGCTCGGACATCTCCTCTGAAATGCTACCAGTCATTGTAAATCAGACTGGAAGCGTGTATTGGCGCTGCCGGTCGTCATTTTCAACACAACCTGTGATGGAAAATCGTCTCGTTCCTGGACAGAGTCTACAAGCTGGTGTACGTATTTTCATTTGTGTTGTTCCTTAGCGTGTGCTACCATAGGTGTTGTGCAATAATGGAGTGGAAAATATTAAAATACGATATTTTATAGAGGACTCGCGCTAGAATGCTGCAACAAACTCCACTGACTTCTAACTTATCCGGCTTTATGCGCAAATATATTATTTATAAGTATTGTTACAAATTGTTGATTGGCTAACAATAAGAGCCCCTGATTACCAATTCGTTCTGTGAAAACCGAACATCAATAGCACTTTGCATTTCCGCAATATTTGGAGATTTAGGTGGTTTACCCTGTGTTTGCATTCAAACATCATTAACTTATGTTCCAGAACATAAGAAGTCCTGTGCATACTACTACATTTTAAAGCACTGACGTTAAGTCTGTTCATATCATTAATAACATTACACTTTACTTGTAAACAGAAAGCTCAGCTACAATTTCCTTCAACGCAGTACGTAGGCACATTCATATCCTACTGAAATCTCGTTTTTACGCTCATTTATATTTACTTTGCATAAATACACTTTATGTAACTTGTGCACTTCGTAGTGCACACAACACAAATATAACATATATTCACACTTTCTCAACTACCTAATAAGCGAAAACAAAAATAGTTCTCACATTTGTATCTGTCACATCATTTCTCTCAACTACTGTTCGTTCTAGTTCTGTCTCTGTCTACCTGTAAAAAGTACTTAACTTTTGATAAGCATATAACTCCTTTATGTGTCCTGTGCTAGGATAACGTACCAGATACGCTCCATTTAAATGCTACGAACAATTACATATGGTCCACTACATTACATTTTCTATTAATTTGTATCTTCAGCTGCCATAACTAAATCTCCAACTTTAAAATCTCGTTTGTGAGTTAGTTACCTGTCAAAATACTTCTTTTTTTTCTCACTGTGGTAGCACAATAACTAATTTTCTCCCTTTTTTTCTCGTGGAATTTTAGTGTTTTCGTATTGAGGTATATGTTATGACGACTAATTTCGTTCTGTGTTCGAAAACGTTGGTCCACACAGTATAAAATCTAGATATGATTGTCACAGATTGTTCGTGATCTTTGAACTGATTTAGATAGTCTTTGTCTTTGTCTTTTTGAACAATACTCTCTCATACATCCGTCCACCTCAAGAAAAACTCGTTACTATAATTTGGTTTGTGGATATAATTTTCATATGAATATTTACCTGAAGCCAGAATCTGCTAAAAAGTGCGCCTTCTGTCACAAGTAAACGGTCTTCCGTTAACCAATAATAATCTCAACGGTTTTCTGGCAATCACAAAGTAATCACTTTGAACTGTTTAATAATAACAGTGCTAAATGCATTTTTTAAACACATACAGTTTCAGGCACATTCTAAGCACATCACAGAAGCGATGCATCTGTTTCTAATGGCTGAATGGTTAAAATCAAGTAAAGCTCTCCTTTTCGATTTTTATTACTTGATTTCTGCTTTTGACACAATAAACAAGAACTCAAAATATTCTGTATTTTCTTATTATTCCATTGAAGTAACAGACTCAATTCATTTTTAACACTTTTCTGAGACTAAGTACATTCAAAAATCGTTTTTCTGTGAAAGCAAATTGTTTCCGGCTTCCAAAGGAATTTCCACAATTCAGTGATCCATGCCTGGCCCACTGCAATAAAATAAAACTTCTGGCTTGAGGATACAGTGTATTTTAAGCTTTTGTTTCGGTCTGCCTTCGGAGTTTCTGTCACTTTCGACCAAGTAGAATCCACGTCTTGCTCTGACTCATATTTTTTACGTAACTAGAGGTATTTACAGGATGTTACGTCTTTCGTCAACACAGTTGTTAAACTTTCACTCTCTTCTTCCACTAAGATGACTCTTCTAATCCTTCTACTAAACGTGATAATGCTCGTGCGACTATGTTCTGTTCCCCTATAAAGTAAATTAATTCATTACTGTTTTCCTGTACGGATAAAACCTAATATGCTGCAAAGGCATGTAGTAGTTTACAACTCAGTAAGGAACTTAGTGCTTTATGTTATCCGTATATTTTGGTGTGCTGACCTGCTAAATAAATATGACATCTTCTTAATGCTCGTACTACGGCCAGAGGTTAAACTTCAGTGGTGGAATACTACTCTTCACAATCTGTTAACACTTTGGTGGCAGATCCTACAGTGCCAAATATCGGTTCTCCCTTAAAAGTTGGAATCTGATATAAACAAGCTGCCAGTCCAACACAAGAATCATAATTTCTTAATAAAGAATCAGGCTTATGTCCGTCTAACCGTTTATTATGGTATCTTGTAAAAATACGAAGTAAATAGGTCACGAGCGTTTCAAGGTCTTCGGTAATTAGATTAAACTATGATTTGTCTCCGTACAGAAGTATAGGTTCATGTATTCATACATCGCATATATAAAAATGAACATGTAGTCTATGTCTGTCTGAACTTTCATCAGAATATCGTGTAGAAACTCGAAGTAAATTGGCCAAGAACTTGTCGAGATTTTTGATAACAATGTTACACTGCAACTTGTCTTTATATAGTAGTATAGGTTCAATTGTACAACTTGTAGTTTCCCTCCTGTGCGGGTTGTCCTTTTCTGTTTGATTCTCATGGATTCGTTCTTTCTTTATTGGCTTCTACGTATCCTTGTCAGTGAAATAGGAAATAATTACGGTTATTATTATTATTTAAATTTTTAGCATACAATTCAGCATTCTGTCCTGGAAAACGTCGGTTTATAGCTTTTTTACTGCAGCTGTTGAGATTGGTGGGAGAAATATTGTGGCTGCATTACCTGTGAAATTTTCTCTTTCTTCCTCTAGATACAATATGAAATTATTACGTAGTTTGATGAAATCATGTACTCAAAAACAACGTATTTGAAAACCTACCGATTTACTTGCATTTGTGGTACAAAGAATCGAGTGCACTTTTGTCTATGTGAGCTCCATTCCACAGCTACCAGCCAAAGAAAAATATTTATAGCTTCTTAACTTGTTCTGGCGTAACCACAAAAGCCGGAACGAAGAGGCGTACCGCAAGAGCAGAGAAGACTGTGAGAAAACGGCGGCTAATGGTGCGCGTAATCGGACCGCGCCGCGCCAGGCGTGCCCCCTGCAACAAGCGCATATAAACACAGCTCCTGATAGCCTCGGCCGCTCAGATCGGACCGAGTGTGCAACGTCATTAGTGTTACGCTGTCAGATACGTATCAGGTGTTTCCTTGGACTCGCTGTATATCAAGAAATGTACTGTTTTCACGCCGCCTCTCGCTAGCAACATTTACTATAAAGAAAGTTAAATATCGCCCGTTCGCTTCCTGGAAATAAAACTGCTAATGTTTTTTGTTCGAAACAGCATTCCCAGGCACCCTATTAGCGGTAGTGGGAAAGAACCCTCGTAATTTATTAGGAATCAAGTGAAAATGGGACAGCGGTAGAATTAAAATTGGTCAACGATAATTAACCCCCCCCCCCCCCCCCCCCCCCCGCCAACCCTCTCCAATGAACCATGGACCTGTTGGTGGGGAGGCTTGCGTGCCTCAACGATACGGATAGCCGTACCGTAGGTGCAACTACAACGGAGGGGTATCTGTTGAGATACCAGACAAACGTGCGGTTCCTGAAAAGGGCAGCAGCCTTTTTAGTAGTTGCAGGGGTAACAGTCTGGATGATTGACTGATCTGGCCCTGTAGCACTAACCAAACCGGCCCTGCTGTCTTGGTACTGCGAACGGCTGAAAGCAAGGGGAAACTACAGCCGTAATTTTTCCCAAAGGGCATGCAGCTTTACTGTATGGTTAAATCATGATGCGTCCTCTTGGGTAAAATATTCCGGAGGTAAAATAGTCGCCCATTCGGATCTCCGGGCGGGGACTACTCAAGAGGACATCATTATCACGAGAAAGAAAACTGGCGTTCTACGGATTGGAGCGCGGAATTTCAGATCCCTTAATAAGGCAGGAAGGTTAGAAAATTTAAAAAGGGCAATGGATGGGTTAAAGTAAGATATAGTGGGAATTAGTGTAGTTCGGTGGCAGGAGGAACAAGACTTTTGGTCAGGTGAATACAGGGTTATAAATACTAAATCAAATAGGGGTAATGCAGGAGTAGGTTTAATAATGAGTAAAAAATAGAAGTGCGAGTAAGCTACTACAAACAGCATAGTGAACGCATTAATCTGGCCAAGATAGACACGAAGCCCACGCCTACTACAGTAGTACTATTTATTGCCAACTAGCTCTGCAGATGATGAAGAAATCGATGAAATGTATGATGAGATAAAAGAAATTATTCAGGTAGTGAAGGGAGATGAAAATTTAATAGTCATGGGTGACTGGAATTCGACAGTAGGAAAAGGAAGAGAAGGAAACATAGCAGGAGAATATGGATTGGGGCTAAGATATGAAAGAGGAAGCCCCATCGTAGAATTTTGCACAGAGCGTAACTTAATCATAACTAACACTTGGTTCAAGAATCATGAAAGAAGGTTGTATACATGGAAGAACCTTGGAGATACTAAAAGGTTTCAGATAGATTATGTAATGGTAAGACAGATATTTAGGAACCAGATTTTAAATTGTAAGACATTTCCAGGGGCAGATGTGGACTCTCACCGCAATCTATTGGTTATGAACTGTAGATTAAAACTGAAGAAACTGCAAAAAGGTGGGAATTTAAGGAGACGGGACCTGGATAAACTGAAAGAACCAGAGGTTGTACAGAGTTTCAGGGAGAGCATAAGGGAACAATTGACAGGAATGGGGGAAAGAAATAAAGTAGAAGAAGAATGGATAGCTTTGAGGAATGAAATAGTGAAGCCAGCAGAGGATCAGGTAGGTAAAAAGACGAGGTCTGGTAGAAATCCTTGGGTAACAGATGAGATACTGAATTTAATTGATAAAAGGAGAAAATACAAAAATGCTGCAAGTGAAGCAGGCAAAAAGGAATAGAAACGTCTCAAAAATGAGATCGACAGGAAGTGCAGAATGGCCAAGCAGGGACGGCTAGAAGACAAATGTAAGGATATAGAGTCTTATCTGAAGAGGGGTAAGATAGATACTGCCTACAGGAAAATTAAGGAGACTTTTGGAGAAAAGAGAACCACTTGCATGAATATCAAAAGCTCAGATGGAAACCCAGTTCTAAGCAAAGAAGGGGAAGCTCAAAGGTGGAAGGAGTATATAGAGGTTCTATACAGGGGCGATGTTCTTGAGGACAATATTATGGAAATGGGAGAGGAGGTAGATTAAGATGAAATGGGAGATATGATACTGCGTGAAGAGTTTGACAGAGCACTGAAGGACCTGAGTCGAAACAAGGCCCCCGGAGTAGACAACATTCCATCAGAGCTACTGATTGCATTTGCAGTGCCAGTCCTGACAAAACTCTACCATCTGGTGAGCAAGATGTATGAGACAGGCGAAATTCCCCCACACTTCAAGAAGAATATAATAATTCCAATCCCAAAGAAAGCAGGAGTTGACAGATGTGAAAATTACCGAACTATCAGTTTAATAAGTCACAGCTGCAAAATACTAAGGCGAATTCTTTACAGACGAATGGAAAATCTGGTAGAAGCCGACCTCGGGGAAGATCAGTTTGGATTTCGTAGCAATGTTGGAACACGTGAGGCAGTACTGACCCTACGACTTATCTTAGAAGACAGATTAAGGAAAGGCAAACCTACGTATCTAGCATTTGTAGACTTAGAGAAAGCTTTCGACAATGTTGACTGGAATACTCTCTTTCAAATTATGAAGGTGGCGGGGGTAAAATACAGTGAGCGAAAGGCCATTTGCAATTTGTACAGAAACCAGATGGCAGTTATAATAGTCGAGGGACATGAAAGGGAAGCAGTGGTTGGGAAGGGAGTGAGACAGGGTTGTAGCTTCTCCCCGGCGCTAGTCAATCTGTATATTGAGCAAGCAGTAAAGGAAACGAAAGAAAAGTTCGGAGTAGGTATTAAAAATCCATGGAGAAGAAATAAAGAGCTTGAGGTTCGCCGATGACATTGTAATTCCGTCAGAGACAGCAAAGGACTTGGAAGAGCCGTTGAACGGAATGGACAGTGTCTTGAAAGAAGGGTACAAGATTAACATCAACAAAAGCAAAACGAGGATAATGGAATGTAGTCGAATTAAGTCGGGTGATGCTGCCGGAATTAGATTAGGTAATGAGACCTTAAAAGTAGTAAAGGAGTTTTGCTATTTCGGGAGCAAAATAACTCATGATGGACGAAGTAGAGAGGATATAAAATGTAGACTGGCAATGGCAAGGAAAGTGTTTCTGAAGAAGAGAAATTTGTTAACACCGAGTATTGATTTAAGTGTCAGGAAGTAGTTTCTGTAAGTATTTTTATGGAGTGTAGCCATGTATGGAAGTGAAACATGGACAATAAATAGTTTAGACAAGAATAGAATAGAAGCTTTTGAAACGTGGTGCTACAGAAGAATGCTGAAGATTAGAGGGGTAGATCACATAACTAATGAGGAGGTATTGAATAGAATTGGGGAGAAGAGGAGTTTGTGGCACAACTTGACAAGAAGAAGGGACCGGTTGGTAGGACATGTTCTGAGGCATCAAGGGATCACAAATTTAGCATTGGAGGGCATTGTGGAGGGTAAAAATCATAGAGGGAGGCCAAGAGATGAATACACTAAGCAGATTCAGAGGGATGTAAGTTGCAGTTGGTGCTGGGAGATGTAGAAGCTTGCACAGGATAGAGTAGCATGGATAGCTGCATCAAACCAGTCTCAGGACTGAAGACCACAACAACAACAACAACAACAACAACAGCTAAAAATTAAGATTATGTCGCAGATACGATATGTCTGATGTGTTACATTTTCAGATAAGGTAGAATAAAAGTAGAACCCATTTCTATGACGTTGGTAAATGAGACTTTGTAGGTAGGCTGTTTTGGTTTTTATGTTGGTAACGCCACGTAGCGCTCTATATGAAAATCACTGACTGCTGTGAGAAGTCTGTGGCTGGTTTGCATTGTTGGACTATTGGCTATTGTAGTGTTGGGCAGTTGGATGTGAACAGCGCGTAACGTTGCATAGTTGGAGATGAGCCACCAGCAGTGGTGGATGTGGAGAGATGGCAGAATTTTAAGAGCGGACGATCTCGACGTGTGTCCATCAGAAAGAGTAAATTTGTAATATTGGATATCATGAACTTGACTTTTGAACATTATTGATGTAAATACATTGTTTGTTCTCTATCAAAATCTTTCATTTGCTAACTATGCCTATCAGTAGTTAGTGCCTTCAGTAGTTAGAATCTTTTATTTAGCTGGCAGTATTGGCTCTCGCTGTATTGCAGTAGTTCGTGTAACGAAGATTTTTGTGAGGTAAGTGATTCATGAAAGGTATAGGTTATTGTCAGTCAGGGCCATTCTTTTTCAGGGGTTATTGAAAGTCAGATTGCGTCGCGCTAAATATATTGTGTGTCAGCTTAGTGATGATCAGAATAAGTAAAGAGAGAAATGTCTGAGTACGTTCAGTTTTGCTCAGCTGTTTGAAAATCAAATAACTAAGGGGTTTACCAGCACAGTAATTCATTAATTTTTCTAAGGGGCGTTTCAACTTCTAATTCAGAACTAATTCGATTGACTGAGAATGTCATTTACAATGTTACTAAACTATTGTAATCTAGTATGAATGCAGATAATGTCATAATTCTAGAACATCTACATGCACTGACACACTGATTGAACCGCAGGTAAGATAATCAGCATCTTTCTTTGTAGTACCCATTAGGAATGATATCGTTTAATGATCCAGAAACAAAAGAAAGCATAAAGTTATTTCCTAACTTCAAATATTTATTTCCAAGATATTGTGAAACATAGTGCTATTCAGTGGTTGCAGCTGATAGGTTATTTCATTTTTTCGTAGTTACACTATCTCACGTACTCCGTTTTTTCCCGTAAAATGTCTACACAACAATAAATTTCCGTCCATTTTATTGACAACACCTCCTCCTGCACTGTCTGCAGCATCTCGTTTTTGTGCCATAGGAGTTTGCACATCAGGAACTGCGGAATTGAGCATTTTACCTTTAACGTAAGCGCAGAAGAGTTAAGAGAAGTAATCAGTAGTAAAGCAGATGGTCATAATGTAATATCGTTTCTACCAATCCATCTTTTCGCATCCAAGAACCAGAAAACGAAAGTCCACAGTTTAACGGTGTACCATCTTACTGATATAGCACCCATAGTTGAGAAAAAAAAAACGCACCAGGTGCTCTCATATCACATGTACATATGTACGAAAAAAGACTTCATGAATAAAGGTAGCATTTACAAGAATCCGCTTAGACATTTAGAAATATATGTATAACAACACTTGACGAGTTAAATTACGATTTTCTACAGACCGCACAACTGTATCGATGCATAGTTACTCGGAGATAAATTTTACAAATTAGGGAAAGACCTTTTGCTCTCGCTGTACTTCCATTCGTTAAAGCTTCTAATAATTACACATGCAATATCCTGTTGTAAGCAGACCCTGAGCCCAGTTAGGGATGACTGTTATGACTATTGTTATCTGTTATTATTTCACATCGTCTCTGTAGACCTATCTAGCCAATTCTGCTTTCTAGCTGATGGCGTGTCTTCTGACAGTGACAGTCCATCACCGCAGCTTTCCACTATTTTGTAGCGCTACGGGGCCATAAAGAGAGTCTCGCTCTGACAGGCTATCAAGCACCAGAAAAGAAGCATAAACTGGGAGTGGTATTTGAAGCACTCACGCGCACGTCATTGCCTTTACAGACACGCCAGAGAATTTCAGCTTTTCGTCTGCAGTCAATTCCCTGTTCTCCATAGTTGTTACGATTTCCTAGTGCTTCGTTGATTGAAACTATAAACTCAATGCTTTGGTGAGTTCCATGGTCCTCCTCAGTAACAGTTAATATCGTCTGACAAACGCCTCTGAGCACTATAGGACTTAACATCAGAGGTCACCAGTCCCCTAGAACTTACAACTACTTAATCCTAACTAACTTAAGAACATCACACACATCCATGCCCGAGGCAGGATTCGAACCTGCGACCGTAGCAGTCGCGCGGTTCCGGACTGAAGTACCTAGAACCGCTTATCGTCTGACAGATAACCTCGTGGCATTTACTGATTTCCTTGTCTATTTAGGCTCTACTATATATGTCCTATGCCTCGTTTCTACGGCGATTCCTGTTTCGACCGAAGTTATGCTCCCCGAAACACTTCCACTTCAACCATTTAACTTCCATAATGCCCAAATTACATTACACTGATAACACTCCCAAGTAACACGGTAACTACTAGAAGATATTTATGTGAAATTAATTCGAAATTTAAGTGTCTAGAGAGGCAGTTCTCTCTACAAAATTATGAACGATTAAAGGAACTTTCCCCGCCTAGGAAACTGCCTTTCTAGAGATCTGTATAGAATTTGTTATACAGTTCTATCGAAACTAACCCTCAGCCACCGAGGTCGCTTACGGTTCTGCTTACTTTGCCAGGGTTCATATGTTGCAACTCCGAACCGGGCTCTTAAAACCACTGTGTCGGTACTTCAGTGATACTATGTCCGCATTCTTCCTTTCGCGCCGGCCGAAGTGGCCGTGCGGTTCTAGGAGTTGCAGTCTGGAACCTCGAGACCGCTACGGTCGCAGGTTCGAATCCTACCTCGGGCATGGATGTGTGTGATGTCCTTAGGTTAGTTAGGTTTCACTAGTTCTGAGTTCTAGGGGACTAATGACCTCAGAAGTTGAGTCCCATAGTGCTCAGAGCCATTTGAACCATTTCGTCCTTTCGCGATGGTAGTACTGATGACTAGTGGCTAAAGTCACTTTCCATTGGAGGGGTAGAGTCTTTCATATGGAAATATTCCGAATACAGTTTCAATTTTATGTTAAGAGCTGCCACTGCACTTATCTACCGAGAGACGTAATGACTTCCTACAAGCAGACAAGAATTTTTGATTACGTGCTACTCAGTTACAAGTTCCTTGTAAATAAAATATAGCATACGCATAGTTAATTGCGCTGGAGATAGCTGCTGTCTTGCAGGAACTGCGTCTATGTGAATACGGAGTATGGAATTGATCGACTAGCCTTGTGTGTGATACGCCGTCTAATCTACTACTGGTGATCCGTGTGGCTGTCAAATGCGATAAGAGTTCATCTGATTGTTTCCATACCGCGAATTTCCGATGCAAATTATTCCTCACATTCGGCATCGAGGTGCGCTTACTACATACCATCATCATGCCGGGAATGCACAGATCAGATTTCCTCCATTAAACTATTTTGTGGGGCAACGATTGACGACAATGCTCGTCACTGAGTATTGTGAATTACAGTCATGCCATAGTTCAGCAGGTACTTCTAAAATTCAGTGTTGTGCGACTAATACTGATGAACAGTAGTGTCTCACAGATCATCGATTCAACATCGTTACAGATGCCAACGCCCCATACGCGTACCTTTACTGACCATACATAAGAAGTTCTAACATTACCATGGGCACAGTAACATCAAAAAAGGTGACACAGAGCATGAAAAAGTCTGCTGGATGATTGACAGAGATATATTTCTAGCACGAGTCAGTTGTAGGATACGAAATCATAGAATACCGTATGTATCTATGTATCCAGCTTCCCAACACTACGTCGTTCAGCTAGATGATGGTTTTGGGAGACGTCTACGTTAAACTAAATTTGATATCAGATATATCCACCGTCATGTCTCACAAGACACCAGTTACATGTATCGGTTGTCCCGCCTGCTGCACAGTTAATGGAAGGGAAAACAGGACAGCATCACTCCTGTTGGGAGGCGTAGTGGCTTTCGTAACCTTACTCGGTCATGGGCGTACTTGTGCGGATACCTGGGACACCTGCAATCAATCCTGTTGAGTAAAGGTGAGGTGCCAAAAGTCCAAATATTTATCCCATTAACTGAGTTCTGCGTTGGACCTGTCATAGATCGAGATCCATTCCCAAAGCTTTCGGTGTCTTGCAAAGTCAATAACTCGATCATTTGCAATGATATGAAACTTCCTGGCAGATTAAAACTGTGTGCCCGACCGAGACTCGAACTCGGGACCTTTGCCTTTCGCGGGCAATTGCTCTACCATCTGAGCTACCGAAGCACAACTCACGCCCGGTACTTACAGCTTTACTTCTGCCAGTATCTCGTCTCCTACCTTCCAAACTTTACAGAAGTTCTTCTGCGAACATTTGCAATGATGTTTCCAGTCTACAAGTTGCGACGTACTGGATCATACAGATCGAGGTTACCCACAATTATTTGTGGCAGTTATCTTTAACTAGCGCGGTCGTGTCCCACCAGAGTGTGTGACCTGCCCGCCGGCGAGATTTCACGAGGCTCACAGTGCAGGCACACATTCATTCCTTTCAGAAGTTGAGACTGGAGGACGCGGCGGGGTCTTCGACGTGGCACAGGCCGTGAGGTGAGCAGATTAGCAAGTGGAAGGTCATACGCTGTCCGTACTGTATTCTACGAGAACATGTAACAGCTATAGAGCACGGGCTAGTGACAGACAGACTATAGAACTTGCCACTGCCAGTCCCTTCTCATGTGTCGACTGCCTTCACCAAGGAATTAAAATCGGTGAGAACTATTCTCAACAATCGTGTACAACGTTGTAGTGTTCTGCAAATAGTGCCTGGTGCTATGCTGTGATTAATTTTGGTAAATGTTGTTTGTCTGCCAAATTTCATCAGCCTCTGCAATGGCGGGTCAGTACGACCCCGTCTTAGTATTATCTCTGACACTGTATCAGATGTGGGGCGCGGCCTTTCTATTGTCTTATGGTCATAACAGAGAAATGCGATTGATTTAAATCTGTTCTGGGTTTTCGGATCTGAAGAAACTTATTAATTTCACGTTGTGTTTTCTAAAGTTCCTAGTTCTAATTTCAATGGTTTCTTTCAGTATTTTCACCAGTTTAATCACTTTATGGATTTTATAGGTTATGAAAGATTGTTTTATTAATGTTATAGTCTTCCTTTCCTTTTTCCAGTGCTAGCCTCATTTTTATATCCTCCTTGCTCCTTCCGTTGTGAGTCATTTAGCTGAATAGGAAGCAAAATTCCTTGGCTGCATCTATTTGGTGATGTCAAATTCTGATGTTAAGTCTCACACTGTTTCCATTTCTGCTATTCTCATTACTTTCTACGATTTACCCTGCTTCAGTATTCAGTACTAATTAGACTGTTCACTTCATTTGCAGGCCCTGTAATTCTTCTTCGTTTTCAATGGGATAGCTCTGTCATCAGTGAATCTTATCATTGATATCCTTCCACCCTCAATTTTAATCCGGCTCTTGAACCATTCTTCTTTCTTTTATTCCCGTCATTGCTTCTTTGATGTATACTTTTAACAGTAGGGCGAAGAACCACACCCTTTTAATCCTAACACTTTGTTCTTGCTATTGGAGTCTGATTGTTCCCTCTTGGTTCTTGTACATATTGTATGTCACACACCTTTTCCTACACCATACCCTTATTTTTCTCAGAATTTCGGACATCCCCCACCTTGACCTTTGCAGCTTGACAAATTAAACAAACGAGCATTGATTTTTCGTTCTTACTGTCATTATGAACCGGAACGTCAGAACTGCCTCCAGTGCCTTTACATTTCCTAAACCGAAAATGAACATCTAACAGATCCTCAGATCTCTTTCCGATTGTTCTTGATATTATTCTTGTCTGCAGCCAGCGCCGGCCGCTGTGACCGAGCGGTTCTAGGCCTTTCAGTCCGAAACCGCGCTGCTGCTACAGTCGCAGATTTGAATCTTGCCTCGGGCATGGATGTGTGTGATGTCTTTAGGTTAGTTAGGTTTAAGTAGTTCTAAGTCTAGGGGACTGATGACCTCAGATGTTATGTCCCATAGTGCTTAGAGCCATTTGAACCATTTTTGCAGCCTGGATGCATTAACTGTTAAGTTTTTACTCTCGCAGGTTTCGAATCTATGTTCGGATTCGTGTGGATGATGTATTTTGCGAAATGTACGTCGACAGTCTCATACATTAAACACATCAACGTATGTAGCCGTTTTCTTGCCACTTCCCCTCAATGATTTTAGAAATTCCGATGGAATGTTATCTACCCTCTCTGCCTTATCTCATGTTAGGTCTTCAAAAGATCTTCTGAATTCTTATTCTAATACTGGACACTGTATGGAAACTCCCCTTTCTTCTTCTATCACGCCATCAGGAAAGTCATCTCCATCAATGAAGCATTCAACGTACTCTTTTCACCTATCCACTGTCTCCTCAGCGTTTAAGAGTGAATTCTCATTCCACTCTTAAAGTTCTCGGCCTTGCTTTAAATTTAACTGAAGCTTGTTTTGAGTTGTCTATACACTGATTCCGTGCTTCTCCTTCCATTTCCTGACGTTTCTCTTTCAGCCACTTTGTTTCCTTTAATGGAGTATTTCCTCTGTTATCCGTCGTTTCGTCGCAGTTACCTCCCATGTTTCTGAGGTTTTCTTTCCAACTTATTTAACTGTCCTTGTTAGAGACAACCAATCCTCTTCGACTGCCTACTAAGCTATTAATTATTGCAGTATCTGCAGCCTGGGGTATGTTTTGGCATATCTATTCGTTCCTTAGTCCTCTCATATCCCACTTCCTTGTGCACTGATTCTTCCCGACTAGTCTCTCAAAGTTCATCCTGCTCTTCATTGAAAATTTCTCGGGTATTCAGCCGGATGGCGTCGTGTAACAGGCGTCACATTTCGGCAAGCCAACTTCTTGCCATCTTCAGGCGTTCCTGGAGTGTTATCTCTGATGGATGTCAGGTTTTTATAATCTTTACCCCCTCCCTCATCCGTGCGGTCCACGGCCGTTGGGGGAAGGGGGGGAAGGCAGGTGCTGGGGGAAACACGGCGTCCTTCTGCGGTCACGGCCGCGTGCGGAACTCTGCCGCCGTGGTTACAATGCATCTTCTTCAGATGTCCTGACAGGAGCGCATTTCAGTGTGATTTAACCATTCTCAAGGCAGGATGCTCGGCCTTATTTAACTGGATACCGCTGTCTTTATTTATTAGCCAGTCATGTAGCCGGATCTCCACTGCTTCTTTGAGGACAATGTCCCACAAGGTGTTTGATTACTGTCATGTTGAATATAAAGACTTCTGGAATTTTGAAAGAGCAGCAAATATAACAGATCTTAAGTTTACTGAGGATGGGGGGTCTATGAAATAAAGGACTTGAATACAACGCCACACCTAAAGTTTGGGTAACTTGTTAACGAATTTAATAACGATTACTGAGGACACACTAGATGTTGCACAATATACAGTTTTCGAGTAGAATGAGCTCACCACTGGAAAAGCCTCTAAACTGACAAAAGGACAGATAAAGCATAAGGAAAATGTATCAACTGGAAATTGGAAAGAATATGATATGATATGGAAGACTAATAATAATCTCAAATAGAAAGGTGCGATTGCTATTAAGTCAGACAAGGGTAAAACGTTTCTCGCCATTCACAAAGACAAGTATGAAATGCGACGCTAAGAATATTTTGCAAGCAGCAATATTACTAAAGGTTTTAAGGCCCTAACTAATAGATTAAATGCTTTAATTAAGGAACCACTTAAATCTGTGATTCTATCTTCTCAGAAAAAGAAACTTAAAGCGGTATTTTAATGATTCCCTGGACATGAACAAACGCAAAGTTCCATCAGAAAGATACGCCAATTAATCTAGTAATTAACTGAACAGGCTGCCCTGTGCATTAGTCAGACAAGAAGCTTATATCATGAATAAATTAATGTGTATGAAAAGTCATTTTGTGGTTAGGAACTCTCGGGGCTTAGCAAATGAGATAACAAGCACTAGAATTCCTAGTCGTGAGAAGTTAGTTTCATTTGACATTAAGACTCTCCATAGAATGATTCCAATAATGGAAACGATTAACCGTATTAATAACTATTGATTATACGGCAAAGAAAGTGCGATCGAAACATACAAGTTGACTAAAATACTACAGTTGGTGTTATTGAAATTCACTTTTCATTTGAAGGTGCGGTATTCTCGCAGAAAAGGTGGCCTAACAACAGAAAACATCTTCGTTAACAATGTTGAGAGAATTTTTTTTAATAAATAAAAGCAAAGTGATAGTTAAACCTTATACGAAAAACAATACATAGACGATTTCTGATCCTTCGTAACAGTAACATTATAGAGATAAAGTTAATAAACAAACAGTTAAACAATATGCGTCAAAATTTGAAATTTACCGGACTCTGAAAAGAGTGTCATCTTCATTGATCTAGAAATTGGAAATAATAATTTGAAATAAATATTTTGAGTATACAGAAATCATGCAATAACAGATACAGATGTTAGTAGCAGCTCCAGTTGCCCAGTTGCAGTGAGAATAATTATTTTTCCATTCCATGTTGCCTCACATTATGACCTTCCTTTAGAAATAGACGAAATTAAAAAGGAACTAACAATATATGAAGCTGTAGCTGGGAAGTGAAAAAGGAAGTCTAAAAAAAATGTCAGGTCATACACTCGAACGATTTCAGACAAAAATAGGACACACGTTTCATAAGAAGCACTTTAGTGTTAGTTTCCATACTGACAAATAGTTGAATGCAATTATTTGCCAGAGAATGCACAAAGAGCCGCCTTGCAGTAAATTCGGGAGTAACAAACTCAACTGTGGAAATAGTGAATAATAGACGTAAGCAAACCATTAAAAATCATACAGGCAGCAGGTGAAAGAAACACCATGGAGAGTTTAGAAGAGATTGAGATATATGAGTACCTCACAAAGCAACCTGACCAAATGTTAAATGAGGAGACAGACATTCGAAACAGAAGTCTTTTAGACAATTCTAATCGTATTTAGTATTTTATGGGAATTAGGTAACATAAGTGACTGTTCTAATGAGAAAGAAACAGAGTCGGTGATTGCACTGTGCGACTTCGTGTTTTCTGTAATGAATCGAGCGTAGAGACTATTTTCAGCAGTAGCATACGAGAAGATAACCATTTTTTAAAATGAAATACTGAGACCTTTTGGCATTCTTGCAATAATAACGACTGTATTAGAGGTGCAAGTACTGTCCTTCAATTACAAGTAACGGCAAATACACAAGACTGTGGTCGCATGACTGCTGTGCCCTCTGGTGATAACTTCACCTCCGCAAGAAGGCAAGTCATAGCACAGTCTTTGATTGAGCTTATTTTCAGCAGTATATAACTTCTATGTTCGTTTATAACTGCGTAAAAATACACGGTACCCTGTTAAACGCCGGCCGCGGTGGTCTCGTGGTTCTAGGCGTGCAGTCCGGAACCGTGCGACTGCTGCGGTCGCAGGTTCGAATCCTGCCTCGGGCATGGATGTGTGTGCTGTCCTTAGGTTAGTTAGGTTTAAGTAGTTCTAAGTTCTAGGGGACTGATGACCACAGCAGTTGAGTCCCATAGTGCTCAGAGCCATTTGAACCCTGTTAAACTAATATTCAAGAGCTACACTGGCGTCCAAAATTCAAGTAGCAAACAGATGTTTTGTAATGCTGCGTTTATTTTTCCGTGAAGCAGTATAAGCAAGTGATAGCAAAACAGAAACGATGTTGAGAATGCAGACGGTAAACAACAAAATCATGCATAACGGTAGACAAAAATGTTCTTTTTTTTATCCTAACAGATTTGCACACACATTTTAACAACGGCTTCATTTTCTCACTGTGCGGCGTGACCACCTATAGCAAAAATACAGGCCTATGAAAGATAGGACAAGCTGTGAATGTTGTCTTCAATCGGATATTGCGCCAAATACGTCCATTTTTCCAGCAGAGCTGATCACTGCTCTTGTAGAGTATTTGGTGGATGCTGACGTGATGCAACTCATCTCCTAGTGAATCCCAGACATGCTGTCTGGGATTCGAATCGGAAGAGGGAGCAGGCCACGTCATGCGAGTAATATTTTCCGTTTCTAAGAGAACATCAGTCACACGGGTGCTATGTGGTCGAGCATTATCGTCCATCACTACGAAGTCTGGGACTACAGCACCTCGCAACGACCACACTAGATGTCCAAAGATGTCACCTCGGTACATGACTGCAGTTAAATCTTGCCGATTCACCCCTACAATTTCGTGAAGAGGGGTTCAAGTGGCCAACATAATCCGTACCCCTCCTCCTCGATATCACTCTGTTTCCACAATGTCTGGGTCCAGAAATCGTGTTCCACGTTCCCTCCAGAGGTGAATCCAGACCATATCGGGACTCATCTGCGATGAGAATGTCGGCCCACTGTTCGACAGCTCAGGTAGCATGTTCACGACACCACCCAAAACGTTCTCTTCTGTACGCCGTACGCCGTATACCGTTTGCTTCGATAGAACACGCTCAGTGGATGATGCGAGGCCAGATGCCAGTTGCCTTGCTGTTCCAAGGCTGTATTGTCGCGACCTGTACAGCGAAATAACCGTACTCTCTTTCTGACGTGACACATGGTCGTCCCTGCTCTGGTGATCGGCATACTGTTTCAGTCTCTATTAATTGTCGCCACATCCGAGAAACAACAGAACGATTCACATTAAGCCATCGGTCCACATCAACTTGAGACTGTGTTCCTTCCGTTCTTCCGATGACCCTCAACCGTAAAGGTTCTGGTTGGCGTCTTCTGTGTGCCATATTGCACCGTCTGTGACTGCACTCAGCGATCGAGAATGTGGGTCTATCCGGCCAACACTACCCCTTTGACTGGTGTCATGATGTAATCCTTAGCGTGCTTATCCGCCGACCGGAGTCTTGCTTCCACGCAGAATGCGATCGTACGGACGTCTGTTTACAGTTTGTATGATTATATCGTGAATTAGACGCAGGGCGGGTAAACAGTGGTCTGTTGCTTTAATTTTGGACACCAATGTAGTAAACTAGGTGTCAATAAGATTATTACCTACGTCACGTATTGTGAAAGTTGTGCTTGTATGCTGATTGGTAAGTGCAGTACCATACATTGTAACATTCGCCGCGTGTGTGTGTGTGTGTGTGTGTGTGTGTGTGTGTGTGTGTGTGTGTGTGTGTGTGTGCAAATTAAAAGTGTCGTGTAAGGAATTTGAACAACAATTATAAGCAAGACTAATGTTTTATAGTACTGTGCTTTTAGCTATTTACTGTCATGCACTTTTGATATTACACTGCTGACATTTGAAAACCTCCAAGCAAGAAACTGGCCAGTACTGTAATTTAAACGAATGGTGCATTAATGGGATTAAACCGACAGCCTACGGTTGATAAAATGTTACATCACTTAGACGATACACTGAGACTGCGGATCAGTACATGAAGAAATTATGAAAATCTTTGAATAGTATTTATAATATTACAAGAAGAGAGTACTCAATCAAATTATGACAACCAAATCTTTTACGAGTCTACGTACAGGTATTGTACACACGAATTACATCACGAAAGGAAATTTTCCAGAGTAGATTTCATATAATGACCTCACATTAATTGGTTGCTATGGAGAGAAAGTTTCATTACACATATAGAAGACGCGTCTTTATAGGGCGACGATCAGAGTCCACCACAATAAATTCCACTTCAAGCCAGCCAATTTGTTTAAAAATGTCGAGCATTCCTTAGAATGACTTCTAGGTCAATAACCAACTACAAGAGATTCGCGACATTCTACGTCACGTGGAGTATGTGCTTTCATCCAAAGAAGCATTCTGTTAATTGAAACAAATGTTTTCTCTTGTAAGAAAACAGAATTAATGGATTATCGCAATGAGGTATCCATCTAATTGGGATTGTAATACAACTTACATTTATTGTCAGTTTTGAAACGCATTAGGCTAGTTCAACTAATTGCTATACACTGAGGCGCTAAAGAAACTGGTATAGGCATGCGTATTCAAATACAGAGATGTGTAAATAGGCAGAATACGACGTTGCGGCTGGCAACGCCTACATAAGACAACAAGTTTTCTAGCGCAGTTGTTAGATCGGTTCCTGCTGCTACAATGACAGGTAATTATAATTTAAGTGCGTTTGAACATTGTGCTATAGTCGGCGCAAGAGCGATGGGACACACAAGCTCCGACGACTGAAGGACGACTGAAGAGAATCGTTCAACGCGACAGAAGTGCAAACCGTCCACAAATTGCTGCACGTTTCAATGCTGGGCCATAAAAAAATGTCAGTGTGCGTACCATTCAACGACACATCATCGATAGGGGCTTTCGGAGCTGAAGGCCCACTCGTGTACCCTTGATGACTGGGCTCGTCAGCAACGATGTTAGACTATTGATGACTGGAAAAATGTTGCCTGGTAGGACAAGTCTCGCTTCAGATTGTATCGAGCACATGAACGTGTACCGGTATGGAGACAACCTCATGAATCCATGAACCCTGCATGTCAGCAGGGACTGTTCAAGCTGGTGGAGGCTCTGTAATGGTGTGGGGTGTGTGCAGTTGGAGTGATATGGGATCTTTGGTACGTCTAGATACCTGCATCCATTCATGTCCGTTGTGCATTCTGACGGTCTTGGGCAATTCCAGCAGGGCTAAGCGACATACCACACGTCCACAGTTGCTACAGAGTGGCTCCAGGAACACACTTCTGAGTTTAAAACACTTCCGTTGGCCACCAGACTCCGCAGACGTGAACTTTACTGAGATTACCTGGGATACCTTGGAAGGTTTTGTTCAAAAGAGATCTCTCGTCACGAATTCTTACCGGTTTGTGGACAGCCCTGCAGGATTCATGGTGTCAGTTCCCTCCATCATTATTTCAGACATTAGTCGAGTCCATGCCACGTCGTTTTGCGGCACTTCTGGGTGCTCGCGAGGCCCCTACACGATATAATGCATGTGTACTAGCCTCCTTGGCTCGTCGGTGTACTTATAACCGTAACATTTCCTGTTATCTTAAATAGAGAGAAAACCACTAAACAAAATTCTTAATTATATCTTTAAGGGATTACTGACCGGGCAGAGAATAATAAATGACTGCTGTTTATAAACTTTTACAGCGTAGCCCTGTCCGACTCGTGTATTCCAGCACGGCTGGATCGGCAGTGCGGTAGTAGTAAAATGTCTGCAACTGTGGATGTACAGAACTGTGGCTGTTTAGATATGCCGTGTGGCGTGTTTTTTGCGCGGTGTTGGGAGCTCCCACTCCGCTGTTTGTATTTCGCCTCCTTTGCTGTATATCTTGCATCTCTGTGGGGTACCTCAGAAATCTTCGCCACCTCTGTATTCTAGTCAGCTGTCGTTGTTGTCTCCCTTCCATTAGATGTAACAACGATGACGTGGCACGCCTATCTGGAAGGATGTGAGCGTAAGGAAATGTAATATTTATGAGCTATGAAATGATAATTAAATGGACACCCTAGGTGCAAACATGCGTTGATGTACTTCATTGGGGACATGTTGAAAATGTGTGCCCCGATCGGGGCTCGAACCCGGGATCTCCTGCTTACATGGGAGACGCTCTATCCATCTGAGCCACCGAGGGCAAAGAGAATAGTACGCCTGCAGGGACTTATCCCTTGCACGCTCCCCGTTAGACTCACATTCCTAACATGTCAACACCACTACGTTCATAGAGCGCCTAATTGATGTTTGCCCATCATACTCATTACTCGTGGCAGATTAACCTATCAAGTCCCGTACGAGTTCGGGCATAGTGTGTGCGTTCACACAAGAAGGTCAATGACCAGAAAGTCATATTTTAACTATATATGACGGTAGGATCCGTTCCCGAAAGAACAGTTACCGTAAATGACCATGCGGCTTTGCTAGAAATGAAATGATAATTAAATGGATACCGTAGCTGCAAACAGGCGTTGATGTACTTCATTGGGGACATGTTGAAAATGTGTGCCCCGACCGCGACTCGAACCCGGGATCGCCTGCTTACATGGCAGACGCTCTATCCATGTGAGCCACCAACGGCACACAGGATAGTGCGCCTACAGGGACTTATCCCTTGCACGCTCCTCGGGCACGGTCGAACAGTGGGCCAATATTGTATTCACGGATGAATTCCGAATTAATCTGGAGAGTGATTCTCGATGCAATCGCATACGAAAGGAACTTGGAACACAATTTCGGGACCCATACATTCTGTAAAGAGATTGACATCGAGGACAATCCCTAATGTTTACCATTCGAACTTCCCTTCATGAAGTTGTACGGATGAATCAGCAAGGATTAACAGCTATCAAATACCGAGACCAGATCTTGGGACATCATATGGGGTTGTTGCGTGGTGCTGTGGGCTCTGACGTCGTACTGATGGAAGATAATTATCTACCTCAGAGCATGGATGGCTTATGTTTTCTTTGAAAAACTGAAGATATTGCACACATTTCGTGGCTTGCTCGCTCTCCAGATTTTAACCGCATACAGCACAAGGTGCACAAGGTAGACGGCTTGCATCACGTCGGCATCCACAAAGCAATCTCCAAGACCGCGAGCAGCTCTGCAGGAGGAACGGGCGTTATTATCTCAACTTGAAACTGGCGACATCATTCACAGTACGCCCCGTCGTTGTGAGGCCTGTATTGCTGCCAGAGCTGATCACACCTAGACTGCACACATTAACCACTTGTCGGAATGTGTATGCAAATCCGTTTAGTTGGGAAAAAAGGAGAAAATTTTCGTCAACCGTTATGCATGTAGCGGTTCTTCGCGTTCTGTATTTTTTTACATTCTTTCTACTTTACTGTCCGCAGCTCGTGGTCGTGCGGTAGCGTTCTCGCTTCCCACGCCCGGGTTCCCGGGTTCGATTCCCGGCGGGGTTAGGGATTTTCTCCGCCTCGTGATGACTGGGTGTTGTGTGATGTCCTTAGGTTAGTTAGGTTTAAGTAGTTCTAAGTTGTAGGGGACTGATGACCTCAGATGTTAAGTCCCATAGTGCTCAGAGCCATTCTACTTTACTATCACCTGTTTTGTTGCAAAATAAACGGAACCTTGGAAAATTTCCTTTTGTTACTTGAAATTTGGACATCAGTATTGACCTTGGCCAACCTGCGTTAACAGTACTCATTAAATGAACATTTACAGTTTAAAGAAAACAACTGCATTTATTTAATTCTTATTCTTCTTATTGTTTCTTTTAAAATTTTGAAAGTGTACACTAAAACATACATTACATACATTCAAATACTGAACTACAATCAGAGACAACCTTTCTGTTCATGTGAACACGTGAAAATTTGCATTTTACCGTCTCCTAAATATCTGAATGGCGTGATGAGAAAGCCCGAAACGTTCGTCTGCGTTTAGTTAAACTCCAAAATTACATCAAATTGCCTATTTGGCATTTTGATTCGTGCAGTATACAAACTGCAACATTATTATGTAAAAAGGCAGCCAGCGTTAAGAGTAAAATAGAAGTTTGCTCATTAGGTGACCGGTTTCGGATTAATACCCATTTTCGAAATGTACGTCCCCAGCAACATTTTAAGGACTTACATTTAACCCTTCAGGCCGGGTTGGTTCGACAATTATTATTAATGCGAAACTGGTCACCTGATGAATAAACATCTACTCTATTCGCAAGTCTGGCTGTCTCTTTGCATAGTGGTTAGATAAGAGATACTGTCCACCAAGCTGTAAGTATGCAATTACGGTATTATTAGAGTACCATATGAATTAATTGTATGTCTGAATATAGGTAAATGCACGTAGATACTTCATTTTTCCTATTAAATAAAAGAAGACTGTTGTTGGTCACGGGATGGTTCTTTTTTGAACGCATGTAACTGAAATGGCAACACTATAAGATGCCTGCTAACATTGGCTTGTTCATAGTCTGCATACAATAAAGAGCAATTTAAAAAAAAAAAAATGTTGCACATAACAGCGGTTACTGAAGAAGGCCTGTTGCTCGCTGTCTTTACAACTAGTGTATCAAAATAAAACTACCCTGCAGATCATTGATACATTTTAGTATCAGCCCTACCGCTTTAAAAGCCTACTACTTCTAATAATGAAATCGGATTG
The DNA here is from genome assembly GCF_021461385.2 of Schistocerca piceifrons. NCBI lineage: Eukaryota > Metazoa > Arthropoda > Insecta > Orthoptera > Acrididae > Schistocerca > Schistocerca piceifrons. The sequence continues at coordinate 626,702,886 of NC_060140.1, forward strand.
GTTGAGGGATCGAGTAGCCAAATCAGTCACAGGCAGCATCAACTAAAGGAATAAATGGATTTATAAATTTAGTCACCCCATTGAAATAGTAACAAAACACGAGTGGTAATTAAATCAGTCACAGGCGACGATCAAGGATACACTGACTTTAAATCTGAACAGTTACCCGACAATATTTTCCAGTAACGCTTTCGCAAGCACTTCAATTTAAGGTCTGTTTCCAAGAAATATAACTGACAAGAAGACCCATTCACGCAGTAATAGTGGTGGCACAACTACTCGTCGTTTGTGCTAACAGACATGTAACAATTACACATCCTAATAATTTCGGTATATTTATTGCAAAAATGTTGATTAGCAGTGACAGTATAATGCTGCAGTACTTTTCTCATCAACCTGGCTACATCACGCAATACGGCACAAAATATCCTTAGCAATTTAGTCAGTGTTATTAACGACTTCAACAAACACGTACGGTTTTCTAACATTCCTGTTTTGCAATAATTATTTACGACAGACGAACTACTTGTTTCAATGGGTAAAACACTGTATTATAATAAATGATATGAATTGTCTCTGCTGATATTCCCCACGTCGGTTATCTGAGATAGCGATAGTCATTCTCGTTAAAAGTGTTTCGTACAGAATTGTTTGTGACTGATTAAAGAAGAGTCTCCAAAGAAAATTCGAAGCCAGTTTCCTGCTAGATCATCGTATTTCAATATTTAAGGAGGTTTATCGAAGTCATCTTTCAACTGTTATCGTAGGTGTCTAGTACGACGTTAGTACAGTTAGGGTGACTGATCCTTCACTCAGCATTTTGTTAGTCGTCACTGGTTCCCATTATTAAGTTGCTGCTTCGAACCACATATGATATAAGACCCTCAGATCAATTTAGCAAACCATTCTGCATTAATACATTCTTTAACACGTAATCCTAATAGGCTCTCCTTCTGTGTGTTACATTTCCAGGATATTTACAAAAAAATTTAGTTACTGAGAATAGAGTTGGGAAAATAAAAGAATTCTACGAACTGTCGAAAAGAGGCCACTGTGTTCAGACAAGGGACATAGAATCATACATAATCCTCTGAACGCAACTGTCACTGTATGATGAGTCACAATGATTTAGGAAAACACAGAGGACAGAGGACTAAAACAATAATTTTTCCCGAGTGCAAGCAGCTCTACTGTATTGTTAAACGTTGATTTGCGTCCTCTTGGATAAAATATTCCGGAGGTAAAGTAGTCGTCAAATCGGATCTTCGGGTGAGGACTAATCAGGAGGACGTTGTCACCAGATCGGAGCAGGGAGTATTAGATCCCGTAATCGGACAGGTAAGGTAGAAAATTTAATACCAGAAATGGAGAGGATGTAGTTAGATATAATGGGAATAAGTGAAGTTCGGTAGCGGGAGGAACAGAACTATCAGCCGGATGAATACAGGGTTATAAGCACTACGTGAAATGGGTGCAATGCAGAACTAGGTTTAATAATTAATAAGAAAACAGAAATAGGGTAAGAAACTATGAACAGTATAATGAAAGCCTTATCGTAGCCAAGGTACACACGAAGCCCACACCTACCGTACTAGTAAAAGTTTCGTGATAGTTAGCCCCACAGATGATGAAGCTACTGAATAGATGTTGACGAGATAAAAGAAATTATTCAGATAGTTAAGATATACGAAAATTTTATTGTAATGGGGGACTGGAATTCAATGGAAAGGAGTGAAATAGGAAGCCGAATTTGGCACAGAGCATAATTTAATCATCGCTAAAACGTGGCTTAAAGATCTGAAGGACGGTTGTATACGTGGAAGAGATCTGGAGACACCGGAAATTATCAGACTGATTACAGAATAGTAAGACACAGATATCTGAACCAGATTTAAAGCTGTAGGACTTTCCATGGGCAGAAATGGATTCTGACCACAATTCAATGGTTATGAACAGTATATTAAAACTAAAGAAATTCCAAAATGATAGGAATGCAAGGAAGTGACAAGAAGCGGATGCTGTTGAGAGCCAGTTGGGCAACGACTGACAAGAAAAGGAGATTGGAATACCATAGAAAGCGAGTGGGTCGCTTTAAAACATGAAATAGTGAAGGCAGCACAGGATCAAGTAGATAAGGAAACAAGACCGTGTAGAAATACTTGGAAAGCACAAGAGATATTGAATACAACTGACGAAAATAATATATACACTAGGTGATCAAAAGTCTCCAGACACCCCCAATAACTTAAGTTTTTCATATTGGTTGCATTGTGCTGCCACCTACTACCAGGTACTCCATATCAGCGACCTCAGTAGTATTAGACATTGTAAGAGAGCAAAATGAGGCGCTCCGCAAATCTCACGGACTTCGAACGTGGTCAGGTGACTGGGTATCACTTGTGTCATACGTCTGTATGCGAGATTTCCGCTCTCCTAAACATCCATAGGTCCACTGTTTCCGATGTGAGAGTGAAGTGGAAACGTGAAGCAACACTCACAGCACAAAAGCGTACAGGCCGATTTCGTCTGTTGACTAACAGAGACCGCCGAAGTTGAAGAGGATCGTAAGGTGTAATAGGCAGACGTGTGTGCAGACCACCAAATAGGATTTCCAGACTGCGTAATGGGTAAGCAAGAATTGCTAGAGGACATATGTGCGGGTATAGGACCAAATATCACGAGGGGAAGAATTTGATAACGCTTACAGGAAAGTGAAACGAGGCTCTGGGGAAAAGTGAAGCAGCTGTATGAATATCAAGAGCTCAAACGGAAAACCAGACCCAATCAAAGAAGCGAAAACTGTAAAGAGTGTATAGAGAGTCTGTACATGGGACATGGACTTGCAGGCAGTATTAGTATTGAAGAAGTTGTAAATGAAGATGAGACGGAAGACATGATTCTGCGAGAAGAATTAGACAGAGCACCGAAAGACCTGATTCTAATCAAGGCCCCAGGACTAGACGATATTCCGTCCTACCTACTGATAGTCTTGAAGAGCCAGCCATAACGAAACCCTTGCATCTGGTGCGTAAGGTATATGATACAGATGAAATACTTTCAAACTTCAATAAGAATGTACTAATTATAATTCCAGAGTTCGAAGGTGGCGTTAGGTGCGAATATTATCGAACTATGAGTTTAATAGGTCATGGTATCAAAATACTAACATCAATTCCTTAACTAGGAATAGAAAAACTTGTAGAAGCCGACCTCGAGGATGATCGGTTTGGAATTCGGGAAAATACTGACACTACGCCTTATCTTACAAGTTGGATAAAGAAGACAGACAAAACTACGGTTATAGCATTTGTTAGAGAAAGCTTTTGAAAAAGTTGATTGGAAGACTCTCCTCGGAATTCTGAGGGCAGCAGGGGCAAAGTATAGGGAGCGGCAGGCTATTTACAACATGTTCAGAACCCAGCTGGCAGTTGTTAGAGTCGCGGGGCATGAAAGGTAAACATTGGCCGAGAAGGGAGTGAGATAGTGTTGTAGCCTAGCCAGATGTTATTCAATTTGTACACTGAGCAATCAGGAAACGAAACCAAGGAAAAATTTTGGAGGAAGACTTTAAGTTCTGGAAGAAGAAACAAATACTTTGAAGTTTGCCGATGACATTGTAATTCTGTCAGAGACAGAAAACGACTTCGAAGAGCAGTTCTTCAGAATGGACAGTGTCTTGAAAGGTGGGTATAGGATGAACCGCAACAAAACCGAAACGAGGATAAGGGAACGTAGTAGAATTAAATCAGTGGATTCTGAGAGTATTATATTACGAAACGAGATACTTAAAGTAGTAGACGTGTTTTTCTGTTTGGGGATGCAAAAAATTGATAATGATCGAAGTAGAGTAGCGCAGGCTGGCAATGGCAGCAAAAGCGTTACAGAAGAAAACACATATGGTAACTTTGAATACAGATTTAATTGTTAGAAACTCTTCTCTGGAATTATTTGTATGGAGTGTAGCCATTCATGGAAGTGAAACATGGACGATCAACAGTTTAGACAAGAACAGAACAGAAACTTTTGAAATATGGTGCTACAGAAGAATGCTGAAGTTTATGTTGGCAAACCACATTACTAATGAGCAGGTACTGAACAGAATCGGGTAGGAGAATATTTGGAGCTCAACCTGACTGAAAGAAGGGTTCGGTTGATAGGACTGATTCTCAGGTATCAAAGGAGCACCAGTTTAGTGTGTGGGGGGAAGTGTGGAGTTAAAAATCGTAGAGGGAGAGAAAGAGATGAATACAGTAAAAAGATTTAGGATGTAGGTGGCTGTAGTTGGTCAGAGATGAAGCGTAGCATGGAGAACTGGATCAAACCATTCTTCTTACAGAAGGTCACAACAAGAACGACATGCAAGCAGGAATCCACCATTGGCAGTATCGGCAAGCATCACACTGGTTGCTGATTTAGAAGAGTTGTTTATTGTTCGAGACCACATCCAATTCTCTATCGTCAGACGCTCGGCCATACTATCCGATATAAAGACATGTGGTTTCTGTGAGAGTTGCGCACATGTTTCAAAGAGAATAAAGTGTTGAATAATGGCAAACATGGCTCAGCATCTATAAATGGCCATGAGATGTTGCTCCTGCTTTCATTACCTAATTTGACGTCTGCGAAAACACATTGCTGCAATCTTCAGGCTTGTCATACTTAGCCAACTCAAAAATGTTATCTCTGAGAAAGGCCCTGTCAAGTTGTATCTTTTTCCAACAAGCAAAACTCTTAGGCAGAAATTGCAGGCTTGACAAGGGTTGCCAAGGAATCGGCATGTATGTCATATATCGATGAGACATGTCACATAAACTGGCGGGAAGCGTGAGTTGTGTAAGAAGCGAAATTCCGAAAATGGTTATAAAAACATCAAGTATTGTTTTGTCAAGCATCAGTGGTATCATAGACATTCTAATAGCACATAAATAAAGTAGCATCATTGAAACGTCCAACGGCATGGATCGTAATTGTCAGACGAAAAATTGCTTTAAAACTTAGACTTGATGTAATTTTTGTTAATGAAGCTTTAGTCTTCCACAATTGTCTGATACCACTCCTGGTGTCCAGAGTAGCAGATAAAGAAAAATGTATATTGTGTAATCTCACCTATGGCGACCACATCACGCAATATATGGCATAGCTTTGATTTTACAACCACGATTTATAGAAGTATGGATGAGATTCGTGAAGTGCAGTGCCGTTCCTTTATGGAGAGGGTCATCGACTTATTTGTTTCGTTTAAAGCTGCAAAAGACGAGAAATGAAACGAAATAAAATTTATTGTGAAGTCTGAATGCGGCAACATGACTCGCTGAGTCAGACAAGTGAGATGCATGTGCAATATGTGCAACATCTGTTTCTTTGTGCTATATACAAATTCTATATACAAATGCGTTAGGCACTAAATAACGTTGGCACAGCAGTTCACACATCTGCATGAATTACCCTGGCACTTCTCCCTCCTCGATCCAAAATATCAGTGCCACCACAATCCGCTACTAAAGTGGGAATTTGGATCAAGGAGGGAGACGTGCAGGGTAATCTGTGCAGTTGTGTGAAACGCTGTGACAAGGTCGCATAGTGGCTAACACACCTGCATAGTAAGCAGTAGCCCTGGTCTGATTCCCGGCCTTGATACAAAATTTCACTCACGACTTTAGTCTACATACATAAAAAAATCTTTGTTCCATTCATCAACTGGTTTTGCCGCTAAGTGAATGTCCACTGTGCGAGACGTGCTCGATATTTCAGAAATATTGTAATGATCAATGTCCCACTGCAAAAGCAATTGGAAGATGTCATTCTCCATTCATGAGTTGATGACTGCGCTAAACATCTACATGTTTTACAATGTGAGAGATGTTCACTTACATTGTTTTGCACTACCGAATTGTCCGATACTGTAGTGGGAATGGCGAAAATCAATTGAGTCACTAAACATTTATAAATATGAAACTTCTTGGCAGATTAAAACTGTGTGCCGGACCGAGACTCGAACTCCGGACCTTTGCCTTTCGCGGACAAGTGCTCTACCAACTAAGCTACCCAAGCACGACTCTCGTCCCCTCCTCACAGCCTTACTTCTGCCAGTACCTTGTCTCCAGCCTTCCAAACTTTACTGAAGCTCTCCCGCGAACCTAGCGGAACTAGCACTCCTGAATGAAAGGATATTGCGGAGACCTGGCTTAGCCACAGCCTTGGGGATGTTTCCAGAATGAGATTTCCACTCTGCAGCGGAGTGTGCGCTGATATGAAACTTCCTGGCAGGTTAAAACTGTGTGCCGGACCGTGTTCAGTTGGTAGAGCACTTTCCCGCGAAAGGCAAAGGTCCCGAGTTCGAGTCTCCGTCCGGCACACACTTTTCATCTTCCAGGAAGTTTCATATCAGAGCACGCTCCGCTGCAGAGTGGAAATCTCATTCTGGAGTTATAACGTGTTTGGGAATGATGTGTTGTAGCATACGTTAACATCATGGTTTTAGCTTTGCTTTTGACAAATCATGTTATCATTATCAGCAGAAGATGACGAAAGTTTTCTACTACAATAAAAGATAGAGGGGTAGCAGCTGGCAACTAATCGATATGTCAGTTGATCATTATTACCCCTTTCTATTACTACAGACCCAACTGAAGTATCCAGCGTTATGCAGATTCCAGTGCCGTGACAGGAGTCTCTGATCGTCTCATATTTTGGTCATGATGGTTGGCCGATGTTGGATCACATTAAGCAGCCTATTCGTAGTTATAGCCGCTTTTTGACAAATAATTTGACTATCTTTGCTCGAATTTGTTCTAACTATGTGTATCTTGAAGATGTACAGAACAATTTGTTATAGTACCTCTGTAGCTAGTTACTGAAAGTTTCTCACTTACAAAGGCTGCTGAAAATTTTAAAATGGCATTTAGCTCACTTCAGATCAAATTTAAGAATCGGACTCGAGCTTGGGAATGAATTATGTCTATCTTCCTGTCCACAAAAAGAAACTGTACCTGTCTGCGTTAAAATACTCAAATTCTGTCTAGAAAAGCACCACCGGCATTCTTTTGATAGCAGAAGCTTCTACACTCTTCACAGCGCAGAATCCGATAAATGTATTAAAAAATTATAGAGGTAATAGCTAGGTCAACTTCTACGTGTCTTTGACAAGAAGGATGGGTATATGGCAATATATGAACATCCGTCTCCCATACTTATACCAGGCAGCCAGTTTAAGCAGTCAAATGAGTGAATCTTGTAAGTTTACATGAACACTGTACGAGGGTGATGGCTGTGAGTGATACCTGTACATACACCTTTTCTACACCTACACGATTCATGCTTAGTACACTCAAATTAAGATCATGATTAAAATACACCTCATTATTCTTGTGTTTCTTATTTAACAACAACTATTTTTGTATCTGCATCCAGACAATGTAAGGGGACATGGCTGTGATTGATAACTCTAACTTGATTGTTTTTCTGTATTTGAATACATATAATGTTCATTTACATTTTATCTCATGGTTTTTGTACTTTTTACTTTAACATTTATAATACATCTCAAAAACGATGATTATAATAAGACAAATACATGAGAGGTCAATAACAATTCCATTTATATGTACAAGTACACCTCTTACAGTCTGATCATTCCAGTTCATTGAAGATCGTGCTACAACATACTTTATATCATGAATTCATACTTTTTTTAATGGTGACAGTAAGGATCACAAAAAATAATAACGATGAAGATGCAAATGTGGAAGATGTACTGAAAGGAGCTATAGAGTGCTGGCAAGAGCATTTGTGGATATACATTTGTTCTTGATAAACAGTATTCAGTGCATCATAATAAGTAAAATATCAGACTGTATAGATTATTAACATAGTACGAGTTTTATAAAGAGCATGACACACATTATGTTTATGCACAAGTTACAAGTGATACACACTCTACTTTGTGACAGTGGTACATAATCCTATATTAATCAGAGTTTATGCGCTTCATACAACTAATAAACTTTGTATCTGACTCCAATCCCGAATTTGAGATAGCACTAGCAAAGCTGTTGTGATCAGTACATTGTGCTGCTCATCGTCAGGGAGAACCACAATATCTATCACAAGCCAAGGCTTCAATCTCGGACATTGCCAGTATGTATTTCAAACATGTCTTGTTGGCTGAAGAGAGAGTCTGTTCTTACAAGATCACAAAAAAAAAATGGTTCAAATGGCTCTGAGCACTATGGGACTTAACATCTATGGTCATCAGTCCCCTAGAAATTAGAACTACTTAAACCTAACTAACCTAAGGACAGCACACAACACCCAGCCATCACGAGGCAGAGAAAATCCCTGACCCCGCCGGGAATCGAACCCGGGAACCCGGGCGTGGGAAGCGAGAACGCTACCGCACGACCACGAGATGCGGGCTACAAGATCACATTCTGAGCGTTTAGATAGCAACAGATATCTCTGTTTCCATGTTGTTTACTGTACCTCGATGAAACATGCACACGACACCACGTAAATCAATGTACCCGAATGGCTCTGTTCCACTACTGCAGATGATTCTGAAATTGGTCGCTAAGAGTGAATTTTTCAAGAAGTGTATTGTGGATTGTCATACAGAAAGAACAATTGTTCCTAAAGCTTCACAGCTTAGAGAGTACGACGGAATGATCGCTTTTCATGTATTCCGCAACCTAGTTTAATAATTTGGTGCAGTATATGCAGAATTATCTGCAAGGGAAAGAGGTCCAAGTTAGAGTGACGATGGCACAGAAACTCACATATAGGGTGATAAATTCTGTACCCATAGGAAGAGGGAAATAATGTACAAAAGGGAAGAACAAATGAAATGCTGTAACCTGATTTAAGAAAGCACGTATAGAATATTATATTGATGGCAAAGAGAAATAATAAACTGCGACAGAAAATCAAAGGCCTCGACTGTAAATGGAAATGGGGAGGGAAGGAAATGAAGTATCGGTACATTGGCGTATGCCATGCGAGCGAACGTCTTCGTAACAAATGTGAAATTGATTGTTAAAAATGATCCAAACCAGGAGCATATGTGCTATTGGGCCGCTTCACACGACCATAATATAAAGCAAAACATTCCAGTGTGCGGAACCGTATATGAGTTTAGCAGAAGCTTTGGAATGCACAGAAGGTGTTGTAGCCACCGTTAGGGTCACCCAAACTAGACAGGTCGCAAAAGATATACCACACAAAGTGAGACACACACCCCATTACTTCCAAGTATCTTCTTCTAGAAATGTACCTTCTTCATTCCTTCATAATATCACAGCTGTGTCAATGCTGCTTGTAGGTAATAACTGACGTATACGTTGCTATTTATATATCCTGGTAAGCTGAGTGAGTCCACGGAAGAGATGCCGAGAAAGCGAGAGACAGAAAAAGAGCATATATTCCAGTCTTATTCGCTCGGCTGGGGAATCCTTGGTTCCGAGGGACCATACAAGGTATGTAAGTAGACGTAAAACATTTAAGCTCAGTTTTCTTGGACACGGTTGAGAGGTGCGCTTTTTTACATACATATGCCGAAGTCCTAGTCGTGCCCTGCACAACAAGTCAATATGAATCAAATCGGTCACGGAAGGTGCGCCCGTATACCTTGTAAGTTAACTACGCCTGTTGGTATATACTAACCATTTGCGTGAACGTGTCCACACTTCAACACCCGACCTGCTGTCAAATGGAAAATAATCATAAATGGCGTGTTGTTATCACGTGTACCTGGAGATACTAGCCAATCTAGAAACACATTACTCCTAATAGTTCGCAAAAGACGTAAAAGCTAATGTAATGTTTCTCGGCAACTTATCCTCAGTCTTCAACACAATCAACTTAAGAAAAGAAAGTTTTGTGCAGTGCAGTGCAATGCAATGCCGTGCAGCTCTTCTAAGCACATCATGCTTCGGTCTCAACCATTGTGTTCCGCAAAGTTTAATTCGACAACACACGAAATCAGAAAATAAAATTCGTGAAGTGACGTTAATGGATTTACTATAAGATACAAAAGGGATAAACATTTATAATGCCTTAACTATTGCAATTATCCTTACAGAAATCATTTATACTAAGAGTACATTACTCTGGTGTGGTTGGTTACTGAAATGGTAAAGGAATACTGAATTTACAACTCTGAGTGCAAGCTATGTGACTAGATAATTTTGCTTGATCACGTCTTGACAAAGGAACTAGCCAATCCGAACCAGTAAAGGAAAATCCCGCTAAATCTTCCCCCTTTTAAAGCTCATCTTAAATTCCGCGCAAATAAGTAATGAGGTGACAACATAACCTGAAAATCTTCATACTTCACAAATCGGTCTTCACAAAACCGTAATTCCAGAAATTCTCATTCTCTTCATCTTCATCTCCATGTTCTGGTAGATATTTCCAGGTCTATTAGTAGCGTCACCAATACTCGACACTCATTTCTCACAAACTGTTGTTGGAAACGACAATGCTACTAACAAACAATTATCACTTCGCTTGCAGTCAGAACCACTGTGGTGTAACGTATCTTGTATTGAAGATTTCTGTTTGAAAAACATCCAGTGTAAAGATATGAAATATGTTGTATCAAATGATATTAGAGCTCTCATCACTTTCATTGAATAAACTAGAAACTTTACAGCTGACATAACGCGTCGTCTATGCGGTGGTCTCATGTAGTCTGCCCTGCAACACTCCTAGAAGGGAGACAACTTAGACAAGTTGGAGATTTTTCTATCATTTAGGTTGAGTGATTGCATGGTTTGCTGATATTAAACACATAATGGTTCAAATGGCTCTGAGCACGATGGGACTTAACTTCTGAGGTCATCAGTCCCCTAGAACTACTTAAACCTAACTAACCTATGGACATTACACACATCCATGCCCCAGGCAGGATTCGAACCTGCGACCATAGCGGTCGCGCGGTTCTAGACTGTAGCGCCTAGAACCGCTCGGCCACCACGGCTGGCAAACACATCATGGTGGAAACGGAAAGAACGGACTGTAACGTCGATTTGGTTTTCCGAATGTTAACAAAAATGTCTCCCGATGATCGGAACGAGAACTTTTCTTTGAACGGGAAGTACAACTGTGTGGAGGACATGGAAAATCGACGAAACTAAAACGATAGAATGATTGGCATGTGTACAATGCTCCCCAATCCTCAATACAGAAGGCCAGTTTTGGGCATGAGAAAGAATTTCAGGACTGATAAGAGATAGAGACACTCGAAGATTAGTATGTCCCATATCTAAGAGATCTGTCCCCACTCTGTCTGAGACCAAACGCTGTTGTGGAGGCGACAGAGACGGACTGGGGATGAGGAGGCAGAAGGAGGCAGACTCTCAGGCAACAGGACAATTGGAAGTTTCTCAAGCGAGTGTTTTATCCCCTCCGTTTGGATACTAAAATAGCATTCAGGAGAGTGGGGACACAGGCGACAGAGTAAGACATACTTCCATGCGAGGATGGGAACCAAATGAAAGCATACTGTTTTGTGTGTGACAAACACCTTGGTAGAGAAGGTTACATGAAACTGAAATTACCCCTGTGGATGAAAACTTCCATCCCAGTGAATTTAGAAATTAGGATAGGCAATCAAATATCGGTTCAGATAGTGATGTATCAAATGTTGTGCGAAGGAAAGAAATCTTAACCAGCAGGTAGTGGACGTTGACCGGGAGGCAGTGTTTGTACCATCAGTGATGGAAGATTTGCTTGGATTACAAATGATGTATGTTTCTTAAACCACTAGAAAGCAGTTGAACACATGGAAAACACCAGCACAAAATTACAGAAAATGAATGATTACCTAAAACGTTACCAGGAACGGGAAGCGCCCTGACACCACAAATCCATTGGAAATACGCTCATAGAGAGAGAAACTACGGAAAACTTAGCGTATAATTTTTTTTTCTTTTTAAGTCATCAGTCTTCTGATCGGTTTGATGCAACCCGCCACGAATTCCTCTCCTGTGCCGAACTTTTCCAGGTAGAAAAATTCTACCCACGTGATTTAATCTTTCTTTAGCACCGCATTCATTGTCAATTGCAACGTCAGAATTGCCTCTCTTATGCATTTACCTTTCCTAAAGCCAAACTGATCGTCATCTAATATATCCTCAAGTTCCTTTTCCATTCTTCTGTGTATTAATCTTATCAGTAACTGGGACGCATGAGCTGTTAAGCTGTTTGTGTGATAATTCTCACAGCTGTGAGTTCTTGCAGTTTTCTGAATTTTGTCGATGATATTTTTCCGAAAGTCAAATAGTATGACATCGCACTCATCTGCACATCAACGCGAATAGTCGTTTTGTTGCCAATTAAACCAATGATTTTAGAAATTCTGATGTAATGTTATATTTTATTTTAAGTCTTCCAAAGCTCTCTTATATCGTGACTGTAATCTGGATCCCCTTTCTCTTCTAAATCCACACCTGTTTCACGTTCTATCACATCAGACACTTATTCCCCCTCATGAAGGCCTTTATTGTGTTCATACCACCTATCCACTCTCTCCTCTGCGTTTAACAGTGGAATTTCTGTTGCACTCTTAATGTTACTAGCCTTGCTTTTATTTTCTCCGAAGTTCGTTTTGCCTTTTCTATGTGTTGAGTCAGTTCTTCCAACAATCATATCTTTTCCGATTTGTTTACTTTTTTTATGCAGCCAATACGTCTTAGCTTCCCTGAACTTCCTGTTTATTTCATTCCTCTGCGATTTGTATTTCTGTATTCCTGAACTTCCTTTGAACATTTTTGTACTTCCTTCTTTCATCGACCAACTGAAGTATTTCTTCTGTTCCTATGGATTTTTCGTTGCTACCTTCTCTGTACTTATGTATCTCTTTCCAACTTACATGGTTACCCTTTTTAGAGATGTCCATTCATCTTGAACTGTGCTCCCTACTGAGCTATTCCTCGTTGTTGTATCTACAAATTTAGAGCACTTCAAGCATGTTCGCCATTCCTTAGTACTTCCTTATCCCACTACTTTGCATACTGATTCTTCCTAACTAATCTCTCAAACTTCAAACTACTCTTCACCACTACTAAATTGTGATCTGAGTTCTAATCTTCTCCTGTATAAGCCTTATAATCCAGTACCTAATATCTGAATTTCTGTATGGCCATGATGTAATCTAACGGAAATCTTCCTGCAACATCCGGCTTTTTCGAATTATACCACATCATCTTGTGATTTTCGGACAGAGTTTTCGCTATTAACAACTGAAATTTATTCTAGAACTCATTTAGTCTTTGTCCTCTCCCATTCATTGTCCCAAGCCATTATTCTCCCATAAAATTTTCTTCTCCTCCTTCCCCTAGAACTGCATTCCAGTCCACCATGATTAATAGACTTTCATCTCTTTTTACATGCTGCATTACCTCCGGAAAATCCTCATATACTTTATCTACCTCTTCATCTTTAGCCTGTGACGTTAGCATGTATATCTGTACTAACGTTGTCGGTGTTAGTTTGCTGTCGATTCTGATAGGGACAACCCTATCACTGAATTCACAGTAACTCCCTCTCTGCCCTACCTTCCTATTCATAATGAATGCCACTCCCGTTATACATTTTTCTTCTGCTGTTGATATTACACTATACTCATCCGACCAAAAATCCTTGTGTTCTTCTCATTTCACTTTACTGAGCCCTACTGTTTGTAGATTGAGTGTTTGCATTTCCCTTTTGAGATTTTATGGCTTCCCTACCACGTTCAGACTTCCGACATTCCACACCCCGACTCGTATAACGTTATCCTTTCGCTGATTATTTAGTCTTTTTCTCCCCATTGGCAGTCCCCACCTGGAGATACGAATGAAGACTTTTTCTGTATCTTTTGCCAATGGGAGATTTTCGTGATACTTTTTCAATTACAAGGCACATGTCCTGTGGATACCTGTTATATGTCTTTAGCATCTTCATACCTTTGATCATTGCCGATTCTTCCGCTTCTATATGCAAAGACAAGAGAGTGCCCTGATCCTCTCTGCTACTCCATCCTCTTTGAGGAGGCCGTTGGCTGAATGAGGGTGATTCTTATGCCAGAAGTCTTGGGACGCCATTGATAATTATTAATCAAAATTTAAGTAGTGGCGGGGTTCGAGTCCGGTATCGATGACGATTTAATTACTAATCAAAGACACCTACCCCTACATCTCTAGTTATCAGTGAATGCAAATGGGGAAAACGTTATCTTTTCTCATACCTTGCCAACAGATGTGAAATGTATCTATCTCTAATTAGTTAGTTAGTTACATGTTCCATAGACCATTAGAAATATTCTATTTTCTAAATGATGTAGAAAATATCAGTAGACGTTGTATGTAAACATGATTAGTGTTGACACTATTCAACACATGATTATTTTTAGTCTTTTTTAATGCAGATTAACTACATTTTAGTTTTATTTATGTATTTTACTTATTTATTTATTAACTGTCCTCCTATGTGCCAGTTTTAAGTAGAAATTCGTCAGTGGAAGAGAAGGAATTGTCCAAGAGAATGATTTCCAGTCAGACATTTATGTAACTGGAGAAATGATAAAAAAAATTGTTGCTACTCATTTAACTCCTTTCTGAGCCACTGACAGCTTCAACAATTTCAATGGATTGTCTGACGCGCATCATTAGTAAATGTAAGTATTGTGACCATTCAATTAAAATGCCTAACCCCTTGAAGAGGTGTTTACATGACGCCTGTTCGTGAACACCATACATTATTGTTACTTCTCACTTTTTGGTAATGAGTGCTGTCTTTTAAGTGATGAGTTACACCAGGAAATTATTCTGCATGAGATTATTGAGAGGAAATATGCAGAATACTTCAGGAGGTGAATACGTTTGTTTCCAAGATTAGCAATTATACGAAGTGCAAAAGCAGCAGTACTTAATTGTATGAGAAGCTCAGTATTATGCTACTTCTAGTTCAAGTTTTCATTAGTAAACACGCCGAAAAATTTGGAGCTTTCTGCCCTACTCACTTGCTACATCAGTTGACGGTAGGACTTTATAAATGTAAAGAGCTGCACGTAGACTGTTTTTTTTTTTTTAATTAGGGAGGGTCGATTTTCAGAAAATCACTTAATAATTATTTCGAAAATACAATTTACCAACTCTTCTGTTACTTTCTGTCTAATGCAATTTATTATAACACTATCAGCGTTTGCGAAAGGCACGCATTTCACCTGTTGAATGTTAAGTGGAAGGTCGTTCACATATATATGGGATAGGAGTGGACCCAAAATAGAAACCTGTGGAAATCGCTCCATGATCTTTTCTTAAAATCAACGCACTTTTCTGTCTTTTCGGCCTCGTCTGAATTATTCAGCAAACCTGCTGCAGTCTGTCAGGTATAGTTTAAACCAGGTGCGTGTAGAACCATCAGTTCTATAAAACTCAAGCTTTTTAAAAAGAGTTGCGTGTCTACAACGCCTTTAAAAGATCACAAAGATACCAGAGGGCGATATTATTTAAGGCTTATGCAATCTGGTGAGTGAACGTTTAAATATCATTGTCAGTCGAGCAGCCCTTCTGGAATCCAAACTGTGTTGTGCTAACTACCAGCTACTGTTACTACCACTAGCCTAGAAATTACCTGACAGCATCCAATAATTTTATTAATCCAAAGCCATTACAAGAAGTAAGAACGACTTCAAACGCCTCTCTGATTTGACTGACTCAAGTAATCTTAAGCGAAAGCGACATAAACGCGACATAACACGGCGAAATTCCGTTTTCTCATGAATTATAGGAAAACCCGCTTAACCGATGCGGCACCTTTACCACCAGCAACCGCAAACCACCCAGAGCTCGCTTCGCACTGTTCGTCAAAGCCCCTACCCCTCCCGCCCGTCACTGTTCCTGCAGCAAATGAGGAGATCATTCCGTCTTTCGTGTAGATGGACGGAAGCAAAACGCGTAAAATTTGAAAATGAGAAACCCTGTCCATTCTATCGTAATATTCTTACACTCGCCTGAAACCATGCCCTATTCTGTGCTCTGTGCCAGCATTCTCTCGAGAGTACTACTCACATATCCAAAGGAAGGGGGAAAACGCTCGTCTGGTTTTAAGAACGTCCGATCGTCGCGTGGCTTAACATTATTTCCGGCGGTCTCTCCCAGGCCCTGGCCATTTCTGTCACCTCCACAACGCCTCTTGGTCTCTGGTAGAGAGACAAGGTGTGACGGATTTCAAACACTTTCATCATGGCCCGTTTAAGCAACGCGTTTTTCTAGCCGTTTTCTCTCTCATGTCTCTCATGCTCTCCTCTATTGAAAGGTGGAGAGCAGATTATGTAAAATTTTAGACGTCCCCGCTTTCCAATTATGTCATGCAGTTTCAGCCCTTTTTCCACATTCAAAATAACTTGCTCTTTCAGAGGATTGGGAAAAGTTTTCGCTAACATTTAAAAAGCTAAATCGATGTTCCTGTCCGTTGTGTAATTTTCGTTGTTCTGCCACGATGTTGCGTTAATTCTCGACTAGTCATTCAATCACACAACATGAGTAGCTTTTGGGTGCCACTGCCATGATGAACAAATGACACATTTCGTCAATATACTCTAATGTTTAGAAAAAACAGAACATCTTGAAAGAGTAGAAAAAGGACGTTCATATTCACAGGACATGTACATTAGCGTGTTCTGCAGAAATGTTTAACATTTGAAACACGTCGGCCAGCTGTTCAAGGTCAACATCAGTATCATGGCGCACAACCACCTACTGGTAAAATTTGCCTGCCGCTCTCGTTATCGTTATAAACCGCAGGTAAGGGATCAGTCTGACTCGAGCAGACGTGCAGGATGCTTCGCAGACGCATGTACGAACCGTACTGTCAAATCAGTGAGTTTGAAAGAGGACGCATTATTGGCTTGACAGAATGTGATGCATCCGTCCTGCAAATTGCTGCTCGCGTGGGACGAAGTGTTTCGGTAGGGCAACGGGTGTGCGCAGAATGGTTCACGACGAGATGGGTTAGGTCGCACCACCGAGACCGTCCCCCCCAAAAGATCGGCACCTCACCCGAATTGCATTGCGGGACAGATCTGCGTTCTCCTCGGCTCTGAGCAAGAGTGGAACAGTGGAACACATTCTACACTATCAGGGGCGACAGTCCGTCGTTGTTTATTACGGCATGGGTTACGTGCGCGTTGTCCTCTTCTCCACCTTCTTTTGACGAATGTGCAGAAATGTGCTAGACGGAAGTGGTGTATGGAACGACGTCGCCGCGGACAGGAATGCAATCAAATAGTGTTTTCGGACAAATCCTGGTTTTGTTTGTTTGGGTATGATGAGCGCTTTTCGGTTCGCCGCTGACAAGAAGGGCGGCATCGCAAGTGACCACAATTTCAAACCATATCAGCCCAACCTCAAGGCCTTATGGTGCGAGATGCTATTCTGCACAACTACAAATTACAGTTGGTGCGTATTCAGAGCACTGAGACCTGTATGACCTACGTGAATTACATCCTGTGACCTGTAACCGTACTCTATCTGGACAACACCCCAGACGCAATTTTTCAACAAGTCTATGCACGAAAACATGTCTCTATACGAACACGTGCCTTCTTGGTGTCACAGAATGTCAACCTTTTGCCCTGGCCATTCCGATCACTATTTGCGGGATTTGGCGAAACGAAAGGTGCAGCGCTCTGACCCAATGCCAGCCACCACAGATGAAGTTTGGAACCAGGTGTCTGCAGCATGATTGGCTATACCACCCGGCCACCAGATTCATCTGATCTCAGTGTTAGTGAGATATTGTGGTCTATTTTGGAAGGAAGTGTGAATGATCACTATTCACCTTCACCATCGTTACCTGAATTTGTTAATATGGTATAAAACTCCCTTGAAAACTATTTGCAGGCTGTAACTATTCATTCCGAGGCTCTGGAAGCTGTTTTGAATACCAACGGTTTTCCTATGCAGCAATAGGCTTGATAAGGTGTTCCGATTACGATGCTTCCATAAATTTATCCACCCACTATGCCAGTCTTAACGCGTTTGCTTTCATTTCGAACAACAGTGCAGAGGTTTGTGGGACGTTTCTCCTGATCTAAAGAGACTGCTTACACTAGGCTTGGAGTATTGCTGTTACCTGTGGGATCCATATCAGATACAACTGACAAAGGATATCGAGAAAGTCCAAAGAAGGGCAGACCGTTTTGTACTATTGCGAATTTTGGGAAAGACTGACATGGATACAGGTATTGATGTGGCCGTCATTAAATAAAAGCGGTTTTTGCTCCACCTGGAACATCTCAAGATATTTAAACTACCCAATTAATCCTCAGAGTGTGAAAATATTTTGTAGGTGCACAGATCCTAATGGAGAAGTGCCCTTAAACTTAAAATAATAGAAATAAGATTAAGTTTCTTTCCGCGCTCTGTTCAACAGTGGAACCGTAGGAAATTAGATTGAAGGCGTTTTAACGAACACTCTCACAGGCACTTAATCGTGAACTGTAGAGTAATCCTACAGTTTTAGGTGGTGGGGAAGTGGTTTGCAGCGCTGTTATCTTGTTACTGTTCGGTTAATGTCCTCTTCGAAGGCTCATTCCAGTGCCACAGACAAATTAATACTGTTCCGTTGAGATTACTTCTGTAATCAGTTATTGTCATAACTCGGCATTTATAAGACAGCGTACTTCTGAATATTCACAATATTGTTCGCTATCACGTCAACACGATTAGTCACTCTAGTTGGTTTCTGCGGTGGTCTGCCATAGTTGCCTCATCTTGTGTGCGCACCAGACAGCATTTATAATCTTGTCATCAGACTTTCATCAAGCTTGATTTTAAGGAAGAACAGTACAAAGCATTAACTTGAAAATGACAGACCAGTACAATAACCGTTTTTATATGCGCTTATCTAATTACATATCAAAAACGAAAAGAGATATGTTCTATCTATAGTGCGCATTTACACTGGGTAGTGGTGTTGGCAGTGTGTAATTCTCGTTACTGGCGTTGTGGTTCTATTTCACACATGAGGTGCATATCAGGAGTGATCCGTTGGCTAGGAGCGTTATCCCTGCGATTTCCAGACGTACGCTATATTTAATTATTTGGCGTTTCTAACTTTGCGTGGAGACAAAAGGACATATTGCTTATAGGGTTCCTCCTCTCGGGTGAGTGCACCCAACCATGTTAGTAAGCAACCGGAAAGTTGCTACTCGCGTACCACATCACAAGCAATAGATTCGCTGTTTTATCGTTTATTCAAACTTAATATTCGGTGTGTACGCTTTAAAAAGCAAAATATTAATCACGCCTAACGTGTGGTATATTTTCCCAAGCGCTATGAAAGTACACCGAAGCGGGGATGAATTCCTATTAATGTTCTTTGTGGGTCTGTGAACTCGAAGCGTAAGCCTAAATTTATTAAATTGTACTTTTCTAATAACCAGCGTAAATTTACGGTTGCTACGTCGCACACGAACGAGAGAGCCGGAGTAATGGTTAAAACGTTGGACTGCCTTTGATGGGGACGGCAGCAGAAAAATTACCTTCCTTCCATGCCATTATTTCACCGCAGATCGCTTAATAAGTGCACAAAAATATTTCTTTTTGATTAAAGCCAGAATATTACGGTGCCATAAAGCTTCTAGTTGTCTTTTGTAAAACTTTTTTGGATTCGTCAGTTTCTGAGTGATACGATGCGGACCACCATCAATAGCTCCCCTGATCTACCCTCTCCACCTCAGAGCTGCACTTGCACCGTACGTCCTCTGTTATTCCTGTCCCTGTGGTCTCGTCTACAAAACCCTCTGTCCTATCGCCCTGTCCCTTTTTCTTGTCAGTGTTTTCCATTTCGTACTCTCTCAGTCGGCTCTGCGGATAACCTCCTCATTCCTTACTTTATCAGTCCACCAGATTTTCAATATTCTACTCAAATACCACACCCAAAAATCAAATTCTCTTTTGTTCCATCCTCCCCACTGTCCATGATTCACTACCATACAGTGCTGTGCTCCAAACGCACAATTTTCTTCCAAGGTATTGGAATCTCTTAACTTCGTCTACCTTCGCATCACTAGTTTCGTTTTTGAGATTCTCGCTATTCTCATTTCTGCTACTTCCCATTACATTTGTCTTTACGGTTTACCCACAGTCCACATTCCGTACTCATTACACTGTTCATTTCCTTGAAAAGATCCTGTAATTCTTCTCCAAATTCACTCAACATACCAATGTCAACAACGAATCCTCTGAGTAACGTCCTTTCACCGTAAAATTTAATCCTATTTTTAAACCTCCCTTTTTATTTCTGTCAAAGAGTCTTGGATGTGTTGATTAGGCGGTTCTTGTACATAATGTAAATTAACCGTCTTTCCTCATTACTTACTTCTATTTTTCTTAGAATTTCGAACAACTTGCACCATTTTACATCGCCGAAAGCTTTTCCAAGGTCACAGATCTTGTCGAACTGTCCTAATTTCTCTTCAGTCGTGGCTGCATTATGAAGTGCTTCGTGAGAACTGCGTCTCTGGAGCCTTTACCTTTCCTAAAGAAAAACTGACCATCGTCTAACAGATCCTGAACTTTCGTTTCCATTCTTCTGCACATTGTTTTTGTCAGCGGCTTGGACGCATGAGCCGTTGAACTGATTTCGCGACATTTCTCTGGTCTTGTGCCTTCGGTACTGTGTGGATGATAGATGTCTGGCGGTACGTCGCCGGTCTGATGAGTCTACACATCAACTTGAATAGTCGTTTCGGTGCCATCCCCCCTTCCCCCTCGCAAAAAATTGGTATTAAAAATTTCGAAATAATGTTATGTTGTACCAGATTTTCAGAGCTATTTTAAATGTTGACTCTAATACCGGATTCCGCAGCCTTCCACATTCTCTCAAATTTCTCCTTCTATTACATCATCAGACATACCCTTTCTCTCATACAGGTCGGCAGTGTACTCTTTTCATCTATCCACTGCGTACAATGGTGGAATTCCCATTGCCCTTTTGGTATTTACCTCACCGAACGTTGACCTGACTCTCTTATAGCATAAGTAACTCCTCCTCGTGATCATTTCTTTTTCGATTTCTTCACGTCTTCTCTGCAGCCAATTCGTGATGACTGTCATGCACTTCCTACATATTGCATTCCTAAGAGGTTTTGTACTACTGTGTTCCTAACTTTCTCTGAAAATTTTGTATGTCCTCCTTTCGTCGATCAATTCAGGTATTTCTTCGGTTACCCAATGTTCTTCACTATCTATTTCCTGCGGCCTGTGTTCGTGTGTACAACTTCTGTGATTGCGTGTTTCCCCTACAACCGCACTCTATCTCCCATAATTATTTTATTTTCATCCCCCCTTAAATAGTAAGTTTCCCTTTCAGTATCCTCATCGAGCGTTTCTATATCTTCATCTACTTTCTCCGACGATGGCATATATGCCCGAACTATCGTTGCTGGCGTTGACTGCTGTCTAATCATATTATTAAACAGTTCATACTATCTCCTCGTCTACCCTTCTTTGCTATTCATGACGAATCCCATTCCCGTTATAAAATTTCTGCTTCTATCGATATTACCCTACACCTTTTGACCATAAATCCCTGTCGTCTTCCATTTCACTTCAGTAACCTCCACTGTATCGACGTAGAGCCTTTTTAATTTCATTTTCATATATTTTAGTTTTCTACGACTTTCAGACTTCTGACATTCTTTCGTTGGTTAGTCCATTTTTTCTCGATCACCTACCACTCGGCAGTCCCTTCCAGGAGCTCCGAGAGGTGAACTAATCCGGAATCTTTTCCCGATTGAGAGATCATCATTATACTTTTTAACTACAGGCCACACGTTTGTGGATTATGTGTCTTTGATGCAATGGTGTCCATTGGATTCTGCATCTTCATGTCGTTAATTACTACTGATTCAACCGCCTTTTAAAGACAATTTACAACTCCAAGAGAAAGAGAGTGCCCTGATGTTTTGTGTCCTCGCCTCCACCCTTTTCGACAATGGCGTTGGCAGAGCGAGGATGACTTCTTGTGCCCGCAGTCTTAGACTGCCATTGGTGATTATTTTTATTCTCAATTTAAGCATTGGCGTGGTTAGAATCCGCGACGTAAGACATTTTGATTACTAGTAAGTGACATTAACCCTTTAATATGGATGCGAAGTAACACCGTTAATGAGACACTAAGTTATCGAACAAGTTAAATGATGAATTCTGAAACGAATGCGCCTTAATACGTAGCTCATCTTACGAATATCTGAAGGTGAGATGCAAATAACCAATTTGAAACGATAAGTATACATGTGACGTTCTTCTCATTCACCCTATTATAACAATTGAATTAAGTTAGTAAGTAAGTATCATGTTGCGTGGATAACTCACAAGATAAACTGCAATCATGTGGAACAAGATATTTTATATCTACGTCACATATTATTTTGTAACTATGGCCTTACGCTGATTACATACAGTTTTTTTCTACATTTAAGAACGTTGAGCCCACACACCAGCTTTTACAGATTAAAAGAATAGAAGTTCTTTTAGGGAACAGAAGGAGTTCGCAGGAGGAACATTTTCTGTTTGTCTTCAAATTTTACTTTTCTCTTTATCAGGCATCTTGTATCACTGGCTAACTGATCAAAAATTTTGGTTGCAGCAATGTGCACCCCTTCTTGTGTTAAGGAGGGCATAATGTTGAACAACGAATCCCATTTTTCGTTCTGGTATTCTAATGATGCGCATCTCCGTTTCTTTTGAACTCTAGTGGATTACTTACAACGAACTTGAAGAGCGAATGAATATACTATGAATCAGTATTCAGACTGTCTAACTCCTTAAACAGATGTCTTTGAGATGATCGTAAGTGAGCAACACAAATTACACCTACCCAAGTGCGTTATTGCTTGTGGGATTACTGCATGAAGAAACGCAAAATATGTCAATTTTCTTATTTCTCTTCAAGATCTGCCATAATTCCAAGGGCATATGTAGCTGAACTAAGTTGTTGCAGGATCTTCGAGACATGTTTTTCCAGTTATAATCGTCACCTAAGTATTTAGAAGTTCCTCAGTATTTATTATTGCCTCGCCAACATTAGCACTTATCATTTCTGTAGTTCCCCTAGAAATGCAGAACTAATTATGTTACTTCTTTTTAAAATTAAGAACCACACCATTCATAGAATACCAGTCAACAATTCTTTTGAGAACACTCTTTACGACTGCTTCTGTTGCTGTATGTATCCTTGGATCGATAGAAGTGCCAGCATCATCCCCAAGAGAAACTGATTCTACTTGTGGCATATTGGACAAAAGATCGTTTAAATAATATGGACCTCATATTGAGCTCAACAACGCGATTATTTTTCCGTCAGAAGAGTCTCCTCTGATCGTATTGGTTCCTAAGTAGAAATTTCCACATTCTTTAATTTACATACATTATGAGTTGGTTGATGTGCCATAAATCCTATAAAAACACCGTTTATGAATGAGAATATTGTGACTGACACAGTCAAATGCCTTAGGCTTAGTCGCAGAAAATAATAAGCAATTCTATTTTATTATTTAATCCTTGAAAAATGTGGTGACTGGACCCATAAATAGGATTCTCGATAGAGCAACCCTTCTCAAATCAAATCCATGATTAACTGATGTTATTGTTGCTCAGGTGGGACACCTTTCTATCCTATATCACTTTCCCAAAAAATTTGGAACAACGGATCAATAGCTATTGATTTCTTTGCTATCTATAATTATCTTAATTGAAGGAAAGAGCTTGCGATACATCCATATGATGAATTTTATGTAGATGTTTTTTCAGCTTACTACTATGAGTTTTTTTCTTCAGACTAAATATAAAGTAAGTGCCATGTAGACGTCCGCAATAAAACGCAACCCATAGAGGGCTGCTAAGTTTTCCGCTGATTTATGTTGTAGTCCTTATTGCCTCGACTTCAGAAAACAGCATCACATTACCGGTGCCAGTACCGTAACTAACTACGGGTGAAAAAGCCATAAATTTGGATCATTAATCCAGACTCATGTTTCGTCCTGTTTCTCGGCAAGAGGGGCTCTCCTTTTGCTTTCAGCTAATACGTCGACATTATAATCAGTCACTAATCTGCTACGCACCGTTACAGGTTTCTTTAGTAATATATGTATAGAGTAGTGTTCAATCTTGTTTCTCGAAGCGTTGTTGTACTAATTTGTATTTATTTACAATATCGATAAGCAAATAACATTTTCTGAACCTCATAATCTGTAGGCAACATATGTTTCTTTTATGCAGTCATCTCCTACGGCCGCAGAGCTATTTTCATTATAAACTCTTGGGAAAACAACGCAACAATTAACACTGGTTGAGCATATATAAACAATATATTATCTGTAAGTAGGTTCACAGTGGAAGAAAAGTTTTAAAGTAGCATAAGTGTGCCACACTAGCTCCTGTTATACGTAATTAGGATTGGAATGTCCCTTCATTTTGTCTTTGCTCTGCTACACAGTTCCGTCTATCAAGCCATTTTCAAATGCCTGGTATAACAATCAGCGGACGTTTTTTCTGAGCCAAAAGTAACAGTTTCTCTTCAAGTATTGACGGATTTACGTAGCTTATTTTAAAGTCTTTGGATACTGTGTACTCACAATAAGTAAACTTTTTTTATATCTTATCCGCCCTGATGTTGCATTTTTTTCGCCGACGGTGTAAACTCTACAGCAATACAATGCACAGGTGTAAGTAAACCTATTGGCAATACGTTTGTAAATAGTCCCTGAACCTAATTTATCGAAAAACGTACGAAATTTTGCAGATAAAATTTCCAGCAATAGTAGTGGTATTTATCACAGTGACAGTTCGCAAAGTGTGCAAGGAGCAACGAGTGTTTGCACCGGGCGTTTATGCAAACGCAGCTGGCGCAATTTTATACAGCACAAAGGTTTCTGCGTTGCTTGTAACAAACGGGACCACGTGGCAGTCCTCTGTCCACGCCGCCCAAGGCCGTGTGAAACAGAGAGTAGGTAGCGTGGCGTGGGTGGCAGTACGCTGCACTGCATTCCGTCGCACCTGCGCCATACCCCAACACCAGAACTCCTCTCAGACTTATGATCTCGCTGGATATCAACAACATGGACATAGATTTTTAAGCGGACAATGGAGCTTTCGTATCGACAAGTAATGGCGCCGTCAGCTGATAACCTTCGAAGACAAAGTTGTTTGGTAACGTCCAACGTAACAACTGCTTAACAGAACGAACTCACAGTCGACGTAGCCTACAACATCTAAGCTGACCAATAATTATTTTTTAGTATTTTCATCGGTACCAGCCAACAGTTTTGGTGTGGACACAAATGTCATATTCAGTCTTACAGATCTGAGAACCCTTTAACACCACGTCTTATAACCTTGTACTGAGACGAATCGAAAAATTCATGAAAGAAATGGTCTGATGTCTTTAAAATAACGTTGTTTATGCACAAGACTTTGAGCGCAGATTTTCTACGTAGTTCCGAGTTAGTGCGACGCCTTCAGCTATGAGACTAGCAGGTAAAGTAAAATTCGAAAACTGAGATGTTAAGATATTATGACGCAGATACCATCTACCCCGTTAAAGGCTCTCTCTGCTGTAATTAAAAATCCGACTGACATTATTAGGATTTGTCACGATTTTAAAACATCTAGCAGTGCTCAGCCTAATGTTGATGTTTATCTGATGACACATTCAGAATATGAACTTGATATGTTATCAGAAAATAAGTTCTATTTAACTAACATATACAGTTACCTCACAGTAAGAATAAAGGAGCTTCATGGTAATAAATACTACTCCCACTACAACGCTATAATTATTAATCTTCTGGACATTCAAGAGCGCCTGATAATGTTTTAAAAATATTAAGAACAGGTCACACACAGGGTACAGCATGCTACAGACGACGTAGTATTGCTTCTACTACCGAGCCGCATCTAGCAATTTCAAACTTCCAATTAAAAAATTTTTTTGAGTCATCATTTTCCTGAGTGGTTCGATGCGGACCGCAACGGCTCACTAAATCCTGTCCTATGCCAACCATTTCATCTCAGAGTAGCAATTGCACTCTATATCCTCAATTAATTGCTCTATATATTCCAGTCTCTGTATTCCTCTACAGTTTTTGAACTCTGCAGCTACCTCTGGTACGAATGAAGTTAATCTCTGATGTATAACAGTTAATCTCTGATGTCTAACAGATATCCTGTCACCCTGTGCCTTCCTCACGTCGTGACTTTCCATTGTTATATTACTTTCCTCTCCGAATCTGCGGAGAACCTCCTCATTCCGTACCATATCAGTCCACCTAACTTTCAGCATTCTTCTGTAGCATTGCATCTTAAATGCTTCGAGTCCCTTCAGTTCCGGTTTTGCCACAAACCATTTTTCAGTACCATCATAGGTTTATTTCAAACGCACATTTTCAGAAATTTCCTCTTCAAATTTTATGGCCTATATTTCTTATTAGCAGGCATCTCTTAATCAGAATGCGCTTCTTGCCAGTCGTAGCCTGCCATTTCTGACTTCTAGATTCTCGGTATCTTGTTTCTTGAACTTCTCATTACTTTCGTCTGCTTCGATTTGCTTTCAGTCAATTTTCTGTACTCAATTACAATGTTCACACAATTCAACAGATCTTGTAAATTTTCTCCACTTTCTCTGACAGTAGCAATGTCTCCAGTCAGTCTTATTACTGTTATCATTTTACCATGAATATTAATCCCACACTAGATCCTCTCTTTCATTTCCGTCATGGCTTTTTCGGTGGATAGATTGAACACTAGAGACGAAAAGCGCCATACCTCTCTTACACCTTTTTGAATCCGAGGACTTTGTTCTATGTGTTCCAGTATGGTTGTTCCCTCTTGGGTCTTGGCCATCCAATACCGGTCTTTCCCTATAGCCTACCCCTATTTCTTTCAGACTTTCGAAGATCTTTCATCATTTTATATTGTCGTCACTTTTTCCAACTCGACAGACCTTACCAATTTCCATTGATTAACCTTCAGCCTTGCTTCCATTATCAAGCACAGTTTCAGACCGGCATCTTTGATGCCTATTTGTTTTGCTAAATGGCAAACTGATCGTCATCTAACGCCATGTATCCATTGAGTTCGTCAGCTGCGTGTGTGCACGTGTCAGCACGTGCGCGGCAAGTCCGCACATGTCAGCACGTGAGCGGCAAGTCCGCACGTGTTAGCACTTGGCAGCCGCCCTCAGTCGATACGCGACGTCATTGCGCGGCGTGTATTCACTGGTGATTGCTGGACTAATACGATACGTGCAGCGGCTGCCTTTATACTGAAGACCAATATCGTAAACAGGAAGTTCAAATGAAAAGTGCATAAGTGTGTGACAAAATGACATCGCATAAGAATTCAGTATGGGAACAGACGTATGGAAACCTAACTTTCGAAGTGGTGGAAGATACAATTAAAAATTTAAATCGTTTGTCGTCAAATGATTTCGAACAATTAAACGCGATGATGGAGCCAAAAGTAAGATAAATGAACACCCGGTTTCGAGAAGGGATTACTATGAGGGAGAGGTTTTCAGTTACTTCGAGATTTTTAGCCACAGGATACTCCTATGCAAGTTTGGAATAATTTTCCCGTATCGGGAAATAAAGTATATCAAAAATTGTACCTGCGATTTGTGATACCATCATCGAGGCTCCGAATGAATATACACGGCGAGCATTAATAAAACCGACAAGCTGCGGGGACAGACTCCTGACTGCAAATGGAGGAAAAGAGGTGGTATGGACATTTGTCCGGAAATGGATGGTGTGCATGCAACGACAACAAATCGTCGCGGAACACATTATAGAGCTGCATCGCATCTAGGTCCCAACATATGTTCGATTGGCCTCTATGGGATACTATCGGTTGTCATGCTGGATACGCTTAATCTTACTTTGGTTTACAACATGTTGAAGGGCCACTTGCTTGTACTAGGATACGTCTCAGGATCCTGTAGAAACCGGCCTTCCAGATCTTGCGTACGGCAAATCCACGACCTCCATGTACGTCCGTCTATGTGAAATGTCCCATGATCACACAAACGCCGAATAAGAGCTTAAAATGTTGTGAGTGATGTCTGTGAGGCTACTTGTTTTGTTATAACCTTGCTGCGTCTGGGCCGTTTCCACTTGCCTGGGTGTACACAAACACCATCTCGGCTTGTTCTCGACATGAATACGAGACCATTCTGCTGCTTACAGTAAGCTTCTCCAGTCATACAGCCAGCAACACACAAGGAACCCACGACACGTGTCCACAGGAGAACTGTCATCCGTCAACGCCACCTGCAACAGCAACGATGCGCTTCCCAACACAGTTCATAAGACCACTTTTTCTCCTCTTCCTTTCGTCGCTGCAGTATGTCGGTTTATTAATGTTCACGCTGTATAAAGATAAGTGAAATAAAACATTCTAACTACAAAACGAAATACAAATGAAATTCTTATTGGGCCCTTTTACGCAGATTACTTAAACGATTATCCAGGTATCTGTAGAAGGATTGTGGATAAGAAAGTAGTTTTTCCTTTGTTGTCGAGCACGTAGTTAGTAGCAGAAACACGAAGAACGAGGGTTACTACGTGTTTTCTCCCGTGTAATTAATTGTACGAATATTTTCTATATCAGCATCAAAATCTACGTACTTAAACGCATACTTCACTTGTCCGAAGGCACGTGGATTGTTTTTCCCCAGGTAATTGATAGTACTTTGACAATATGAAAAATAGGGGTCTGTGGGTGCCGTTGCACTCGATATCAAGGTATCGAATTCTTCCACTATCTTCGACTTCGTTGTATGGCTGCTGCGTTGACCGACATGTGAGATTTGAGACGGCTCTTGGGTTGAGGTGCTTCTGGTGACCTTGGAGCAGTCACTCCTTCAGTTGCAGTACGCTCATTCTTTACTCCAACGAAAATCGTTGATAGCTGTGTGACGTTTCATATTCCTAAAAATAAAAACCTACAGAGCTACATTTAAATTTTTTGTTACAGATTCCGAGTGCAGAACAAGAGGGACAAGAACGGTTAAGTACTGCACTGCACTTTGAGAAGAGGTGTAATTTTTCACATGCTGTAGGTGCTGTGGACTTTTAAACACATCATGTTTCAAGTACCAACGAATTCAGGTACCGAATACTATAGCTACAAGTATTTTTTCAGCATTGTCTGCTTTGCTCTAGTGAAGGTAGTGGATGAGCACTATAGATTTCTTATGTGGACATTGGCTTTCAGTGCAGGGTAGCTGATGGCGGTATCTTCAAAAAAATATTCAACTGTACTGCAGGTACCACATGCAACTGAAGTTCCTTACTTCTACTTGGGTGACAGAGCATTCGCATTAAATGAATATACATACCATGAAAACATTTGAAGTAAACCCTGATGTAGGTTCCATTGAAAGAGTATTCAGTTATATTTTGTCAGGAGCACGCAGAGTGGTGGAAAATGCGTTTGGTGTTCTAATGCCGTTGCCAGAATCTTAACCCTAGTAGAGCACACATCTGAAATTGCCACATGAAGTGTACTCCAAGATCACAGTGACTCTCAATTATTTTCTGGAGAAATTTTCAGAAAACCGGTTTTTTTAAATGATGTTGGATTCTCATGCAGTAAGCTCATTATCTGTTACTTTCTTCACGTACTTCTTCAATCAATATATCAATAAATTTAAAACTCTAATCGAAGTACTAACTGTCACTAAATGTTTCAGTGCAGGAACCCTAAAGTGATCCGGTTCTAAAAACTTTATTTGAAGCTTATTTAGGTGAGGATGTCATTTGTTTAATGCACTGCACATATTACAAGAATATTTTGGGGTGTTCTCAATTATTCATAAATCTGTCGATCCACTATTTCTACACTCTTGGAATATAGACGACAAAGTTATCAGCAGTTAGCAGGCTTGAACTATTACGGACACCTGTGTTCCAACAATAACCATTCTTACAGTCGGCGACTGTATTTCTTTCATCGCTGTCTGCAGATTCGGTAGAATGGTCAGTTTTACCATAACTGCTGCAGGAGCACCAGCTTCCGAGTCACTTCCACCACTAAAATCACTTACTGTCACTTTCACAATTGAGCTCTTTTAACAACTATTCCCGCATCGCTCGTCCGTTAGTAAAATGTCTTTCCTACGAGCCACTTTCACATACATTAACTTAGCACTCAGCGACAGAACAGTTACACAATGTGTACTCCAGGGTCATAGCGACCCTTAGAGAACATTTCTGTCACATTAATGAAACGAAAGTCCACTGCTAGGTGTCAATCCATTCTGAATTTACATTGGTGGCAGAGGGCTGTGTATGTGCATGGGAGCGTGCACAGTATCAATCAAATAACTCTACGATCGGAGTAGGCCTGGTCCACCCTTCTATAGTTAAGAAAACCACCGTTATTGAAACCTGAGATAACAAAAATAATTGTCGTGGCTATTTTATATTTCCATAACTGCCTGAGGAAGATCATTACTTCACGTGAACTTTACACTTCAGTAGGTCGTCTAGGTATGAAAATCAGTGGATTATTAGCTCCCGGTCGATGCAGATATGAGTTTGTAGGGTCGTTACTCAAGCCACTGAGAGTTACTACGCGAAGAGCGGGCAATAATACCAAGGAAATACTTTAGAATCACGCTATACACTGTTACAAACGGTAAAATTACTTAGCATTATAATTATTAAACAAATACTATCGAAACGTTTGCAACTTACATTCTCTCTCCGTTCCTTTTCCTTGATGATACCACGGTTAGAAACTGAAAGTATTGTAATGAAAAATACATATATCTTGCTTTGTATCCACAATTTCATTGAGATTACTTTTGTCTGCCACAGCTTCGAACTCATGGAAACCAAACCATTAGGAGACATATACAATTGCTGCAAACATTACACGTTTAAAGACATTAAATATGATATAGGTAATAGAGATCTAGGTTTAAAAATAGAAAAACAAAACGGATATGTGGATGAATGCTATGAAGTTCATAGGAAACGCATAATTGTAGCCGACATAAATACAAATCCTACACCCACCACAGTACTACAGTTGTAGAAGTGTAATAAATGGTATGTTAATTGCATAGTGCCATTGTAACTTAAACTGCTACATTGGCAAAGCATATCCAATGGTACAACATAACAGTGTGATGTCATCACTCTGGAAAAAGCAACATTTATATGAAAATAATTTATAAAAATAACAAATGTGTTTCACTAGTTCATGGTGTTCATTCTCTACAAACAGATATAATCCTCATTTGGACTATAAGAGGCAAAGACACACAAAAATATGAAAAATTACTCAATCAACATGAAATAGTATAGTTTCAGCTGACAAATAATGGTTCCAAATAGATTTATACGTTTTTAAATAGTCGCCAGAGGCGTGATGGTTTAATGTACTTGTTTTTCATATAACAATACAATTCAGACACGTATCATTTCAGTGGAATGGTGGCGGTAAAATATTCTTTGGAGTTGATGGCTCTTCTTGAAGAAAAGATGGGATGGCGACCATTGATTGTTGTCATCTGCTGTCGATGACCATTGTAGGCAAAGTCGCAGGATATCTCAAGGCGGTACTGGCTGCCTTGCAAGACTGCCAGCACCCCTGTCTGCTGTCACGAAAAAGGCTCTTATTAATGAGGCCACTATCACTTAATCCTGCTTGGGAGGTTGCGCTAGAGACCACTATTATTGTCTGCATTGGCCAACAGATTTTCGATAGAGGTAGTTTCTGAAGACTCGGAAGATCTATTGACTCTCGATGAAGCCAAGAGAGTAAAAGTGTGCTTTGTAGAGGAATGTGCAAAGCCTTACTGGTGAGTTGGTAGCTGTGGTAGTGGGTTATCCGCGTGGCTCTGACTCGGTTGCTGACTCAAACGGACCTCGATGGAGGTCTCCAACCACTGTTAACTCTGAGACCTGTGCCATCTCCCCACTGTGTTGTGAAAGTCTCTAACACAAAAACACAAAACAGTGTCCACACTCTACACACAAGTGAATAATTACAAACAAATTGTCCATATATATATATATATATATATATGTGTGTGTGTGTGTGTGTGTGTGTGTGTGTGCGTGTGGGTTGGTGGGAGGGTGGGTGGGTGGATGGGTGTGTGTGTGTGTATGATATTACTGAAAAGAATAGTTTGCTATGGGAAACTTTTCAATAACATCATACACATTAGGAACACACAAGTTTTACTGTTATAAACTTTATTTGACAAATGTTTCAGTAGCATCATCAGCCATTAAAGGTAAGTAATAAATGAAAACGTTGATGAGACCTCATTTAGGACAAGGAAAGCATATCAGTATTCACAGGGCATTTTTTCACAATACTGCTCGCATGCTACCTATTACAGAACGTAACGGTTACAGAACATACCAAACAATGACTACAGAAAATATCTACCATTCCACTAGACACTACCTCTGCTGATACAGCAGTGGCTCGTCTTTTCCTCGTAATTTCTGAAACGTGTCACTACGACAGACTTCACTACCGGCTATACTAAACAGTAGTTGATTGTGGCCAGCTGCTATTCATACTTTTCAATCTACTGGGTTTGCAACTCACAATCTAACTGATCTATTGAAATACACAAATGACGACTAATGATTAACCAGACCACAGGTAATCACGAAAGCTAGATCAGCGAATGTAACAAAAATACTGTGCTCTTTACAGAAGAAAATATTTTGTCCAAACTGTCCATTTTTTTTCTCTCCGATCCTGTTTCACGCTGAAATTTTCCCACATTGGTATGCATAGGGACTCATAGGAATAGCACATCCGGTTTTAAACACCCCGTCACATGAAAATGCAATGAAAAATTACCCATACATGACTATCTTTAAAGGAGCTTGTAATATCTTTTTTAATTTACATAACACACATGTGGCTTTATTTCCTGGCATATCTTTCTCACCTAAAGTACTTCTCTTCCTGTCATACATAACCTATTTCGATCGCGGCACCCTTTATTTTATTTCTTTTTGTATAATTTGGAGAGGCTCCCTTCAATTTATTTTCGTCATTCCGCTATATTCAGGCCCACTATCTTTATCAGGAATCCTTAACTTCCACATGCCACAATCGGGAGCTATCACAAGGTCTCTTCACCTATGACCCATTTCTTTCATTGTCTGTAGAAGAAGAGTGATTTTTAGTAACAAGTCTTCAAACAGTTTCGGCTCTACACTTTACGTTTGTTCTGGCAGGCAGGCATTTACCTCTACTTCAATTCTCTAGCAGGCATTGACATCTACATCTACTACTTGCCACTGCTCTTAAGAATGGCCGAGCATATCCTTTGCAAACTAGCATTTATAAGAACGTGACAAAAATTTGTCTTCACATCCATAATTCATATTCTCGTTACCAGTACAAATAAATATTAGTACCTTTTGATATGTAATAACGACGAGTTAAAAGAGAATCTCATATATTTCTTCACATTTTATTCCCTCATCCAGTTAGTTAAATGAAATACGTGTTTTTATGATTGTGGTACCGAGTGATCATGGGGCCTTGCACATGAATAGGAATAATCATGATCCTGTTCTACAGCTCAGTTATAAGTTCGATGGTAACCACTTCTCGTATCGTACGAAATGACTACTATTAATTTAATAAATTGTTAACAGATTCCAGAAAGTAAGTTTTCCGCGAGAACTCAAGATTCGAAATAGTTCGGCGCGTTCATACAATGTTTAATGCGGACGACGTATTACCAAATACGAAAAGTAAAATGTTATAAGCCAGAATTGAGTCAACAGTTAGGATACGGCTATTGCCTGCGAGGCGTAATCTAGAGATGCTTATGGAATCCGAGATTAGATTCACTGATAAGATATTTGCTCAGTTAACAATAATAAATATCAGATGACAAAAAATGTCCATTGTGCTAAGTATGTGCGACTGTATCGAATATTATCTGTAGCAGAGCATCTTTAACGAAATCAGTTGTAACTGTAACTTAATGGACAACTACTAAAGACATAAAGCTCTCTGGAGTGCGATTTCGTGAAGGGTTCATCCCTCCACTTATTCATGATTCAGTGTTGACCTTGTTGACAGCTCAACCATTGGCCTCCTACCGTGCACCTGATCTGATAAATTTTCCATTAGAAGGCAGTACTGAGGAATCTGTACATTCGTCGGAATGTCTTGCGTACTTCTTTCAGGCCAGACACTGGCCTTGATAAGGAGTAATTATTCTTGGTCAACCTAGTGTTGGACTCCGAGTAGAACTTCCTGTGTTTCGGAACTCTGGTATAAGTCCTATTATGAGATTACGTGTCAAATTCAGTGCTTTTGAACACGTAGTTCATATCTTAACGGCTTTAAGAAATCACAGAAATCCTTCATTCCGCACAGGGTCCAGAAAGTACCCTTGTTATCTATAATGCACATTATTTTTGAATTACAATTCCGAACATAGAGAATATAAGGCCAGAATTTTTTTTAACTACAACACTTATCTTTTTTAGTTTCTCTTCTTTGATGATTATGCCTAATGCTTCTAGACTATTTAACTCCTTATGTGGTTACGTCTGTCAGCCTAGCATCCTGAAGTGCATGTTCTACTTCTTCTCACAAAGAACCTCACATCGTGAACTTCATACAACGTATGGTATGGTAGGATAGTAACTGACACATAAGCGCACAATACTTTCTGAAAGTTGTATTGCAATATGATTGACTGGACAGTAATATATGTTAGATAATGTAATTATAAATCTTGGTGTACTAAAAATATACATTCGTTGGTTTATTGATATTTCGTCCTACGCTTTGTGTTTTGGTCCTTTAAGTAGTTGAATGGTAGTATTTGACAGAGCTTGTAATGTGTGTCAAACGTAATTTTTGTTGATGAAATGTTTTAACTTTATCGTAAGTCGGTGTAACCTTAAACTTGTCTATCAGATCACCTACTTTAAAGAAGAATTTGTCAACTTGTTCCTTACTGAAACCTGCCGCTCGCTGCAAACTCGTGGATTCAGCTCTTCTCACACATAAGTCTTCTTGTCTTTTCGCGAAGTCAATGTAAAATTTTTCACTCGCTTTCATTTTCATTTATAATAATATATATAGTTTGCTTGGCTCTCTTCCACAACATTTGAGGTGCAAAAAATTGCCAAGAATGAAACTGCAACCGAGTTATTTCAACCGAAAACAACGAAAGAAGAAGCAGT
This sequence comes from Schistocerca piceifrons, assembly GCF_021461385.2. Classification (NCBI taxonomy): domain Eukaryota; kingdom Metazoa; phylum Arthropoda; class Insecta; order Orthoptera; family Acrididae; genus Schistocerca; species Schistocerca piceifrons. The sequence goes on from NC_060140.1 coordinate 626,738,125, forward strand.
TATTTGTAGAATACCTAAACACGAGCAAAAAAGCCGTGAGTTGTCACTTGTACAACTTCATCAGGAATTACTATTAATAATTCGTAAGTTTCAAAATGTAGAAACATATTATTTATTCATATTTCAAGAATGACCACAGAAGACGTTTCGTAAAGAAAAGAGGAATGCGTCTGGCGAAAAATACGCTCTAAGTGCAATAAGCTCAGGACGAGAAACAAACAACAACTGTTTTAAGTTTATCATACAATATACTTTTTCTAGCTGAATATTTCGCCCTCACTTCCCTGATTGTGACTTCAAAAGACTCCCAATGTTCCTATGGCTTTCTTCATGTTATTTTCATAGCACCCATGTTCTAACTTCACACATGCACGTTAAAGGACAATCCCGAAGCGAGCCGCGGAGGTAGTCTTACAATCCCACTGGTATTACTTCGGCTACACATCGTCAAAGCATTTACAATACAGAGTGTAAACCATAACTGTTTAAAACGCATCGCAGTGGTGTAGGAGAAGTCGAGATAAACGGTCTGAAATACGATATTTGTTGCCTAACAAACTACCTCAAATTGATGTATAAAAGCCATCTGTTACAGCACCCGTAAGATTTTGAGTATTCTCTCGCTCTCTTCATGCCAACTATTAGACTAGCGAAAAACTGATTAAGACATTTTTTTCTGTAATATATAGTTAAACTTTCTGATGGGATACGGTTTCGCCACAGGTCGCAGTTTTCGAGTTATTCAAGAAAACGTACAAAAGATATCTTCGAACACACTGCCTCGCTTCACCTAATCCCTACCAATAACGAATTTAAGTATTTTGTTCACGGCATACCCTACTGCCGCTGTGCAATAATTTGCGGCTACACGTATTATTTCCATTATTCGACCTTCTTTGGTCTTCATTGACTGGGCTATCACGCCACTGGCTTAGTCGGCTATGTGGTTACTATTATTGGTTCAAATGGTTCAAATGGGTCTGAGCACTATGGGATTTAACATCTATGGTCATCAGTCCCCTAGAACTTAGAACTACTTAAACCTAACTAACCTAAGGACAGCACACAACACTCAGCCATCACGAGGCAGAGAAAATCCCTGACCCCGCCGCGAATCGAACCCGGGAACCCGGGCGTGGGAAGCGAGAACGCTACCACACGACCACGAGATGCGAGCTACCATTATTAATTTAAATTTTACAGTGAGGGTAGCCAAAGAAATGGTTCAAATGGCTCTGAGCACTATGGGACTCAACTGCTGAGTTCATTAGTCCCCTAGAACTTAGAACTAGTTAAACCTAACTAACCTAAGGACAACACAAACATCCATGCCCGAGGCAGGATTCGAACCTGCGCCCGTAGCGGTCTTGCGGTTCCAGACTACAGCGGCTTTAACCGCACGGCCACTTCGGCCGGCCTAGCGAAAGAAAAAAAAAGACTTTTGTAAGCTCTAAGCCGAAACTAAGTACATTTACAATTCGATCTAACTTGAACGCTCACAACCACAGCACTCTCGTAGTAAGAAGACAAGATAAACAAATCAATTGTAAACTAAATACTGTTAAATATCTGAAAATTGTGAGAAATAAAAGCCATGTGTTGGATCAAGACTCGAACTCTGCTCACTTGGTTCCGGGCGTAAGTGCTCCTATGGTAGATCAATTGCCCACGAAAGGCAAATGTCCTGTTTTCGAAATCTCGGTCTGGCATCGAGTTTTAATCTGCCAGGAAGTTTCGTAACAGCGTACATTGCACTGCAAAGTGAATATTTCATTGTGACGTAAAGTTTATACAAAAGCCAATCTTACAACCTCAGAGTGCACAACTAAGTCGTTGACGTAGTAAAAGACCCATAGTGTGCTGGATGACTGGGGATAGAGGTGCGTTTGAATGTCACTTCTGTATATTTTTCTGAATAACTCCATAACAGCGGCATATAAAGATAATATAACTTAGTACAACATTGAATCCAAGTAATATCCCAGAAGGCAAATACTATTACTTGCTAATAGTTTATCCTAGAAGGTCGATAAAATATTGAAACCTGGCCCGACAGCCATGCGCTGTACCTTGGGTTGTTTCTGTAGACCACCCCGACTTATGTGCCATACATCAAGTTGTTCGTCTCGACATGTACACGGTTATAATTTACACCCAGTGAAGAGAATACTATCATTTGTACTCAAAGATAAAATAAAAATGTAACATTATTAGCTGATAAACAAAATACAACTGACCCAAACTACAGTACGTTTGTGGACTCGAAACGTCGATACGGACACGTACACTATGAGATCAAAAGTATCCGGACACTCCCAAAAACGTACGATTTCATATTAGGAGCACTGGGCTGTCACCTACTGCCAGTAAATCCATATCAGTGACCTCAGTAGTCATTAGACATCGTGAGAGAGCAGAATGGGGCTCTCTGCAGAACTCACGAACTTCGAACGTGGTCAGGTAATTGGGTGTGACTGTGTCATACTTCTGTACGTGAGTTTTCCACACTCCTAATCATCCTTAGGTCCAGTGTTTCCGATGTCATAGTGGAGTGGAAACTTGAAGGGACACGTACAGCACAAAAGTGTACAGGTCGACCTCGTCTGTTGACGGACAGATACCGCCGACAGTTGAGGAGGAATTTCAAACTGCGTCAGGAACCACTGCAAGTACTATGACAGTTAGGCGGGGGTGAGATAACCTTGATATTATGGTCGAACGGCTGCTGATAAGGCACACAGGACGCCGGTAAATGCCAAACTATGCCTCGTTTGGTGAAAGGAGCGTCAACACTGGGCGATTGAACAGTGGAAAAATGTCGTATGGAGTCACGAATCGCGGTATACATTGTGGCGATCCGAAGGCAGTGTGTGTGTTTGGCGAATGCCCGTTGAACGTCATCTGTCTGCGTGTGTAGTGCCAACAGTAGAATTCGAAGACGTTGGTGTTACGGTGTGGTCGTGTTTTTCATGGAAGGGCTTGTCCGTTTGTTGTTTTGCGTGGCACTATCACAGAACAGGTCTACATGGATGTTTTCAGCACCTTCTTGCTTCCCAATGTTGAAAAGCAATACGGGGATGGCGATAGCATCTTTGAACACGATCGGACACTTGTTCATAATGCACGGCCTGTGGCGAAGTGGTTACACGACAGTAACATCTGTGTAATGGACAGGCCTGCATAGAGTCCTCACCTGAATCCTACAGAACACCTTCGGGATGTTTTGGAACGCCGATTTCTTGCCAGGCCTCACCGACCGACATCGATACCTCTCCTCAGTGCAGTACTTCCTGAAGAATGCGGTGGCATTCCCCAAGAAATCTTCCAGCACCTGATTGAATGCAGGCCTGCGAGAGTGGAAGCTGTCATCAAGGTTAAGGGCGAGCCAATACCATGTTGAATTACAGCATTGCCGATGGAGGGCGCCGCGAATTTCTAAGTCATTTTCAGCCATATGTTGGGATAGTTTTGGTCACATAGTATATCTTTTCGCTGCCCCATATTACAGTGTTGTTTTGAATGAAAATCACGTAAGCGGTCTTTTTCTCTATTGTTCATACTACAGTGGCTAGCCAGGTGCTGTCGCCAAGTCTATAATTCAGAAACAGCTGTTGTCGACGACGATGAGCTACCCGATTCTACCCAACCAACCGATCATCACCTAATACGGACTACCATGTAATCTGACTGCAGACAATGGAAGCAGATACGCAGGGCGACCGAGAAATGTTGCAACAGGGTTCAAAGTGTTGTAGAGGGTGTCTCAAGGAATAATCTGAATGCATGAACCAGTGCCCAGAAATGCATGTCACCCAACGACGCCAAAGAGCGTCGAAGTTTTAGGTGTCAGTGCATTCCACTAGGTAACTCCTTCGGCAATAAACGATACCTTGTACGCTTCTGGACCGCAGGCGGAACGTCTCCCAATGTAGTTTGCTGTTCAGCGATCGGGACTGATTGACATGATCCGCAGTGGAGAGGAGGGAGCTAGCTGCTGCGTAGACAAACTCTTGTCTCCCATGAATGCGACGATATATTGTCTCGTTGGGAGACTGTTTTTGACACGGATTTCCATCCAGAGTGTATGTTTCTCCTGGAAGCTCTAAAACCTGTGTTTTTCAGTATAAAGTAGAAAAATTAACTGCAAACCGAAATACGTATCCCAAACCGGCATCACGCAAGGCAAGAAAGCATTGTGTCGTTTGGAGACAATCGCTATATACGCATTAGCTAATACCATCTTCCCCACTGGTTACCGTGGTAATCAGTCGCGATCAATGAAGAACAAACAACATTAGATGATGATGTTTCGTTTGAGGGGCATTCAACTGCACGGTTATCAGACCCAGTACAAAGTCCCAAACTTTGCACAGTCTTATCTCGCCACGTTCACGAATGATGATGAAATGATGAGGACAACACAAACACCCAGTCCATAGACAGAGAAAATCCTAAACCCGGCCGAGAATCGAACCAGGACCCCGTGATCCAGAGGCAGCAAAGCTAGCCACTAGACCACGAGCTGCAGGCAAAAGCACTCCGCCTACAGTCCGTAAGGTTATTAAGTCGCTGTTACTGCCGAATGAGCGGCCTAGTGGCAGGTTGGTTGATTGTGTGATTTGGGGAAGGGGGCCAAACAGCGAGGTCACCGGTACCAGAGGACTAGGGATGTATAGGGAAGGAAGTCGGATATGCCCTTTCAACGGAACCATCCCGGCATTTGCCTGATCCGATTTGGGGAAATTACGGAAAACTTAAATCAGGATGGCCGGACCCAGGTTTCAACCGTCGTCTTCCCGAATGCGAGTCCAGTTTGCTAACCACTAATCCACCTCTCTCGGTACTTCATTTACTGAAGACAAGCAAAAAATATGTTTCTTCTTCAAATGTGTTCAGCAAAAATATCTTTCTGAGATAAAAAGACGCAATGTGCAGCCCAAGAGGCTGTAAAGTGAAATGGGGACCCCAAAAACGTACAGGGACAGCAGCATTCATAGTTATACAATCCTTGTTTCAGTTCATATCTCTATTAACAGTTACTCAAATTAACAGGTTGTAGAAGTTACAATAAATAACAAATTTCATATACCAATCAGTGAGAATTTCAAGAGCTGACTTCACCCCCCCCCCCAGAATAAGTAAACGGGAGTACTCAGTTAGCCTTACTGTAACATTGCATCACATAGACAATTTAAATTAAAATTGCAAGAAGATTTGCAGGCGAACCATAGTCATTAAGAGACTGCACTTAACCATAGAATCTCGAATAATGAATGTTCTCCTTGTACAAGAAACTAAAGTTCACAAAAGACCTCTAAAAATTTTAAAATAAATATTTGACAGAACAATAAATTAATGAAATATATTTAAATTGTGTAGCCAAATAGTAGTTTCTCAAGGCCGGGGTAATGAACAACCAAATCAATCAAACAATCAATGTGAGGTTGAGTTAGCCACGTACAGTGGTATTAAGACGTATTAATTTGCCCTTTCGGGCTTGAGTTACTACTGTTCAGTTACAAAAAATTACAGCAAAATATCAAGGTATACAAATTTGGCCTCAGTCCCGTCAGTAATGTAGCTCAGTCACTTTCGTATCCTGGTGAGGTACCACGAAGCCGCAGTTCCTAACAGCCTACTGACTGCAGAAGTCGAAAACTGCACATCTATAACAGACTAAGGTCGGCAATAAGGAAGCAGCAACACAATGGATCAAATTACTTCACAGACATGCATAACAAGACATCAGATTTATCAGGCTTTGATGGGTACCTAAGGAAATCCTGGGCAAGAACGGACACGAGTGCCATCGAGCGCAGCCAAATGGTGACCAGCCACGCAGACAACGAGCAGGCTGTAATGACAAGAGTAGGCTACACAAACGCAGCGCAACAGCGAGAATAAATAAACCGAGCAGACCAGTAAAGCAAACACATGGAAGAACTCACCAGCAAGCCAAAGCATGTATCTAAGCCAACGCCCGCATTCGAAAATGTTTTGCAAACATTGCATTAAAACACTCAAAATCACTGTAAGGTATTACAACCAGAGATCTGGCAAGAATTTTTCACGCATGACACAGGTTTAAATCTGTGCCATTCTTTCGTTTATCAAAAATTCTTTAATGGCAAATTATACCCTCACTTTTGTGGCCTGCCATGAACTCTTATAAGTGCTAGAAATTTTAAGTCATTCATATGGTAGCCACACAATAACGAGGTTAGTCAGGAGTGGCCGTTCACTGTTTAAGTTGAGAGGCCGCAAAAATCTTTTTTTCAAAGAACCAAGTAAAACACTTGGGTAACGGAACAAAATGCAAAACAACCTTTCGATTCAGCTAGAGGTACCCAGACTCCCCTCTAGGGACTAGAAACGTGAGAGTGGCATAAGGAGATGTAGTTGGCCTAATGGTTTCTTCCTCCAAAATTTTGTTCACTATCCGTCTTATCACCTCCATCTTGAGTCGTAAAATCCGATATTGGGGTTGCCTAACTGCAACATCATTGGTTATTCGTATCTTATAACTGACTCTACTGGTGCTAGCCAATTTATTGGTCAAAACTTCAGGAAGCGAAGAACTTTAAACAGGCCCTCAGCCTTCCCACTTGGTAAATGGCTCACGCCAAACTCTGAACTCTCCATAGCTATATTACTAACTCTTGTTACAACTTGACATAAACATTTTTTTTAGTCATAAGTCTCCCGACTGGTTTGATGCGGCCGGCCGCTAATTTCTCTCCTGTGCCAATCTCTTCATCTCAGAGTAGCATTTCCAACCTACATCGTCAACTATCTGTTGGATGGATTCCAATCTCTATCTTCCTCTACAGCTTTTGCCCTCTACATCTGCCTATAATACCATGGAAACCAATCCCTGATGTCTTAACAGATGTCCTATCTTCCTGTCCCTTCTTCTTCTCATTGTTTTTCACATATCCCTTTCCTCTCCGAATCTGCGCAGAACATCCTCTTGCCTTACCTTATCCGTCCACCTAATTTTCAACATTTGTCTATAGCACCATATATCAAATGCTTCGGCTCCCTTCTGTTCCGGTTTTCCCACAGTCTATGTTTCATAACCATACAATGCCGTGCTCCAAACGTATAGTATCAGAAATTTCTTCCTGAAATTAAGCCTTATGTTTGATATTATTAGACTTCTCTTGGCCAGGAATGCCTATTTTTACCAGTGCTAGTCTGCTTTTCATGTCCTCCTCGCTGCCCGCCGCTGTGGCCGAACGGTTCTAGGCGCTTCACTCCTTAACCTCGCTGCTACTACGGTCGCAGGTTCGAATCCTGCCTTGGGCATGGATGTGTGTGATGTCCTTGGTTTTAAGTAATTCTAAGTCTAGAGGACCTCAGACGCTAAGTTCCATAGTGCTTAGAGCCATTTGAACGATTTTTGTCCTCCTTGCTCCGTCAGTCATTGGTTGTTTTTCTGCCAGGGTAGCAAAATTCCTTAACCTCATCTACTTCGTGATCGTCAGTCCTGATATTAAGTTTCTCGCTGTTCTCATTTCTGCTACTTCTCGTTACTTTCGTCTTTCTTCGGTTTACTCTCAGTCCATATTCTGTACTCGTTTGACTGTCCATTCCATTCCGCAGATCATGTGATTCTTCTGCACTTTCACTCTGGATAGTAATTCCATCTGCGACTCGTATAATTAATGCACTTCTACCTTGAATTTAAATTCCACTCGTGAACCTTTCTTTTATTTCCGTCATCGCTCCTTCGACGTAAAGGTTGAACAGTAGGGGCGAAAGGCTACATCCCTGCCTTACCCCATTTTTGAGATGAGCATTTTGTTCTTGGTAGTCCACTCTTATTATACCCTGTTGGTTCTTGTACACAGTGTATATTACCCGCCTCTGCCTAAGGCTTACCACCATTTTTCAAAGAATTTCGGATATCTTGCACCATTTTACACTGGGGAACGCTTTTTCCAGGTCGACAGATCCTATGAACGTGTCTTGGTTTTTCTTTAGTCTTGCTTCCATTATCAACCGCAACGTCAGAATTGCCTCTCTGCTGTCTTTGCAATAATATGCAGCATGTGGGGCACAGCGGCCGGTCCAAGGTTCCCCGCAAGCGAGCGCTAAGCTCCGTAATGGTTCCATCGATTGACGCACCTCCAACATTTAACTCCCACACAACGTGTTTATTTTGGTGATGGTTCAAGCCTAGACACTCTCTAGGTTGCGAGTGAGTGTTTCTCTCTTCCTTGAACACAATTTCAACACACCAAAGATCTCCACACAAGTTAATAGACCTCAAGCTGAATAAAACTGTCTGTGATTGTTGCTGCAACAACTAACAATGGGACTCAGAACACAACCAAGCTCTGCTACCAAACTGATGCGTATATCAAGCCGAAACGACGTAAGGTGGACCGCAAATTGTTGTGGAGTGGAAGGGACAATTTAAAAACAGGGCTGCTCTCCTGAATGGCAATAAAATGCAACCTCTCCAAAATTCACCTAATGGGAAATAGAGAAATAATACTACGATTGACAAACTTTAACAGTAAAAGCAGCCAATCTCAAAGACAAACTATCATGTGGAAATGAATCTATACACTAACTTATCCAAATTATATGACTTCAGCTCTTACGTTATGCAGGAAAGGGCAATGAATAAGCAAATCATTCAAACATTGAATGTGAGGGTGAATTAGCAACGCGCAATGGGAAAAAGAATCTTAATTTGCCCTTTCAGGCTTCAATTACTACTATTCCATTACAAAAAATTACAGCAAAATACCACAAGGTATACAAATTTAGACCTCAGCCCTGTCAGTAAGGTAGCCCCGTCACTCTCGTCTCGAGGAGAGATACTAAGACGGTGCAACACAGACTACTGACTACAGACATCCAAGAAGCATAAAAGACTGAGATCGGCCATCAGGAAGCGGCAAGAGAATGGATCAAATTCAGTTACAGGCATACGTAACAAGACAGCAGATTTATCTGGCTTTGGTGGGTACCTAAGGAAATCCAGGGGCAAAGCGGACACAAGCGTTATTGAAGGCAGCCACTCGGTGAACAGTCACGCAGACAAGTAGCAGACAGTAGTGACAGGAGTACAGTAACGCAGCGCAATGGATTAACAGCGCAAATGAATAACCCGAGCAGAACGGTATAGCAAACAGAGGGAAGAACTGACAGCAGCCTGCAAGCCAACGCATATGTCGAGCCCAATGCCAGAAATCGAAAATTTTTGGTACACATTATATCAAAATACTCTAGTTCACTCTTGCCATTTAAAAGATAATACTAGCCTATATAGTAGAACAACCAAGGGTTCGGCAAGAATTCATCATGCATGACACAGATTTCAATCTTCCTGAACAGTAACCTCTAATTAGTATATCAAACTACTTTTAATTGCAATATGTATTCTCGCCCGTGTTGCTTACCATGAACCTTTTAGTGTGTAACTGCCAGAAACTTTAATTCCGTGATAGGGTAACCACGCAGTAACGAGACCAGTGAGGAGCGGCCATTAATTCAACAAATTAACACAGTCATGAAAAGCTGCTCACCACCGTAACTCAGTTTAAATTAGGAACATGGCAGGCAGCTGCCGCACATTGCCGCATTAGGGAATCCAATTAAAGTTCTCAGAAGGTGAGACAATGTATCAGAAATATGTTGCACTTGCAACATAACGCTCTCATTACGCTCAGTTGGGAAAGTAACCAGACATTAACGGTGGAGGTAGGAGAATACCGTCCCATTTAACGCAGTCGTAGCCTCTCAGAGGCGTCGTCCGCAGCTCGTGGTCTAGTGCCTAGCTTTGCTGCCTATGTTTCACGGCGTCCCGAGTTCCATTCCCGCCCGGGTTGTGGATTTTATCCGCCCGGGGACTGGGTGTCTGTGTTATCCTCATCATTTCATCTGTGGTGTCACCGCCAGACACCACACTTGCTAGGTGGTAGCTTAAATCGGCCGCGGTCCATTTAGTACATGTCGGACCCGCGTGTCGCCACTGTGTGATCGCAGACCGAGCGCCACCACAAGGCAGGTCTCGAGATACGGACGAGCATTCGCCCCAGTTGTACGGACGACATTGCTAGCGACAATACGGACGAAGCCTTCCTCTCATTTGCCGAGAGACAGTTAGAATAGCCTTCTGCTAAGTCCATGGCTACGACCTAGCAAGGCGCCATTAGCTTTACCTAGTTTGAGAGTTATCGTATAAATGTCTCAAGAAGAACGTTGTAAACCAACAAAGAATAAAGTTAAGTATATTCCAAAGCTACGTATTTTCTTTATAGCAGTCATAACGTATCCTGTTCCAGACTTGACGCCAGTCGGCGTGTGTGTATGCGTGCCTTTCAGCTCCCTTCTCAGTGTGGCGTAACCAGCTTGTTACGCCACAACAGATTGGCGACGAGAGAAGTGTTCTTTCTGATTGCTTACATTTACTTGTGTCATGGCTTCGCCAGATGTACTGTCCGAATTTTATCGCTTGCAGAATCAGCAGACGCAGGCGTTATTGGATGCCCTTGACAGCTCGTCCAGGGTCAACGTGCCATTCAAACCGATGCGGCAGCCGCCGCTTCACTGCTACCGCAGCCACAACTCGCAGTTGCACCGCCTTTTAGGCACTACGATCCAGCGCAAGAATCGTGGCCAGAATGGTCCCAACAGTTTGGCTTTCATCTAGCCGCCTACAGAATTCAAGGTAATGAGTGGCAGCCGTTTTTGCTTTCTTGTGTCGGTGTGTCCACCTACCGTGTGATAGTGAAATTGTTTCCCCGACTCGATGTAGTAACTCTGTCCTACGAAGAAATTTTGTCTGCTTTAGATGCCTATTTCAAAGAAACAGTTAATGTAGTTGCAAAAAGGTATACTTTCTTTCGTACAAAACGTACGGCCGGTCAAACTAATAGGGAGTGGGTAGCAACATTGCAAGGACTTACTAGGGACTGTGCCTTTGACTGTGACTGTGGCCTTTCTTATTCAGATACAATGGTACGTGATGCAATTGCACAGAACGTATCTGATGTTCGCATACAGGAGCAAATTTTGAAACTAGTTAATCCCTCCCTTCAACAAGTGATAGACATATTGGATAGACAGGACACACTTGACTGTGCTCAGGAATCTCTTGAAACTTCGCCAGCAGTGTGTAACATTAACCGGCCCACCGGGCGCGCAGCACGGCCCGGTAACCTGCCCTCGCGCACTTCGACGCAGCTGCCGCCGCACTCTAAACCGGGTGTACCGCGCCAGCACACAAATGCAGTGAAATCATGCCCGCGGTGTGCAACTAGACATTCGCGTGAACATTGCCCGTCACGCCAAGCTATTTGCTTTTTCTGTAATAGGAAAGGACATGTTCAAAGTGTTTGCCAGAAAAAGCTCAGATCAGACAATCACAACCATTCCAGGCCCTTTGCTTCGCGCCGGAATCGAACCAAGAACACTCAGGCTAGTGGACCTTCGCCCATGGACATTCATGTCGTTACTTCCACTTCGTCCAGAGACGCTTTCTCTAACAGTGACTGTGTTCGTCCCACAAAAAGTGTGCATCGATGTCGCCGGAAATCATGTAAATTAGCAAGTGATGCTGTACCTGTATCAGTTCCAATTGCACAAAACAGTCGCTCTTGTTGTCAGCAGGACAATAAACCTTTTGTCGATTTGGACTTTAATGGCAAGGTCATACCATTCCAGCTCGATACCGGAGCTGCAGTTTCAATGCTCAATCACGACACGTACAAACAACTGGGCGCACCTCCGTTGCGTGCCTCAAATGTTCAGTTAAAAAGTTATTCAGGACAGAATATACCTGTGTTAGGACAGTGCACTCTTCTTCCAACATACAAGGGACAAACAAAACTTGTGTTATTTTACGTTCTTCGTTCTTCTACTGCAGTGAACTTGTTTGGTTTAGATTTATTTCAGTTGTTTAACACGTCTATTGTAAATCATGTCCTATCAGTGAATCAGACTGTGCCTACAGACAGTGTTTTTCGTTTATGTGAAGAATTTTCAGACTTTTTGCACCGGGCTTAGGTTGCGCTAAAAACTATGAAGCACATTTGGAAGTGAAGGTCAACGCGCAACCGAAATTTTTCAGAGCGCGCAATGTTCCTCACGCATTACGTGATGAGGTCGCAAGAACATTCAACGATCTAGAATCACAGGGTGTAATTGAACGTGTGCAAGCTTCTCTCTGGCCCTCACCCTTAGTAATTTTGCCAAAACCTTCCGGAAAATTGAGACTTTGCATGGACTTCAAGGCCACAGTGAATCCACAACTAGTGACTGCTACTTTTCCTTTGCCCCGCCCGGAATATCTTTTTGCTAAACTGTGCCCGGGAAAATATTTTTCAAAGTTGGACCTAGCCGATGCGTACTTGCAAATACCGGTGGACGACGAATCCCAGCACGTATTGATGGTTAACACGCATCTTTGATTCTACAGGTTCAAAAGACTGCCGTTCGGGTGTGCATCCGCCCCTGCATTGTTTCAGCAATATTTGCAAACTATTTGTGCGTCGGTCCCTACTGCAGCAAACTATCTGGACGATATAGTGATCTCCGGACAGACAGAAGAAGATCATCTTGCGAACCTACGAACATTATATCAGGTCTTGCGACAAAATGGTCTTCGCTTGCGGAAGGACAAATGTGTGTTTTTTGCTCGTGACTTACCATACCTGGGACATGTCATTAATGCCCAAGGCATACATCCGAATCCAGAGCACCTCCGTGCCATACAAGAATTGCCTTCGCCACAAAATATGAAGCAGCTACAGAGTGTGTTGGGTAAAATTAACTATTATCATAAATTTGTGCTGCGTGCTTCTTCCATTTCAGCTGCGCTTCATCGCTTACGCCGTAAAGGTGTTCCGTTCGTCTGGACGACGGAATGCCGACGCGCCTTTCGCCAGTTGAAATCGGCGTTGCTTTCTAATACTTGCCTTACGCCATTCGATCCCCAGAAACCCCTTTTGTTGATGGTAGATGCATCGGATTTCGGGATCGGTGCTGTGCTTGCGCACAAAATTGGCTCGCATGATCGCCCTATTACTTTTGCGTCCAAATTGCTCTCGTCTGCGCAAAGAAATTACTCACAGGTAGAGAAAGAAGCTTTGGCTCTCGTGTTTGGTGTCACTAAGTTCCATGATTTCTTGTATGGTCGTCACTTTACCATCATCACAGACCACAAACCTTTGACATCGCTTTTTCATCCGACCAAGCCTGTACCTCCACGTACAGCGCAGAAATTCATTCGCTGGTCTATTTTCCTCTCGCAGTACCGCTACGATATCTTGTATCGGTCCACTGCTAAGCACGGAAACGCCGATGCGTTGTCCCGTTTGCCTGTTGCTGAGGATAAAGCATTCGATTTTTCCGAACTTGCTTGCATGTTCATTGATTCGGAAACCGATGAAGTGGTCGAATCGTTTCCGATTGATTTTCGTCGTGTAGCTACAGCCACAGCTGCTGACCCTGTCCTTGCTACCGTTTTGCGTTTTGTTGCTACGCAATGGTCCTTCTCAAAGTCACGGATCGAGGATCCGTTGATTCGCCGATTTTTTGCTCAAAAGGAGAGACTTTTTGTTCGACGTGGTGTTTTGTTGTTGCGTTCTGATAATGATCGGTCCAGAGTCGTGGTCCCACGTTCGTTACAGTCCTCTGTTTTACGGCTTCTGCACCAAGGACATTGGGGTGCGAACGAAACAACTTGCTCGTCAGCACTGTACTTGGTTCGGAATCGATGCTGCGATTACGAATATGTGTTCTTCTTGCATGGCGTGTGCCGAACAACAATCCGCACCGCCGCGGAAAGTCTTTGCAAGGCCAAGAGCCACTTTCCCTTGGCAACGCTTGCACATTGATTTTGCTGGTGCATTCTGGAATGCTAGATGGTTGGTTGTGGTAGATGCCTTCAGTAATTTTCCTTTTGTTGTCCGGATGTCTTCCACGACGTCCTCCGCCACCATCCAAGCGTTGTCTGCTATCTTTTGCATTGAAGGTCTTCCGCAGACTATTGTTTCCGACAATGGCCCACAATTCATGTCCGCAGAATTTCAGTCATTCTGCCAGGCCAATGGTATTCAACATCTGACATCCGCGCCGTTTTCGCCTCGGTCAAACGGTGCCGCTGAACGAGTGGTCCGGATTTTCAAGTCAGAGATGTTGAAGTTGAAAGAGTCGCATTCTCGGGAGGACGCGTTGTTGCTCTTTTTGTCTTCGTATCGCTCTCAGCCCCGAGATGGTCGCTCGCCGGCTGAGTTGCTCCAAGGTTGTCCTCATCGAACCTGTGCAGCGGCAGACTCCTGCTTTTGCTCCTGGAGACGTTGTATTCTATCGCAACTATCGAGGTTCACGGCGTTGGCTCGCAGGCCGCATTCTTCGCTGCCTCGGCCGCGAGATGTATTTGGTTTTGGGGGCCTCTGGTGAGGTGCGTCGGCATCTCAATCAGCTGCGCCTCTGTCGTCGCACGGGTTCTGCCGCTGCTTTCAGCGACGGTGCCGTGCGGTCAGCGCCCTGGGGACCCACCTACTGGCTCGCCTCATCCCCAGGTGTTCCCGACGATGCCTTCCATTTTGCCCCATGGCGACGCGCCGCCGCAGCCTCCGCCGCAGCCGCAGCCGCCGGTACTCCAGCCGACGCCGCCCGCATTCGACGCTTCGCTGCAACCGCCGAACGCCTCCCTGGGTCACGCGCCGCCGATCGCTTCCCGTGACCAGCTGTCCTCCGCCACGGACCTCTTGCCCGCTCCGGACCACATGGCGTCTTCGCGCGTCGGGTACCCCGACGCATTGGAGGTCGACCCTTCGGCCCCTCCTGTCTCTTTACGGGCGCATACACCGCATGTTGACGTGCACCCTGGACTAGGTTTTCAGGCCTTTCCTAGCTCCCCTCGGACCGAAAGGCCGGGTGCGGGTGGCACAGCCTAGCCTGTTGTTAGGCTCCCCACCTCATCGCATACGTCAACATGGGGTCCTCCCCACGGCGGGCGGAAGCCTTATAACACGACCGTTCGCCGATTCGCGGGGGAGGAATGTGGTGTCACCGCCAGACACCACACTTGCTAGGTGGTAGCTTAAATCGGCCGCGGTCCATTTAGTACATGTCGGACCCGCGTGTCGCCACTGTGTGATCGCAGACCGAGCGCCACCACAAGGCAGGTCTCGAGATACGGACGAGCACTCGCCCCAGTTGTACGGACGACATTGCTAGCGACAATACGGACGAAGCCTTCCTCTCATTTGCCGAGAGACAGTTAGAATAGCCTTCTGCTAAGTCCATGGCTACGACCTAGCAAGGCGCCATTAGCTTTACCTAGTTTGAGAGTTATCGTATAAATGTCTCAAGAAGAACGTTGTAAACCAACAAAGAATAAAGTTAAGTATATTCCAAAGCTACGTATTTTCTTTATAGCAGTCATAACGTATCCTGTTCCAGGCTTGACGCCAGTCGGCGTGTGTGTACGCGTGCCTTTCGGCTCCCTTCTCAGTGTGGCGTAACTAGCTTGTTACGCCACAACATCATCATCATCATTATTATTCGTGATAGTGGCTAGATTGGACTGTGTATGTTCGCTGACGATCACGCAGTTGAGTGACCCCCAATGATGATGATCATCGTCATCATCAGAGGCGACGCGGGCAGGTGCCCCATCCCGTCCACAGCTTAGCCGCCGCGATACGGCTCCGCAATAACACCGCTCCCGCTCGCGTTGTACGCGCTGCCAGGAGACGTCCGCTCTTTAACCGACGTCCGTTCGTAACTCCAAGCGGCCCGGAGCCACAGTTCCCAGCTGCGCGAAAACGGCCAGCAGGCGGTGCTTTTTCCAAAGCTGTTTCACAGAGGAGGACCGCACTGCAGTTCCTTCTCTAAATCCTCGCACAAACGAAAAAATGGCTGACACCGAAATAAGTGTCCAAGGAATAGAAAAGCAACTGAAATTACTCAACAGAGGAAAGTCCACTGGACCTGATGGGATACCAATTCGGTTCTACACAGAGTACGCGAAAGAACTTGCCCCCCTTCTAACAGCCGTATACCTCAAGTCTCTAGAGGAACGCAAGGTTCCAAATGATTGGAAAAGAGCACAGGTAGTCCAAGTCTTCAAGAAAGGTCGTCGAGCAGATGCGCAAAACTGTCGATCTGCTGTAGAATAATAGAACATGTTTTTTGCTCGCGTATCATGTCGTTTTTGGAATTCCAGAATCTACTCTGTAGGAATCAACATGGATTCCGGAAACAGCGATCGTGTGAGACCCAACTCGCTTTATTTGTTCATGAGACCCAGAAAATATTAGATACAGGCTCCCAGGTAGATGCTATTTTTCTTGACTTCCGGAAGGCGTTCGATACAGTTCCGCACTGTCGCCTGATAAACAAAGTAAGAGCCTACGGTATATCAGACCAGCTGTGTGGCTGGATTGATGAGTTTTTAGCAAACAGAACACAGCATGTTGTTATTAATGGAGAGACGTCTACAGACGTTAAGGTAACGTCTGTCGTGCCACTGGGGACTGTTATGGGACCATTGCTTTTCACAATATATATAAATGACATAGTAGATAGTGTCGGAAGTTCCATGCGGCTTTTCGCGGATGATGCTGTAGTATACAGAGAAGTTGCAGCATTAGAAAATTGTAGCGAAATGCAGGAAGATCTGCAGCGGATAGGCACTTGGTGCAAGGAGTGGAAACTGACCATTAACATAGATAAATGTAATGTATTGCGAATACATAGAAAGAAGGATCCTTTATTGTATGATTATATGATAGCGGAACAAACACTGGTAGCAGTTACTTCTGTAAAATATCTGGGAGTAGGCGTGCGGAACGATTTGAAGTGAAATGATCATATAAAATTAATTGTTGGTAAGGCGGGTACCAGGTTAAGATTCATTGGGAGAGTCCTTGGAAAATGTAGTCCATCAACAAAGGAGGTGGCTTACAAAACACTCGCTCGACCTATACTTGAGTATTGTTCATCAGTGTGGGATCCGTACCATATCGGGTTGACGCAGGAGATAGAGAAGATCCAAAGAAGAGCGGCGCGTTTCCTTACAGGGTTATTTGGTAATCGTGATAGCGTTACGGAGATATTTAACATACTCAAGTGGCAGACTCTGCAAGAGAGGCGCTCTGCATCGCGGTGTAGCTTGCTGTCCAGGTTTCGAGAGGGTGCGTTTCTGGATGAGGTATCGAATATATTGCTTCCCCCTACTTATACCTCCCGAGGAGATCACGAATATAAAATTAGAGAGATTCGAGAGCGCTCGGAGGCTTTTAGACAGTCGTTCTTCCCGCGAACCATACGCGACTGGAACAGAAAAGGGAGGTAATGACAGTGGCACGTTAAGTGCCCTCCGCCACACACCGTTGGGTGGCTTGCGGAATATAAATGTAGATGTAGATGTAGACTTAATATCCAGCGGAAGATAGCACAAACGTCAGAAACGATATATCTCTTGCAAGCCACACGGCTCAAGCTTATCCTCGTCAGTCACACCACATACCAAACTAATCTTCATTTCAAAAGCTTGTATTCTTTTGTTACTTTAAATTTTTATCGTCCACATTTGACTTCTGTACAAGGCTACACTCTAAGCAGATTTCTTCGAGAAAGACTTCCTTACACTTAAATTTGTACGAGATGTTAAGAAAAGTTTCTTCTTCAGAAACTGTTTCTTGCCTTTGACAGTCTACATCCACTCTACTTCGGCTATCATCAGTTATTTTACCGTCTAATAGCAATATTTGTATGGCACTTTTAGTGCCTCATTTCCTAGTCTAATTCCAACCACATATCCTCATGTAATTCCGCTACATTCCGTCACCCTTACTTTGATTGTCTCGACGTTCCTCCCTTCAAGGCACCGTATATTTATTTCAACTGCACTTCTACTGTCATCCGGATGCCTCAAAATTTTTATTCTAGAACTTATATTACATCACCCTATTTATATTTGGCTTCCTTCACTGCTAACTCTGTGTATAGATTGAATACTACAGAGCACAGGTTACAATCCTGTCTCACTCGTTTCTCAACTAGTTTCCCTTTCATGCCCTTCGATTGCTATATCTGCCATTCCTGTTCATGCTGTATACAACCTTCCGCTCCCAGTATTTTACCAGAGCTGCCTTTAGAATTTTCAACAGTGTATTCCGTTTAATGTTGTCAAAAGTTTTGTCTAACTCTACAAATGCTATAAAAATGATTTGCCTTTCCTCATCTTCTGAGTTGTCATAGGATTAGTATTGCCTTGCGAGTTCAAGCATTCCTCCGTATCACAAACTCATATTCCTTAAGGTTGGATTCTGCCAGTTATGCCACTCCTCTGTGAATTATGAAGTAGAATTGGTAGTTCGGTAAGAATCAGATCAGTTTACCTCTTGCTTTCTTTTGAATTCGGATTATTACAGTTTTCTAGAAGTATGCGTGCATTTTAGCCGTGATATACATCTTGCCCACCAGGTAGATGAGATTTGTCAAAGCTGGCACTCCTAGGAGCCTTGTTTTCAGCTTAGGCCTTTCAGTGTTCTCACTGTTTCTTCTTGCGCTGTCATATCTTCCATCTCATCATCTACATTCTCTTCCCTTTTTTCTATGACCTTACAGCTCGTAATGTAAGTAATACGAAACATTCGCAGTAAAAGAACGGTGACACGGCTGTAGTTTGTGAGCGTGAAGACAAATCAGTGTAAAATTTTAGAAGGCGCCTGGAAAAAATATAAACGTCGTTAAATCTGTAACGGCGCGTAGTAAAAGTTAACGGCGCCGCCCGAGGGCTGGCGGTCGCATTGATTGTCGCATTAGCTGCACCGCTGCTGCCGACCGCCTGCTAACATTAAACTCCAGCTGGGTTTCAGCACTTCGTCAGCCTATACGTGCCTGACCGTAGACTGGATGCAGTTTGTGCCCATTGAAAGTGTACATCCCCTATTACTTTCAGTTTTGATGATCGGTCACCACCTGGACTTCCGAGGTATTAATGTCGAACCGAAGTGTTTTAAACTTGGTTGCAATTGACTACCGGTTCGTAAATTGCTGTAAATAGTTCTTTTCTATCAAGGAAACCTAGTTTGTAAACTAAAATAAAAGAAAACATTCCACAGATTCCAGAATTGCCAAGGAGATTATTTCTTTATGCAGCATAATCTGCTGCAATGGTAAACTTACCTTGGATTGTAATATCTTTTACTTTTCGTCTCTTTCAATGATGAACGACCCCAGTATCGGAGAGTGTAGCTCATCAATTAATCTCTGAGTAGAGCTCCACATATTTCCCACCCAAATATAAGCTTCTATCGTAACCTAGCACCAGTTTCTTTATTCTGTTACAAAAAATTGTGCCGTCTGATGCTTCAGCCAGTTGTTGACAGCTACACTGTGCTTATCGCTGGTGATGAAGTTCTGAGCAGCATACCAGGTTTCCATCTTGACGAAGAGATGAAATTCGCATGGTGAATGGTCCGAGCTATAGGGAACACAATGTAAACTCTTCTAGCCAAAAAATCTGTCTTCCTTTTTCCGTTAGCGATTGCGCACTATCTTAAGGAATTTGTCCTTCGGTATTCGTCCCACGTAGTTTGTTGTGGACTGACCACCGCCGACTACTAAGAGTCTCACAAGAAACCTGTAATACCACAGAAGTATGATGCCTTATTCTTATTAAATATGTTGCCGAAGTACCACTGCAGCTCGAAAAAACTGTAACAAACTTATGTGGTTTCGCAGTGTCTTCTTCAATTTTGGGGACTATTGGGAAAAAACTTCCAGTGTTTGGACAGTTTCTTACATTCGGAGTATACGTACTGCAGGCTTTTGTCTTGTCCTCACGACTGTTCTGTTCCGAAATGCATCCCCGTCTTCATGGAAGCACTGAATTAATGTCAGGGCCGAACACCTTCTTCAAGTTTTATGAATATCAGTTAGATATTTTGACATACACCATGCACAAAACTTACCGTAACCTAGCCTCTCACCGACAGTGCCATTGAGGGTGTTCCTCGAAATCTGAGACACACGATCAGACACATCGGAAATTGTGAACTTACTCGCACAGTTTACACAAGTTAATCAGTCACATGTGAACATCTTCGTCACCCACTTTAACTTTCTTTTGAGCGGACTAAAGTTACTTTCGTCTGGCAATAAATGTGGTTTCCTTAATTGCTCTGGCAGAATGCTCATCAAACTAAACACATGATATATTAATTAACTTTATTTTATGAATAACTCAAATATTTTGTTCACGAATTATTCTCCCGATTACGTCCCACAAACGTCCGACGGGTTTCATGTGCATTAATATGGGTGGCCAAATCATTCTCTCGAACTGTCCAGAACGGTCGGGAGCAGTTGTGTCTCCGTACCGAAACGTTTTATCATCTAAAAAAATTCAACCATTGAATGGCTGCAGA
Source organism: Schistocerca piceifrons (assembly GCF_021461385.2). NCBI lineage: Eukaryota > Metazoa > Arthropoda > Insecta > Orthoptera > Acrididae > Schistocerca > Schistocerca piceifrons. The sequence goes on from NC_060140.1 coordinate 626,758,533, forward strand.
TGGTCTCCAAGTAGCCGAACGTAACCATTTCCAGTCTGTGATCGATTCCGTTGGACGAGAAGACCCAGTCCATTTCAAGTAAACACAATCCAAAACAACACAGAGATATCAACAGGCCCAGTGCCTTGTTGATAACTTGGGTCTCTACCATCAGCCCCATTCTGGCTCAATTGACCACGCCACGGTCTTCCAGTCGTCTAAGATCCATGCGAAATGGCCACCAGCCCAGGAGAGGTGCTGCAGGCGATGTCGTCCTGACAGCAGAGGCACTCGCGTTACACGTCTGCCGCGATAGCCCATTGAGGTCAAATTTCTCCGCACTGCTCTCTCAGAAATGTTCATCGGGGTTCCCACATCGATTTTTCGGTTATTTCATGCAGTGTTGCTTGTCTGTTAACTCTGACAACTCTACGTCAATCCCGCTGATGTCGGTCGTTATGTGAAGGCCTTCAGCCACTGTGCTGTCCGTTTTGAGAGATAATTCCTGAAGGCTGATAATCTCGGCACACTCTTGAAACTGTGGATTACCTACGATTTCCGAAATGGGATGTCCCATTCGTCTAGCTATAAATACTATTTCCCATTAAAACTCTGTTAATACCCGTCGTGCCACCATAATCATATCGGATATGATTCATACGAATCACCTGAGTACATGTGTAGGCTCTGCCAATGCTCTGCCATTTTATACGGTGTGTACACCATAACCATACTACCGCACCCTGTATGTATGCATATCGCTGCCCATGAATTTTGTCTCCTCAGTTATATATACAGGGTGTGATTCAAAAGTTTCACTACTTAACTCGCGACTATAACGGACCCGCCGATAGAATTGATCATATATTTAAACTTTTTAACGACCTCCATGAAAAAATTACTTTCACTATTGAACTCGAAAACGAAAACCGCCAATTACATTATTTACACTTGACGCTTACAATAGAAGACAATAACATCACTTTCAATATTTTTCGAAAAGAATCGTATACCGACCAAATCGTGCCTGCTTCCTCTTTTCATCCACAGTCTCAAAAAATGGCATTTTTTCACCCTGCGGTCCACCGAACCACCTCTATACCACTTTCAACAGAGAAGTTTAATGAGGAGATTAATTTACTTAAAACCATAGCAGTCCATAATGAATATACGCCTAACATAGTAAACGATATCCTAAAAAAGAAAACTGCAAGAACTACCACTCTCAACACCTCATGCACTGAAATTAAGCCAAAAAAACGTTTTCCTATTCCTTTCATAGGACCCATTTCCTATCAGATTCAGCGCATGCTTCGCAACAAATACAACTGCATTGTTGCCTTTTCTACTAATAATAATCTAAAGAGAAACTTCATTCATAATTTGAAATCCATTTGCTCCCCTACAGAAAGTTCTGGCGTTTATAAGGTCATCTGCGATACCTGCTCCTCCTATTATATAGGGCAAACTGGACGTGCTTTCACCATCAGATATGAAGAACATCTGTTGAGAAAGAATGGCACCAGTCCCCTAAATTCATCCTTTGCTGATCATCTCTTAATTACTGGACACGTGCCTAAAGCCATAGTAGATAACAATATTCTGCGTACCGAAAAGAAGGGGCGTAGGTTAGATGTTTTAGAGAAATTGGAGATTTTCAAACATCTCTCTCGTCATGATGGCCTCATTCTCAACTAACAGCTGCAGCTGCGAGATAAAAACTTTTTCGACTGTACAAAGCCATTGCTTGATCTTTGATTCAGATTTCCTCATGCACTTTACCGAAATGTCGTTTTCCTGTTACATCTTTGCTGTTTTCTTGTATGTCGTAACTAACGTTTTTTTTACGTTACAAAATGTATCTCTATTTAAAGCAGATAAACATGTAACTTCATCCTATTAATATTAATGCTTACATTATGCCTGAATCAGTTGCATCACAATTTCATGTGTCTAATTCTGAATGTACAGTAGCCTAGTTGTTTCTGCGACTACTAGATGGCGCTCGTAGCAACACCGTGTTTACTTGCCCACACTTTCTAACGTGAGCACCTCAGTCTTGTTGCAATCCTTGTTCACTAAAGTACGAGCAGCCCTTGGCGGCTCGCCATCTTACTTATAACTATTCATGACGTCGCCTTTCCGGCTTAGACCTTTTTTTAATATATGGATTGTAAGTACTGCATCTTTTTCCAGTCAGTACAGACTTTAATTTTATTAATGTATTATATACATAATATGTTTTAGAACAGTTAGTCTAATTCTGAAGACGACGCTCATAGTAGCGTCGAAACCTGCTCAGTTTTGACTTAATATTTGTGACCGAGGGCTTATTTGTTGTAATATAATTCTGACATGGTCACTGAACCTTAGCAGCTATGTTCAGAGTTTCAGAACTGGATATTTATTGGACATTTAAGTACAGCGGACTAAAACTCTTCAAAATATGATCCTTCAGCATCAACACAGCGCTGCCAGCGCAGCTTCCACTGTTCGTAGCACTTCTGGAAGGCCTCGGCCGTCATGCTGCCAAAGGCTCTCGTCTAAGCCTGCTAGATGGCGTCGATGGAGTCGAATCGCTTCCCTTTTAGGCCTGTCTTGATTCGGCGGAAGAGGAGAAAGTCGCTTGGAGCCAAGTGGCTGTAGGGTGGCTGTGCCAGTGTTCTCACGTTCAACATGACCAAAACTTCGGCGGCGGCGCCCGACGTGTGAGTGGGCGCGTTGTCGTGGTAGAGAATCCAATCGCCCTTGATCGCCGGGCGGACGCGGCGATCTCGATCCCTCAAGCGGTGGAGCACTCACACTAAGACGATGGTCATTGTTTAAACGTTCCTGCACTCTCTACACATTTTGATCCGTTCGGCTTGATGATGGCCTCCCTGAGCGGTCGTCTTCAACATTCCCGCGGCCATCTTTGAAACGTTTGTGCCACATGAAAACCATTGCACGGGACATTGCCTCTTACTTAAAGGCCTCTTGAATCATACCGAGAGTCTCCGTGGCGGTTTTGTTCAGTCGCACGCAAAACGTAATTGGATAACGCTGCACCAAGTGCTGCTCCATTTCCGCCTCTTCCACTTTTCGACCGAGGGCAATGACACGCACTCACGCTGCAATTGATGCGCACACTCCAGGGTTCCGGAGGCAACTGCCGCAGCGCCAGTTCATTCCCTGAGACCCCCCACTACTTCCCACCCGGCGGAACCGGTCCGCGCGCGCTCCGCTACTCACAAAAGAATCAGTCTTGAAACTCCTGAATCAAACCTTATATATATATATATATATATATATATATATATATATATATATATGTGTGTGTGTGTGTGTGTGTGTGTATGAGAGAGAGAGAGTATGTGTATGTGTGTGTAGCTAGTTTATGTGTGGGCAATACAAATGAAATTGGTGAAATTGGTGTTCCTTGGATAGATCCTGGGTTATGGGTTAAGCTGACAAGTATCCATGCTCACTTTCAAAATATTATATTTGGTTGTTGCGATCAGGTGCTCCGGCACTCTTTTGATATCGTTCAGCAATGAAAACAGAAATTGACTGTCAGAGTCATCGTCTTGTATTAGATACTTGGCTTCAGGAAGCTCATATGCTGATGTTCACTACGTCTATCGTAGTCTAAGAAGTCGGGAAAGCTGATTATAAAGTTTGTGCAGCGATATGGATCAACTTGAAAGCAGAGTGCCTTCCTCAACGGGAGGCATATTCTTCGTCAAATACACGTGAAAAATTTGAACGTATGGCAACTCTTCTTCTTTTTATTTGAGCTATAGACGAGGAAAAGTTCCGTATAATGAAATCGGGCAACACGCCATCAGTTTATTAACTTGTTTTGAATACTTTTACTGCCAACTTGTGATAGCAATTATAATTTAACTTATGTTGATATTGGAATATAGGAAAAATGCGGCGAATCGTGGCCTTTTAAAGACTTTTTCTAGTTCAAAGAACTGACACCTAACGATGACTAAACGGAAGGCATTCAAAGCAAAATTCCTTACTTCATTATTGGTGATGAAACATTCAGCCAGGCCATCTTTTGTGACACTGAGCACGAAATCTTTAAGAAAGAAATTAAGAAGGATTAACTATCGGCTTAGCAGACCACGTAGATGCATTCATTGCTCTTTTGGTATTTTGGCTAATAATTGGCATATGTTACATCGACACCTAAATGTTCAAGTAAATTTGGTAAAAAATGTTTCAAAATCTTGTTTACATGTGAAAAATAGGGTATTAATTTCAAGCAGACTTTACCCACCACAAAAAGGATTGAAGCGTATTGAAAATGGGAGAGTGTGAGAGAGAACCGATCACTTGTAAACAAAAGATATGTACTTGCAGACTATTTTACAAACGTAAATCCACCACAATGGTACAGATAAATAAATGTCTCAGATGTGTCTACTACTTCCTTCCCATCTTTAACTTAAAAATTATGTCACTCTATTCTGTCACCTTCATATTTCAGAAGGCTGGACGATTTTCCGCTTCGACAATAAGTTTCACTGTGTCGAAACCCATCACTGCATGATCGAGAGAAAAGTCTCGCATGAAGTGAGGCCACGTGCGAAGTCTCTCGTGCAAGTTGCCGACGTCACAACCGCGTCACCGCGTCGTAGCGCGGTTGTCGAGTTTGTAGCGGGCGGCAGCGTCGGCCTGCACCCGCGCCGTTAAGCGGCAACCAATGCGTCATACTTTATGTGACTACAGAAATTGTCAGCTCCTTACCCACCAAGGGCCGTGGCACGCTGCCAGTGCGTTGTAACCCTACAAAATATTTT